>NC_133461.1:76447155-76760488 GCF_048565385.1 Saimiri boliviensis
TGTATAGGGTTTATTGTTTCATTTGTTTCATATGAGAACTTTTAATGCTCTGGTCAGCATCCTTATTATTATTTTTTTATTTAATTATTATTATTATTTTTGGAGACAGAGTTTCACTCTGGTTGCTCAGACTGGAGTACAATGGTGCGATCTCAGCTCACTGCACCCTCCGCCTTCTGAGTTCAAGCGATTCTCCTACCTCAGCCTCTGGAGTAGCTGGGATTACAGGCGTGTACCACCGTGCCGGCTAATTTTTTTTTGTATTATTAGTAGAAATGGGGTTTCACCATGTTGGCAGGCTGGTCTCGAACTCCTGAACTCAGGTGATCCACCCACCTCGGCCTCTGAAAATGATGAGATTACGGGTGTGAGCCATCACGCCCAGCTTTAGCATTCTTATTGATCATTGGATGTGAATGGACAAGAGGAATAACTCTTGAAATTTGATTTCTTTTATATTTGATTTGTATTTTAAAAGGTTTGACTTGGTGAAGATGAGCAGATTAGGTAGATATCACACTGTGGTGCCTCAGTCCCATCCATACTTCCCCTCTAGAGTTGCAATGTGATCTCACTGATGGCCTTACTAGGACATGTTTCAGTGGACTGTCTATTTGTAGGAGCCTGATACACCCCTGGTCTTACAATTGCAGGTACTCCTCAGGAGTCACCTGTAGCTAAATGCAGTGCAGTGGGGGAGGCAGGGGGCTGGGGCAGTGAGGAGAGAGAGATTTAATTCCAACAATATTTGTCTTTTCTTGTAGATGAAAACCCAGCTAATCTCTTTCAAAGCCCAAGGCAGTGATTTGGCTTTTCCTGTTTGACTATTTATGTGATCTTTCTTTGCAATTCTTAGTCACTAATCTTCTTTCCACAATTTGGCTCCATTTCAGCTTAGCAGCAAAGATCCTCAGATAACACTGATCACAGAACAGGATAAAGAATTCCTCTCCAACTATGAAATAGAGTAACATTTATTATCATTTATCTTTTTAAATAAAGAAATATGTAAAAAGGAAAATATCCATAGGTCTACCATTTAGAATACTCCTATTAACTTTTAAAAATAAATAAAATACCATTTGTTTCTGAACCAGAGAGATCCATCAAGATTTATTTAATGTGGATTTTTGTGGAAGCAGAATCTTGGGTTAGAGAATGGCTCAAGGTCCTCCCAGCCCTACTAAGGGAGAAATGTGTGTAGGCACCAAAATGGGATATCTACACACACACAAACACACACACACACACAGGTGTATGTATGTGTATATATATATATATATATGTTTATATATAAAACAGCTTTATTGAGATATAATTTATGTATTATACAATTCGCTTATTTAAAGTGTACGGTCCAATGGCTCTGAGCACATTCACAGAGTTATGCAACCATCACGACAATCAGTTTTAAAACGTTTTCATCACATAAAAATGAAACTTCATCACAATATTTCTAAAACACAGGAAAATCTTTGGCCTGGGAAATCAGTCAAGAAGCCACACCTTGCTTGAAACTTGGCATTCATCGTGCAGGCTACTATTGCCCCCTCATGGTAAGTGACTGCATCTACAAGGAAAGATGAACCCTTTCAAGCAAAAAACATAGCTAACCACTTCCGCGTCCGCAATGTTTGCCAAGGCCTGGAGTAAAATGGACATCAACATAGCATCTTTGCACATGTTTGAAAATTATAAATCAATACAGTAAATTATTAAAAAGAGATGCTCTATCATCCTACCTTCATAATTACCTGGAAGCCCATATTCAGATTAAGATTCTCAGATTCCTTAGAATTCCATGCCAGGCATGAAGACATGGAGTGGTGGGTCTCAGGGCCAGCTTTACTCTTCCCAAGCCTGTCCAGGGGCTGTTTCATTCTGCATGTAGACATCCCAGTCCACCTGACCAAGATCCATCTACACATCTGCAAAGAGCCCCCTCCTCCCCACACACTCACTGGTGACTAAATACCAATGGCACAGTCAAGAGCAAATCCACTGAGCTCACTGCAGCCTGAAACTCATGGGCTCAAGCGATCCTCCCGCCTCAGCCTCCCGAGTAGCTAGGTCTACAGATATGTGCCACTGTGCTTAGGCTAAGGTTTTATTTCTTAAGTTTTTGTAGAGACGGCTTCTTACTATGTTGTTCAAATGGGTTTTGAACTGGCCTCAAGTGATCCTCCCACCTCAGCTGTTACTTTTAAATAAAAGCACTTATATAACAGAAATTAAGTATTGCAGAGTATAATTTCAAATAGATGGTTGTATTTATATTTTAATAATATGGCCCAGCGTGATGGCTCACACCTGTAATCCCAGCACTTTGGGAGGCTGAGGTGGGCAAATCGCTTGAGGTCAGGAGTTTGAGACCAGCCTGGACAACATGATGAAACCCCTGCCTCTACTAAATTCCAAAAATTACCTGGGCTGAGGTGGGATGATTGCTTGAACCCAGGAAGCAGAGGCTGCAGTGAGCCAAGATCACACTATTGCACTCCAGTCTAGGCAACAGAGTGAGACTCCATCTCAAAAATAATAATAATAAAATGTGTATACATGCACATGATTATTACATTATTATATAATTGCCTTTTGTTTGGCATGGCTGTGTACTCAGTTGGTTCTCAAAAAGCCTGATCATTCTAATGGCGAGTCCCTTTAGACCCAAGACTCTTCACTTTGTAAAGAGAGATACGGCCTTCGAATGACCAGAAGATGGTTCCATGGCCCACTACAAATGACTTCTGACACAAAATATAGGTAAAATCTCCGAATGGTGCCTTTAGGAAGGAAGAAAGCTGCTTACGGACAATTAAAGTCAAACGCATAATAGAATCTGGTCTGATACCTGTACAGCTGTCACAGAAGCATGTGGTCCAAAAGATTTGTGGGTTTACAAAGGAAATTACTTTGCAAAACAAAAGCACTTATTTTTGATGATGCTTACACTCAAGAACTCAGTTTTTTAATGTTACTGGGAAGCAGATGCTAAACTGCAAAAATTAACTGGCAATTGCATTTCAGAAAGCAATAATATCCAACTCCTTTATTAAGTTTACTGTTAAGTGAACAAAGAAAAAGAAGAGTATTTTTTCCATTAGCAAAGCAAATAAGACATCTGTGCACAAGACACAATTTGGTGGGTGAAATTCATTGCTTTGGAAGGAATGAATGACTTATAGATACAGAACGTTTTGTATTCCAGAGTACAAAGGATCTCACAGTTTTTAAGAATTTCTTTCCTCTTTCTCTTTTTTTATTTTTTGTCTTTTTACTTCTTTTTTCTTTATTTCTTTATCTTTTTTACTTTCTGTTTCATCTTTCCCTCTTCCCTCCCTCCCTTCCTCCCTCTTTCCTTCCCTCTTTCCCTCCCTCCCTCCATTCCTTCC
The DNA here is from genome assembly GCF_048565385.1 of Saimiri boliviensis. NCBI lineage: Eukaryota > Metazoa > Chordata > Mammalia > Primates > Cebidae > Saimiri > Saimiri boliviensis. The sequence continues at coordinate 76,450,548 of NC_133461.1, forward strand.
TTCCTTCCTTCCTTCCTTTTTTCCTTTCTCTCTCTCTTTCTCCCCCTTTTATTTTCCTCCTTCCTTTCTCCTTTTTGATTAATTTTATTTCACTTAACCCTGCTTTGGAGACAATAAAATACAAAAACAAAGAGTGAGTCTCAAGCTAACAGTAAAGGAAGAACTCTATGAGCCTCACTGTCTTGACTTCCTGCTCTGTACGTTGCGAGATCTTTGGGTTCCAGTTTGAGAGGTCACATCACCTAAAGTCAGCCCAGGGATCAGGACAGTATTGGGTCTGAGAGTACCACAGAGTGAGCATTACGTGTTATCAAGCTGTTGTTTCTATAGTGTTTTTTTTTTTGTTTGTTTGTTTGCTTGCCTTTAAAATCACCCTAAGTTTTTACTAAATTCTCCTTAGAATTACTGCAGTAATCAGTCTGGCATGGTGGCTCATCCCTGTATTCCCAGCACTTTGGGAAGCCAAGGCAGGCGGATCATTTGAGCTCAGAGGTTCAAGATTAGCCTGGCCAACGTGGTGAAACCCTATCTCTACTAAAAATACAAAAATTAGCCAGATGTGGTAGCGCATGCCTGTAATTTCAGCTATTCTACAGGCTGAGGCATGAGAGTCACTTGAACCCGGGGAACAGAGGTTGCAGTGAGCTGAGATTGTGCCACTGCACTCCAGCCTAGTCAAAAAGAGCAAGACTCTCTCTCAAAAACAAACAAACAAAAAGAATTGCTAATAGGAATCCCAGCTCAGGCATAACATTAAAGGGAATCAGTATCACCTTGTCCCCGGTGGTGGTGAGTAGTGGCAGCGCCAAGGTGAAGGTGTCTTGTGTACTAGCTTTAGGAATTTAAGGCCTGCTCACCTCTTCCCAGGTGGAGAATCACCCTACATCCCATACTTCAGAGCATTGGGTTTTAGTTTTTATTATGAGAGGCAATGATTTTGTTCCACAGGGATCACACGGCTTAGAAAGCCTTTAGCTGTAAACTAAGTAAGGTTCATCTGAGTGGAGTTTCCCACCTCTCTCTCAGAGGCTTTTATCCAATCCATTGCTGCCTCCCTTCTGGGCATCTCTTAGGGGGCAGCTACACTCTTCACCACTTTTGACCCCCTCTCCATCATTATGAAAGGAGAACTCTTCTTCTTTGGGAGAGGCTGAAGGGAGAGTGTGTGTCAGATATCATAGCTTATCCTATCTCAGGTTCTTCTTAAGGACCCCAGTGATGATTAATTTAATGTTGGCTTGGCTGGGTCATGGTACCCAAGTATTTGGTCAAACATTATTCAAGATGTTTCTGTGGGGATATTTTTCTTAAAGGAGATTAATGTTTAAACTGATGGACTTGTAAAGCAAGTGGCTTTCCATAACGTGGGCAGGCCTCTTCCAATCAGTTGTACGCCTGATAGAACAAAGACTGACCTCCTCTGAGCAAGAAGGAATTAGGAATTGTTTTCTATATGCTAACAGTGAACAATGTGAAAAAGAAATTTTAAGAAGTAATCCGTTTATAATAGCCACACCTGAAAATAAATACTTAAGCAAAGAAGTAAAAGATCTCTATAATAAAAGTTAGAAGACACTGATGAAAGAATTTAAGAGGACATCAAAAAATGGAAAAATATTTCATGGCCATGGATTGGAATAATCAATATTGTTAAGATGTCTGTATTACCCAAAGTAACCTACAGATTCAATGCAATCTCTATCAAAATAGCAATGACTTCCTTCATAGAAAAGAAAAAAGCAATCATAAAATGTATATGAAACCATTAAAGACCCAGAGTAGCCAAAGCAATGTTGTGAAAAAGAACAAAACTGGAGGAATCACATTACCTGGCTTCAAATTATACCACAAATGTTATACTACAGAGCTACAGTAACCAAAACAGCATGGTACTGGCATAAAAATAGACACATAGACCAATGAAACAGAATAGAGAATTCAAAAACAAATCCACACACCTACCATTGAACTCATTTTTGACAAAAGTGCCAAGAACATGCACTGAGGAAAACAAATTCTTCAATAAATAGTGCTGAGAGAACAGAATACCCATATGCAGCAAAATGAAACTAAACTCCTATTAACATATACAAAATCAAATCAAAATGGATCAAATACTTAAATCTAAGACCTCAAATGATGAAACTACTGCAAGGAAACATTAGGGGGAAATCTTCAGAACACTGGTCTGGGCAAAATCTTTTTGAGTAATATCCCACAAGCACAGGCAACCAAAGTGAAAATAGATAAATGGGATCACATCAAGTTAAAAAGCTTTTGCACAGCAAAGAAAACAATCAACAAAGTGAAGAGACAACCCAAAGAATGGGAGAAAATACTTACAAACTACCTACCTGTTGACAAAAGATGAATAACCAGAATATATAAGGAACTCAGACAACTCTACAGGAATAAAAATCTAATAATCTAATCGAAAAATGGGTAAAAGATCTGAATAGAGATTTTTCAAGAGAAGATATATAGATGGCAAACAGGCATATGAAAAAGTGCTCTGTAAGTTGTAAGATCTTTGGATTCCAATTTGTGAGGCCCCATCATTGATGATCAAAGAAATGTTAATGAAAACTATGATGAAATATTATCACACTTGAGTAAAAATGGGTTATATCCAAAAGACAGGCAACAGCAAATGCTGGGATGCTGGCAAAGATGTGGAGAAAATGCAGTACTTCTGCACTCCTGATGGGAATGTATATTAGTCCAACCATCATGGAGAACAGATTGGAGATTCCTTAAAAATCTAAAACTAAAAATTAAGTCACCGTATGATTCAGCAATCCCACTGCTGGGTATATACCCAAAAGAAAGAAAATCGCCATGTCCAAGAAATTTCTGCACTCCTATATTTGTTACAGCATTGTTTATGAAAGCTAAGATTTGGAAGTAACCTAAGTTTCCATGAGTGGATAATGCAAATGTGTTATATATCTAGAATGGAGTACTATTCAGTCATAAAAAGAATGAGACCCTGTCATTTGCAACAACGTAGGTGGAACTGAAGACCATTATGTTAAGTAAAATAAGCCAGGCACAGAAAGACAAACATTGCATGTTCTCACTTATTTGTGAGATCTAAAAATTAAAGCAATTGAACTCATGACACAGAGAGTAGAAGGATGGGAAGGGTGGTTGCAGCCTGGGGGCAGGTGGAGATGGTTAATGGGTACAAAAAATAGTTAGAAAGAATGAATAAAACCTACTATTTGATAGCACAACAGTGTGACCATAGTCAATAATAATGTAATCGTAAATTTTAAAATAAAGAGTGTAGTTGGATTGTTTATAACTCACAGGATAAATGCTTGAGGAGATGGATGCCTCATTCTCCATTATGTGCTATTTTCACATTTCATGCCCGTATAAAAACATTTCATGTACCTCCTAAATATATATACCTCCTATATAGCCACAAAAATTAAAAATAAAAAAATTAAGGAAAATAATTAGGAATTCTGCTTGCAGATGGTCTTCAGACATAACCTGCAACAGCAGCTATTCCCTGGGTCTCCAGCTTGTCAGCCAATCTTGTAGCTTTTGGAATTTCTAGCCTCCATTTTCTCTCTCACTCTCTCTTTCTATACACATACAAACACACAAACACAAACACACACACAAACACACACAAACACACACACACACACACACACACACACAGAGTTGGACCCCCGCCCCGTATCAGTGGGTTTTATGTTTTACATTTGCAGATTTAACCAACCACAGATAAAAACTTTTCAAAAAAATGAAACAATCAACAGTAATAATATGACAATATAAATCATACAAATTGAAAAACACACCATAACTATTTACATGGGATTATTAGTAACTATTTACATAAGTATTACTAGTAATCTGGAAGCGATTTAAAGTATGCAAAAGAGTGTGTGTAGCTTACATGCAAATATCACACTTTTATATATAAAGGACTTGAACATCCACTAATTTTGGTATCTGCAGGGGTCTTGGAACCAAGCTTCTACTGATAACAAGGGACCACACACACACACACACACACACACACACATGTATATTGTGTTCTGTTTCTCTGGAGAATCCTGATGTAAGGCTTTAATTAAGAAATCTCAAATATTTATCAAGTCACTGAAGGGGAGATCTATACATCAGCATAAATTTGGGCAACCTTGAGCACAAATTTGGGGAACACACGAGTGGTACCTACTCCATCCATTTGTAGGACTGACTTAGAATAATTGAAGATGCAGGCTCCCTAACATTGAAAGAAAACATGCATTTTCCTCACCTCCATTGGGCAATAAGGATGAGTATCCTGAAGAAAACCATCTTTGAAGGCAAGAGCTTTAGATATCCCCTCTATTCCATTCAATCTGGGTATGGATTTATTCTACAATTATTGAGAAACCATGATGTGTTAGACACTACCATTGGTTTTGATTTTATCTGGGTGAACCTAAAGTATAATCTCACATCGGAGTGTGTCTATCCTGGGATCTGAACCTGGGACAGTTTTTCAGTCCTTTATCCTCAGTCAATTCTGCTTCTTACCTCTATGTGCATACACACATGACTCCACACATGCTCCAAGAGTTTCTGAAACACTCCTCTGCTTCCCCTTCCCCTTCCCCTTCCCCTTCCCCTTCCCCTTCCCCTTCCCCTTCTCCTTTGAGATGGAGTCTCACTCTGTTGCCCAGACTGGAGTGCAGTGACACAATCTTGACTCACTGCAACTTCCTAGGTTTAAGTGATTCTCATGCCTCAGCTTCCCCAGCAGCTATGGTTACAGGAGTGTGCCAGCACAACCAGCTAATTTTTGTTTTTTAGTAAAGACAGGATTTTGCCATGTTGATCAGGCTGGTCTCAAACTCCTGATTTCAGGTGATCTCACCACCTCAGCCTCCCAAAGTGCTGGAATTACAGGTGAGAGCCACCACCCCTGGCCTGGTTTTTTAGCTCTTGAAGCCCATACTTTTGTCAGTTTCTGCTTCCCCAAATATCCGAATGAGAAACAGCCATTTTATCGTTATGGATTCAAGAAGCTGGAAGAATATAGTGTTCTCTCTTGACTGACATCTACGCAATCTGTGCTCTGAGCCCCACCTTATAACCGAATAAACTTTTGCTGACTTTTTCCCTCTGTGCCAGGCACTATCACATCTGTTATTCGTATCTACCTTGAGACCCATCTGATCATCTCGATTTTATAAGAAATAGGAATCTGAGAATTTGTGACTTTCTAAAACTGGTCAAAAACCATATTGTTTTTAAAACTGGAAAGTCATGATTCAAACATAGGTCTCATTCTAAAAGTCATGTACATCTGGGAGTGACAGTGGGGAGGAATAATGTTCTGGATCATTCACCAGTGTGTTTGTGTCCTCTCCTGCCACTTGTCCTCATCCTTGGACCATGGCACATGCTCAGCCCAAGCAGTTAAGACTATCTGGGTTTACTGATCCCAGAGCAAGTCAAAGAGCAATAAATAGATTCATGCTCACTTTTTGAGGTTCAAAATAGACTTTTCAAACACAAGGACAGCATGTGGAGAGAAAAGGCGTTCTAAGTTATGACAGTCTAAGTCTTTGTGCTGAGACTCTGACCTGCACAGCAGGCAGAGAGGACACTGTCAGAGCCAGGTATCCTCCTTGGCCAATCCAGACTAGAAAACGATTCTCCTTTATGCGTTAGAGAAGAGAGGGCAGTGCCAGCAGCAGAGAAGAGCATCCATAAGTGTCTCTGAGAAGAAGCTCTTGTGTTTCCCGCCCACCTCATCTTTACCAGACCAAGCCCTGTGGAGACAGGACAGGAAGAGCCCTTCTCGTGCCCCAGGTGGAAAACACTGGTTCATGGCTTCCTACCAAGGGCCCCAAGAGTTCACAAGGCTGCAAAATTCGCTTTCCCCCATGGCCCTGGAGAGAGGAGATGGTTGCTGAGGTTATAGCAGCCTCCAAATACTCCTTAGGGATGTGGGAAGTAGTCAGATATTTTCCCAGGTATTGTGATAGGACATCGAGGGCTGAAGAGTGTGAAGGGCTTTGAGACATGATGACACAGCCTACAGGTTCCACTTGACCAGTGTCCACTTAAGGAGAGGGACTTCTTAGCACATGTGAACTTGGGCAAAGGCTGCTTAGTGACCGAAATACTAGATAGGTCCCCTGGAATTTAGAAGCTATTCCAGGTATATGTGTGCACAGTAAGGAGTGTAGGGGGCAACCTTAAATTAATGAAGTGTATTCTATTCTAAATTAGCCTGATTGGCTGGGTGCAATGGCTCATGCCTGTAATCCCAGCACTTCGGGAAGCTGAGGTGGGTCAATTGGTTGGGGTCAGGAGTTTGAGACCAGCCTGGCCAACATGGTGAAAACCTGTCTCTACTGAAAATACAAAAAAAAAAAAAAAAATTGGCCAGGCATGGTGGTGGGCACCTGTAATCTCGGCTACTCAGGAGGCTGAGGAAGGAGAATCGCTTGAACCCAGGAGGTAGAGGTTGCAGTGAGCTGAGATTGTGCCACCATACTTTAGCCTGAGTGCAGAGAGAGGCTTTGTCTCAAAACTAAATACACAAATTATTAAATAAATAAATTGGTCTGACTAAAAGTTTCTAATTTTCTACTGCCAGGTGGAATGAAATCTTGAGATAGAAATGAAGTCAATAAAAGCATTTACATTTATTTGCACACTAAACACATCAATTTACTACTTATTCACATTTTCCTTATTTACTTATAAAGAATTCATTCATTCATTTTACAAATACAGATTTTCGGAATAGGAAGAGAGAATAATTCTTCTAAAAATAAAGACACGCATTACAACAGAATTTGAAAATCTGTGTACCATGTGGAAAGTCTCGTCTGTTCCTATATCATTAACTGCTCGTTTTCACACTGGTGATATCCAAGTCCTTATTTGTCAGCATTCTCTTTCTTCCACATCACCGCTGGAGCATTTCCAACCGCCTGCCACCAAACTCAACACATTCAGGGAGAAGAGGGCCGGTCTGGGACCACAGAAATCCTTGTTCTAATCTTGGAGGCAGTGTTCAGTCTGAACTTAATGAATTGTTAAGTTAATTTGTTTTTTAAGGAAATCAGCCAGGTAATGTATCCACAAGCAATTTTATCTGATTTTTGAAATTTGGATTGGTTTTTTATTCCTTGGTGAAGAGAATGGAGTACAGTCACTCCTCTGAGGGTTTCTGCATGAGGAAGTATCCACAATACTTGCTATTAAGCAGTGATCAGGTAGGGAAGGAAAATCTTGGCCGTATCAACTCTCCTTTGTGAAGCCAACAGCTCTCAACAAGGAGAATATGAAGCAGGAGCATGAATAGGGCTGAGATCCTTCCTGGATGATCCCAGGCAGAACCCTGATCCACATTCTCTAGGCCCACCTGCCCTCCACGGGGGGCTCTGCACTGCCAGGGAACGGGCAGCCTCCTAACCACGTGGGTGAAGGATTGACTCCAAGGTCTTATCCCTGACACTCTTAAGGAAGCTCATAACTGCGGTTCCACCTGTGCCCCTGTCTTCTAAAGCCTGAGGAGGCCCTGGGAGATGGTTTGGCTTCCCACACTTTCCCTTGGCTGCAGCTGTGATGATGTATTTGGTGACTATGGTGATGTGATAGCTCCGCAGCTCTGCCAGGGCCTGCACACACTGGTTATAGGCTGTCAACAAGTTCTCCTGTCCAGAGGACAGGATGTAGTCCCTCAGGGAAGGTGCTGAGTGGATGTCTTCTATGAAGGCCTTATGGGAAGGAGGCATGTAATCCCTCATTCTGTACAGAAAGTCAGCTGAAAGAAACAACACAGCATAATGTCATAGCTCCACATGGAAACATAGCAGAGATTGTCTGCTGCTTCTTCTGTTTTTCTTGAGACAGGGTCTTGCTCTGTCACCCAGGCTTGAGTGCAATGGCATGATCGCAGCTTACTGCAACCTCTGCCCCTGAGTTCAAGTGATCCTCCCACCTCAGTCTTCTGAGTAGCTGAAACTACAGGTATGTGCCACCATGCCCAGCTAATATTTTTTCTATTTCTTTTAGTATAGACAGATTCTTGCTATGTTGCCCAGGCATGTGTTGAACTCCAGGCTCAAGTGATCCACCCGCCTCAGACTTCCAAAGTGCTGGGATTACAAGCGTGAGCCATGGTGTCCAATCTTGTCTGCTTTTTCAGACAGGAACACACCAGAAACTGTTGCTGGTGTTGTAACTCAAATCTACATTGGCCCTTTTGTTTGCAGATTTCACATACTCAGATGCACGTTTCTAACCGTTGACAGGAGATGGAGAAGAGGAAATGAAGTAAGCACATCTCATATGACAGAGTTGGAATCAGATTTATTTGCCAATGTATAAATATTTATGACATAACAAATGTAAACAAAATATGCAGTTTCTAGCTGCTATGAGGAATATCTGCAAATGTAGGACACAAACCCTGAAATTGACTAGCTGAAAATTCAGATGAATTTTGTTTCCTTACTGCTTTGATTCGGAGGGAGCATGAGAAAAGTAGAAAGTTATATAGAGCCTATAAAGGCAAAAAAGATAAAGAATGAGCCACTGTTTTAGTAAGTCTCTTGAGGCCGGATACGATGGCTCATGCCTGGCATCCTAGTACTTTGGGAGGCTGAGATGGGCCGATAACGAGGTCAGGAGTTTGAGAGCAGCTTGACCAACACGGTGAAATCCTGTCTCTACTAAAAATACAAAAAATTAGCTGGGTGTGGTGATGCATGCCTACAGTTTCAGCTACTTGGGAGGCTGAGGCAGGAGAATTGCTTGAACCCGGGAGGCAGAGGTGGCAGTGAGCCAAGATCATGCCATTGCACTCCAGCCTGGGTGACAGAGCCATACTCTGTCTTAAAAGAAAAAAAAAAAAAAAAAACCTCCTCTTGAAGCCAAGTGGTTTAAAAATCAAATCAATAGATACTTATAGAAAATTCATTATGCATTTAATATTATGCATGGTAAGTCTACTCAACATCACCAAATGCCAAAATCCATACAAATTACCACAGTTCTAGAGAACTGACTTGAATCTACGACACGAAGTTCTGATGATTCTTTTTTTTTCTAATCCAACTTGAAAACCTCATTGTGTGAAGCATCTCTTTTGCAACTGTTAAAAACTTAACTTGATCCTGGCAGGTAAGAAAATGAGCAATTTCCAGCTTCCATGCTGAGAGATCCCTCTGCTGGTCTAAATAGATTTGGCTAGAGGTTGGGTTGCACCATTTTGTGGGGAGGGACTTTATTGGAAGAGCCCAGACCTGTTTCCAGCTGGCCCAGACTCACAGCCTTCACACTCTACATCTCTCCCCCCATCTCAGAAAAAGGAAGCCAGTGCCGAAAAATCCAAACCAAAGTGTTAGTGAACAGCTGGAAACAGAGCACGATTTTAAGATTTGAAAGTAAAACCCAAGATCCTGTTGAGATCTGATATTCCAATATTAATTGACTTGACACAAAAACATTTGGCAGTCATGCAGTTTCTTGGCTGACTTAGAGAAGTATAAGCTTCATGACATTTTAATTTATACTTGGTTTTATCAATTGGTTAAAAAAAAAAACAAAAAAACAAAAAAACAAAACAAAACAAAACAAAAAAAACACCTTCCTCCCTTTCCTCTTAAGGGGAAAACAAATCTGGCTTACCACTTTCCTTGCTATGACGAATGCCCAAGAACTCATCAAAGGCATGAAGCACCGTGCTCTGGGCTGCACTCCCACCGGAGTATTTCAGGGGCTCTTTGGAGACTCCTTCGTACATCAGCCCTGCAGGCATTGCTGGATTATCTTTCCATCTAAGCAAGAGTAAAAGTGAGAGAGAAGAATGGGTGCAGGGGGTTAACGGCACATTTTCTGACATGGAAACAGAGTGAACAAGAAAGGGAATATGATTTCGATGGTAATGTTAGGGTGAGGGATTAGGCATCTTTGTAGGATAAATACTGAAGCATCATCTGGGCTTGCGCTTCGTAACAAGCTATAAAATCACAGCCCTTTTCTTCCTCATCTAAAGGGTTATTCCAGAGAGGCAAAGGCTATTTAGAGAAGAATTTGTGGCACTTGTCCCATGGCATATTCATTGCAAATACTCAGTTATAAAGATGCCCTTAGTGCTGATCAACAGGAACATTTTAGGGGCTCTGAAAAAATTTTCTTCACTTTCTTTGCTAATGTCAAACTTGATGACCAGATACTTAAAACTTTGACAGGTAAAAAGCCTCACAAATATACACAAACATCCAAAATTAGATACACAGATACACACAAATAAACACACACACACACACACACACACACACACACACACACACACAAAACCTCTGCCCTTCCCTGAAACAGTGATAATTGTTAAGAAATCACCACACTAAACTACCAATTCTAGGTATTACCCAACTTTGCAATCTGTAATCTACAGATGCTACCTGACTTTGAGGAAACCTTTATTGAATACTTTTTTGATCACAGTATTGATATGGGTGGATGAGAAGAGTAACGGAGGCAGCACAGAGCAAGCCTGTGCCTCACCAGAGGCGGAAGTCAGGAGCATGCAGACAGGCTGGGACTGAGCTGTCGGCCACGCTCCACGAACTAGCTGTTCTGCTCTCCTACCCTCCCTTCCCCTTCCTCTTCTCCTGCCCACCTTTCCTCTCCTTCTTTGTCTTTCTGATTGCGTTCTTCACTATTTTCTCTAAGTCCCCCCTCTTTATGCCTCCATCTGTTCTACTTATTTTCCTGTGTCTGACTTTGCACAGTCTTGAACAATCACAGAGTGTGTGGGTGACTTAATAATGAGTCCAAAACCAGAACAAGCTTATGTCACATTTGTACCTACCGTGTTGTATGGTTTAGAAAACATCTTCACATTCATTTTCTCATTTGACCTCTTGTGTGTAGATCAGAACAGGTTTTTTTTTTTTTTTTTTTTTTTTTTTTTTTTTTTAACGGCATTTCACTCTTGTTGCCCAGGCTGGAGTGCAATGGCATGATCTCGGTTCACTGCAACCTCAGCCTCCCGGGTTCAAGAGATTCTCCTGCATCAGCCTCCTGAGTAGCTGAGATTACAGGCATGCACCATCATGACTGGCTAATTTTGTATTTTTAGTAGAGACAGGGTTTATCCAATTTGCTCAGGCTGGTCTTGAACTCGCAACCTCAGGTGATTTGTCCGTCTCAGCTGGGTTTTTTAATATACTTCATTTCACAGATAAAGTAACAAAGACTCAAAGCAATTAAGGTTTCAGGGTCTTACTGTTAAAGGATGATAGAACCAGAACTTGATCCCCAAACCTGCAATTCTCTAACTTCATTTTACGAGAACCCCGTACGTGGATTTCCGTTTTTACTAAGGAATATCGTCTTTTCCTCTTAAAGCCAGAAACAAGCCACCTTCTCTGTTATGAGTTTAAATAACAGATTTACATTGATGTGTCACCTTTTTCCTATAATTCTAGAAGTCATTTTGCTCAAGAGAAGGGACACACACACACACCACGTACACATACAATAGCCACAGACAGACTGCCGTGTTTGCTGTTCGTGATATTTTTCAAATACTGCTCTAGGTTGGAAGTGCTGTAAGGAGCCAGATTGTCTTCACTGGGGGCTCTTTGGGTTGGCTGTGCTGTGGCTTCACTGCGTAAACCGCACAGTGGCCTTTGCAACTGGGGCAATATCACTCTGGAAAGAGATGAGGTACAGAAAGCAGTGCAGGATAATGGTGGGAAGAGGAAAGGAGAGGTTCCTACTGCAAGGTCCTCAGGCTGCAACTGATGGGAGTAAGACCTCTACCTCAAGCAGATACGGAATTTAATCTCAGCTTTGCTACGTATTAACTGTGAGCCTTGGCTTATGTAATTCACCTCTCTGATCCTCAGCTTTCTCATTTGAGTACATTAGTATCTACCTTATTGGATTATTGTGAGAACTAATAAAATAATACCTGCCCAGGGCCTGGCATATGTTAAGCATTCAATGAACACTAGCCATTTTCTCATATTATTTAGAGTGAGTTTGAATCCCTGTTCCCCTTTCATTACTGTGTAACATTGTACAAATCTCTCTGACGCTTAGTTTTCCCAATTTGTATTTGCTTCCTATAGCTGAATAAAATAGGTTCTAGAGAGGTTTTGTGACTTGTCAAACGTTAAGACGCTGGTCTAATAAAGTTGATGAACAATGTTTTATGGGGAAGAAATACAAAAGACATAACTGCTATTGGGTGAGATATGAACACACTAGTTCGGATTTGTCTTTGTAATCTGGGTGATGGTCTTATGTACATGTCATTGGGGCTCTTTGACTAGCTCCTTCCCATCTTGGCTACTGCTAAATGTTGCAGTCCCAAAGTGTCAGTCCTTGGACTGCTCCTACTCTCAGTTCCCAAATGGTCTTATCTAGCCTCATGGATTTAGAAAACAGCTATATTCTGGGGGCTGCATGCCGTGGCTCATGCCTATAATCCCAGCACTTTGGGAGGCCCAGTTGGGAGAATCACATGCAGCCAGGAGTTCAACACCAGCCTGGTCAGCACAGTGAAAATTCCGTTAAAAATACAAAAATTAGCCTGGCGTAGTGTTGCATACCTGTTGTGCCAGCTACTGGGGAGGCTGAGGCAGGAGAATCGCTTGAACCTGGAGGCAGAGGTTGCAGTGAGCTGAAGTTGTCCCACTGCACTCCAGCCTGGGCAACAGAGAGAGACTGCCTCAAAAACAAAAACAAAAACCAACAAAACAAAAAAAACCCTATATCCTGACTATTTACAAGTATAAAAAGCTATTTACACCTCTAGCTGGACCTCTCCCATATATTCTCAACTCGAACGTCCAACTGCCTACTTGACGTGAGTGTGTCCCCAAACTGATCTCCTGATTTCCGTTCTTCTCTGCTAGACTTCTTCCTCCAGTACTCTTCCTCATTGGAGTAAATGATGGCTCTGTTTTCTCAGTGAACCAGGCCCCAAAACCTGAAAATTATCTTTGACTCATATCTTTCTATCAACTTTGATTTCAGTATATATCTAGAATCTGACCATCTCTCAACACCTTTAGCCCTTCTACCCTAGTGAAAGCCACCACCCTGGACTGCACTGATGGCTTCTTAAATATTTTCCCTGCTCCCATCTTTGTTCTCAGAGTCTCTTTCCTACTTAGTCAATACAGAGATGAGTTTCAGCTGAAGGCAGATCGTGTTGTTATTCTTTTCAAAGCATGTCAGTGTTTTCCATCTCACTCAGAAAAGAAGCCGGCAAAGCTCTACATGATCCAGTCTCTGCAATCACCTCACTCTTCTCTCTTTTTCTTTGAGACAGACTTTCATGCTTGTTGTCCAGGTTGGAGTGTAATAGCGTAATCTTGGCTCGCTGCAACCTCCACCTCCCAGGTTCAAGTAATTCTCCTGCCTCAGCCTCCTAAGTAGCTGGGATTACAGCTAGGCTTGGTAGTGGGTGCCTGTAATCCCAGCTACTAAGGAGACTGAGACAGGAGAATGACTTGAACCAGGGAGGCCGAGGTTGTAGTGAGCTAAGATTGTGCCACTGCATTCCATCCAGGCTGGCAGCAAGAGCAAGACTCTGTTTCAAAAAAAAATAAAAACAAAAATAGCATCCTGTAAGTATGTATTATATATCCAGAATATGTAGATCCAAGCATAGTTCTTGAAAGAACATGGCCAGCTTAAAATGCCATCCAATGTCTCAAATGGCCAAGTGACATTAATCAATCTGCCTCCAGTGCCTCACCTTGAAGAGGATGTCACGTTGAAGGTGACAGAGAAAACATCAGCGTAAAAGTCAAAAAAGATAAAAGAAGCACTCTACTTTCAAAACTCATGTTCTCTAGCTTGGTAATTCTAGTCGGAGGAAGGGAAATTGTGTTTCTTTGAGCAGACCCAATATTGCTCCCATACATTTCTCAGGTCCAAGATGCTACTGTGAAAAAAGAGGCACCATTTTCCTTTCAAATATCTGCAGGGAAGGTATTTTTAAGCCTTTTTTGCAGCAACTTTCTAGCAACCCCAAGCAAAGAAGAAGTTTTAGTAGAAAAAAAAAAAAAAAAAGACATGACTATTTTTTTTTTTTTGGTCTGTTTTTTTGTAAAGGCTAACCTTCTTGAGAAATTTAATGTGAGTGGAAACTGAAAGGAATAAATATGTATCATCTACACATGTTTTTTAAAAAGTAAGCAAAAAGGCCAGGTATGGTGGCTCATGCCTGTAATCTCAGCACTTTGGGAGGCCAAGGTGGGTGGATCACCTAAGGTCAGGAGTTCGAGACCAGCCTGGCCCACATGGCAAAACCCTGTCTCTACTGAAAATACAAAAATTAGCTGGGTGTGGTGGCATGCGCCTGTAGTCTCAGCTACTTGAGAGGCTGAGGCAGGATAATTGCTTGACCTTGGGAGGCAGAAGTTGCAGTGATGTTGATACCATACCAATATTGTGCCTTTACCCTCCAGCCTGGGAGACCTCTGTCTAAAAAAATAAATAAAAATGAAAAATAAACCAAAAATAGGTTAAAGAATAAATAAGCAAATTTATGTTTTTCAAGACAATGCCAATGGGAATTCTCAATAATACAGATGTTTTTGGCCATCTACACTTATCAATGCATGTAGGATTTAGTACTGGCCACTTAGCTACATGGGAAATATTTTGAGGGTAAGAAACAGAGGGAAGGCATTCATGTAAATCACATGTAAAAAATGTGTCAATGACTGGGAATTTATTTTAATGAAAGGAAAATCACCTTCTAGTTCCCATCTAATCATGGGAATTTCAGAATGTATAGTTCATCCTCAGGAGATGCTTCTGACATAAGGAAGAAGTAGAATTAATTTATTCCTTGAAGGATACTGTGGTAGGTATAATTCTAAAAATGGTTCTCCAAGATTTTTATCATAATTCTTAGAGCCATTAGCATTATGAGATATCATGTCTGTCAGTATGATATATTCTGCCAAAGGGGACTTTGCAGGTGTAATTAAGGTTACTAATCAGTTAACTTTGACATAGAGAGTTATCCTGGATTACCTAGGTAAACTGAGTCTAATCACATAAGACCTTTAAAATCAGAGTTTTCTCTGGCTAGTGATAAAAGGAGAAGTGAGAGGGGATCAGAGTGCTAGAAGGATTAGAAGTGCCAGTGCTGGCTGGGTGCAGTAGCTCACTCCTGTAATCTCAGCACTTTGGGAGACCAAGACGGACCTCTTGAGGTCAGGAGTTTCAGACCAGCCTGGCCAAAATGATGAGATCCTATCTCTACTAAAAATACACAAATCAGCCAGCGTGGTGGTGGGCACCTGTAATCCCAGCTACTCAGGAGACTGAGGCAGGAGAATCGCTTGAACCCAGGAAGGCAGAGGTTGCAGTAAGCCAAGTTTGCGCCACTGCACTCCAGCCTGGGCGGCAAGAGCAAGACTCTGCCTCAAAACAAACAAACAAAGTGCCACTACCGAGATGAAATAAAACACGTGACAAGGAGTACTGGATGCCTCAAGAAGCTGGGAGCAACGTCTGTCCTACAGCCAGCAAGGAAACAGATCTCAGTTCTAGAACCACAAAACACTGAACTCTGACAGCAACCTAAATGAGTTATGAAGGGAATTCTTCCCCAGATCTTCAGTTAAAAACCCAGCCCAACAGATAAATTGACACCCTAAGTAAAAAACCCAGCTGAACTTGCCTACGATTCTGACTTACAGAATTGTGAAACAATGAATGCGTACTGTATTAAGCTGCTAAATTTGTGGTAAATTGTTATGCAACAAGAGAAAACATACAGATTTAGAGAGCAGTGTGAAGCACAAAGGGACTTTCCAGAATTGGGTGCTTCCTAAATCCCAGTCTTTCTGCATCTGTAATATAAGCCTGCTATGTGGTAGCATGCAGCTTTTAAAAAAAAAAATGGTCCATTTTTCTCTTTCTAATCCTATCAAAGGTTTACAGCGGAAGTCTAAATTCTGAGGCACACTCTCAGCAACTCCATTTCTGCACCTTTCTTTTTGTTT
This sequence comes from Saimiri boliviensis, assembly GCF_048565385.1. Taxonomy (NCBI): domain Eukaryota; kingdom Metazoa; phylum Chordata; class Mammalia; order Primates; family Cebidae; genus Saimiri; species Saimiri boliviensis. Next base: position 76,466,567 of record NC_133461.1, read on the forward strand.
TACCCTTTCCCCGTAAACCACGCACCGATTACTCTCAACCTTGGAAACAGTCTTGCTTCCACTCTGCACCCTTTACAAGGAGGATTCCATGCCCACTCCCTCCCAGGCTGGACCCCATTTGAAGCGCTTCACACATCAAACCCACCCAATCTAAAGAAAACATTTAGTATGTGTTGCTTCTCTGTCCTTGCACCAATGCAATATATCAGTAATTGATTTTTAGCATTTGCATGTCTCTTGCTGTATCCAGACACTGCTTCAGATTATTTCTATTGATAGCACTTCAGGATCTCTCAGTTAATAAGATGGCCCACTAGATGATATCTATCTGACATATTCACCTCATCCATCCATGGCCTCTACCTTTCATTTTTCACTGTTTAAAAATTGAACAAAAACAAATAAAAAACTTAATTTTTTGAAGTTAATAGGAAGGCAATCTGATTAAAACATGTCAAGGAAAGAATGGTTCATCTGTTTAAGCAAAGCACATATATAAAGGTAGAGTCCTCAGCCAGCTGAAGTGGCTCATGCTTGTAATTCCAACACTTAGAAAGACCAAGATGGACAGATCACCTGAGGTGAGGAGTTCCAGACCAGCCTGATCAACATGGCAAAACTCCGTCTCTACTAAAAATACAAAAATTAGCCAGGCTTGGTGGTGGCTGCCTGTAATCCCAGCTACTCGAGAGGCTGAGGCAGGAGAATTGTTTGAACCCAGAGGCAGTGGTTGCAATGAGCTGAGATTTTACCTCTGCACTCCAGCCTGGGTGACAAGAGTAAGACTCTGTCTCAAAAATAAAATAAAATAAAAGTAGTGTTCTCTATGTGAAGAAATTTCAAGCCATATGACAAAAGAATACTCAGAAATATGAAAAAAAATGGTTTGGGGTAGTGTCTTAGTCTGTTTCAGCTGCTACAATAAAATACATTAGCCTGGGTAATTTGTAAATATAGATGCTCCTTAATTCACAGTGGGTTATGTCCTGATAAACCCATTGTGAACTGAAAATATCACAGGGCAAAAATGCATTTAATACACCTGACCCACTAGACACCGTAGCTTAGCCTAGCTGCCCTTAAATGTGCTCAGAACACTTACATTAGCTCACAACTGGGCAAAATCACCTAACACCAAGCTTATCTTATGTCAGTGTGTTGAAGATCCTATGGAATTTATTAAATACTGTACCGAATGCGAAAAACAGAATGGTCACATGGGTACTCAAAGTAGTTTCTACTGAATAGGTATGCTTCTGAACCAACATAAAGTCAAAAAATCATATGCCAACCTGTACTGAGTTGGGGACTACCTATAACAGAAATTTATTTCTCACAGCTCTGGAGGCTGGGAAGTCCAAGACCAAGGTGCTGGTAAGTTCGGTATCTGCTGAGGGCCTGGTCTCCACTTCCAATGCAATACCTCAACTCCTGTCCTCACATAGTGGAAGGGACAAGGAATGGAAGGCAAAAGGGCAAACAGGCCATGGGAGTTCCCTCCAGCCCTTTGTAAGGGCATTAATTCCACTCATGGGGGTTGTTTTCTCCTCTCAGAGGAGACATAATCACCTCCCATAGGCCCCACCTTCAAATACATCACTGTCACAGTTAGTTTTTAACATATGAATTTTGGAGGGACACAATCATTCAAACCACAGTGTAGCTCGTCCAGGAACTTTAGAAGGAGAGTCTGTGCTCTCCAACCCTATACTACACTATTCACCCCTCTACGTGCCTTAATAACAAGAGGAAAAGGTAGATAGATGTAAGTGATGGAACTGTGTGAGTGGCATAGTGTGTTTTTCTTCTCCTTCTGTCATTTAGCTAGAATTCTAAGAAGAGTGAATACAAATGGATCTAAATTGCCTAGGGACAATCACTCTGAACTTCAATCTTTAGTCCTCAGTGTTATTCGTCATGCAGATGGTATCCTACTTCTTTTATCTGAGAGTGGATCCCTAGCAAGGGTCAGTTGGTATGTTTCTTAGGCTAAGAAGCTTCTGTCTGTTTCTCACCTTGTACATTCGGTCAATGCTACAGAGAGCTCACACAGGAAAACAACTGAACTATACTTACCCAGAGAGAAAGATCCGGATGACTGCATAAAATATGTCTGGATCTACATAATCTGGAGAAGCAATCAAAATGTGAACTTTACTACAGGCAAGGAAAGCAATTGGTTACATGTGCCTGACCCTGCTGTGCTCCCAGAGCTCCTTCTCTGTCTGATAAGCACTGAAGCTGGAGTGAACGCTGCAGCAGAAGAGGGATAGAATGTTCTCTTCTGCAGTTCCCCTCATGGGTGCTCCCAGAACTTCTAAACTATTCCATATGTTGGCCTTTTCTATTTGTACTTAAAATAACAACTAAAAAGAGATCAAAACCGCCTGTAAAATTTTAATATTTTAAGCAGACGATGTTTGAGAAAATGAGGAAAGGGAAGAGAAGAAAAGCAGACAGAATCACCTCTCTCAAGGCTTTCACAAGAGATGACAACTAAATCCATCGATGTGCAATTGAAGGTCTGGATATTCTGCAAAGGACACAGGAGTGGAGCAAGTGTCCCTCACCCAGGAATTGCCACACTAGGTCAGAGACAGGTTCACTTAGCTTCATGTTTAGCTGCCTTTGGTAATAGAAACAGCTATTTTTTTATCTATTTCAATGTTCAGGGATAATCGATTCTTCCAGTTTATTAAATTGTAATGTAAGGAAGCCTGCCCTCTTATTTGTATTAAATTTCTTTTCATCAACTTTTGAAGGTTGTTCTATTGCTTTCACAGTAGGACCTCTCTGAATTCTGTCACCTGGCATATGTCTATCTTACTGAGATCTCTGTCTTTGTCTGTTTCTGAGATATCTATCAATCTATCTATCAATCAGTCAATCAATCAATCTATCTATGTATCTACATCTTTGATGTGAGACCTACATAATAATATCTCCATACCACCAACTTCCTTTTTCTACAATCACAAATAGTCTTTGCTCCTATTTCTTTTTCTTGCTCCCTAATTTCTCTGACGTTCTCATGATCCTGGGTGACTCATGTCTTCCTTCAGCCTCAGGCCTCCAGATCCTCCTCCATGGTGCCACATTCTCTCTGCTCACATGTGACAATGCCTCATGTGCTAGATTTTTACTGGGTCCTATTTCTATGTCTTACTTATTTGCTGCTCTATTTTCACCAAAGCTGATAAGAAACTACCGCTTTTTGCTGAAGCAGAATGACTGGCAATACTTAAATATTTTGCCCAACTTAACATATTAAAGGAGCTAAAGTGAAATAATCATTTCAACAGGTGTAAAATATCTTTTATGTAAAACAATTTCAATAAATTAAAAATCCATTCATGATTAAAACAGACATGCAGGAAACTTCAGCTAATTAGGAATAATGTTCTTAAGTGGATAAAAGGAATCCACAGAAAAGCCTAGGGTATATATTATACTTAACAGTAAAGTATTAAAAACAATTTTTTTAAATGTGAAACTAAACAAGGATCAACACTTCCACTCAATACTGTGTTAGAGGTCCTAGCCAGGACAATAAGAAAAAAACATTAAAAAGAAATAAGAATTGTTAATTTTATAAATGAAGAAACAAAGCATTCTACTCAAACAATATAATTTATAAATAGAAAACACATATAATCTACTGATAATTATTATAATGAATAATAGTGTTTACCAAGGTGCCAGATTTAAGGTTAATATTCAAATATCAATATCATTTTTTAAATTGGTAATGAACAGGTAAGAGGCAGTTAAATTGAAAGACACTGTATTAATGAGAAACAAAAATATCAAGTAACTATGAATAAAGCAGAAGATAGATAAGCTTCTTAGCTTGAAAGAAACTGAAGAAAAACTAGTGAATTAAAGGATATAGTCTTGCTTTTAAACTTATTTTTATTTATTTGGTTTTTTTGAGACAGAGTCTTACTCTGTTGCCCAGGTTGGAGTGCAGTGACACGGTCTTGGCTCACTGCAACCTCCACCTCCTGGATTTAAGCAGTTCTCCTGCCTAAGTCTCCCAAGTAGCTGGAACTACAGGCATGCATCACCATGCCCAGTTAATTTTTGTGTTTTTAGCAGAGATGGGATTTTGCCACATTGGCAAGGCTGGTTTCAAACTCCTGACCTCAGGTGATCCACCCACCTTGGCCTCCCAAAGGGATATATTCTCTTATACCATGTTCATAGACAGGAAAACTCAATATGAATATCTAAAAGAAGAAATGTATTGAAGAGAAGAGTTCTCTGTATTTCAGGCCATATGACAAAAGAAGGATATCCAGCAATATGAAGAAATGATTTGAGGTAGTTCACCCAGGAATTTTAGTTATTATTTTATACTATTCTCTGTCTATTTGCCTTATTCATAATACAGAAATCTTAAATAGAATATCAAAATCATGTCATTTTTCTCCAAATTGATGTAGACATTTAATAAAATTTGAGCAAAATTTCCAATCTGAATTTTTTATTTTATTTTTGGAGATGGAGTCTTGCTCTGTCACCCAGGCTGGAGTACAGCAGTGTGATCTCGGCTCACTGCAACCTCTGCCTGCTGAGTTCAAGCAATTCTCCTGCCTGAGCCTCCCAAGTAGCTGTAATTCAGGAGCCCAATGCCCAGCTAATTTTTGTATTTTTAGTAGAGACAGGGTTTTGCCATGTTTGCCAGGCTGGTCTCAAACTCCTGACCTCAAGTGATCCACCCGCCTTGACCTCACAAAGTGCTAGGATTACAGGTGTGAGCCACTGCACCCAGCTCCAACATAGATTTTTAAAATGGAACTTGGCTAGCTGATTCAACGGAGCTGCCTCTACTTGAAAATAAGGAATACCTCGAAGCTAGAGTTTTTAAGGCAGATAATATTGTTGCAGGGCAAGACAGATGAAACAGAATAGAGACCTTAGAAAACACAATTCTACCGACCCACACCGATTTGTTCTTCACAATGTTTGAACTACGTTGAAATTCCACCTCCTCATCACATTTAATGTTGTTAACTTCATTTCTTCATTCACTAATTCATTCATTCAGTCCTTTATTTATTTGTTTATTGCCAGTCCGCTGGGTGTATAATGGTGCTTCATCATGGTTTTACTTTGCATTTCTCTGATTTCCTTTTTAAATTTTTTAAAAATTATTTTTATACAGAAACAGGGTCTCAGGCTGTGGCTGCAGTGAGCTATGATCATGACTGTGACACTGTACTTCAGCCCAGGCAACAAAAAAAGACCTTGTCTCAAAAAAACAAAACAAACCAAAAAACAAACAAACAAACAAAAAAAAAAAAAAAAAAAAAAGAAAAACAGGAAAATTGGGCCCAAAATAGCATGATAGTGTATAGCATAGTTATAATGGTTATACAGCTGTTAATAGAGTTAGAGCTAGATATTCTGATTCTGAATCTGATATTCTTTTCATTATCCCCAACTGATTTATCTTGAAGAATATCAGTGTATTGTGGGAGCTGACTCTGAAGACTGTTGAGAGAGTACCACATAGAGAACTTCCTCCTCTACCAGTTCAGAGATGGTGAAGGAGGAGGACCATGTAAGTTCCCTTGCTTTCACATTTAATGTGCGCATTTTGGCTAAGAGGGGCGATTCCCAGAAGCCAATGACATTATCCTGCTGGGGCCCAGAAGATCTAAACATAAATGTGATGAAACCTCCCCGTGTGGCTTTTCCTTCCACAGGACTTTCTAGCGAAGTAGAAAAATAGTACCAAGGATTAAATTTCTGCCCGAATGGCCAAGGCCAGCTCCATTTAGTGCCTGGCTAAATGTCTTCCAACGATCCTGTTCTCATTGTTCAGCTAAACACAAAACCTGTTGGTCAGGCAGCTTTCCCTTTTAAACCCACATGAATCTCAAGAAAAATATAACGTCTGCTCTTGATTAATTCACCTTCGTCTTTTCAAAATTCTGTGTTGTAAGTATTATTATTATTTTGCTGGGGAAACCTCAAGAAACTTGCTTTTTAAATTTTTCAGGAGTAGAAATTTAAGTTTTACACTGGGAAATAGCTTTTAAATAATGCAAAACTCAGAAAATCATTGCGTTGGGTCAATGTAAAACCTCACACTTAGAATGACTCCAGTATTTTCACATGACATTCTTAATGTTCACTACCAACTCTCCTCAGGGAATCACGTGGCCAGTGCTTCATTACTGACATACAGGGTAAGGCATTGTAGACACACAATCCACTCCTGTAGATTCAACTAGACAAGCCATGGTCACGACCAACTACATCTCTTTGGTGTCATTCTTTTATTTATTAATTTTGGGACAGGCTCTGTCACCCAGGCTGGAGTGTAGTAGCGCCATCACTCCTCACTGCAACCTCCAGCTCCTGGGTTCAAGTGATCTTCCCACTTCAGCCTCACAAGTAGCTGGGACTACAGGCACACACACCATCACACCAGTGAATTTTTCTTTTTTTAAAGATAGGGTGTCACTATATTGCCCTCGCTAGTCTCAAATACCTAGGCTCAAGCAATCTTCCTGCCTTAGCCTCTCAAAGTGTTGGGATTACAGGCATGAGGCACTGTGCCTGGCCAGTCCCCACTTTTAAAGCCTCATATTTCTACTGGATGTCTTATAATCACCATCAATTAAACAAGCCTTTAAAATTTTTTTCAATTATTTTTAAAGAAATTATTTAATTTATGAAGTCTAGGTAAACATGAATTTGGCAAACAATTTACAAAGTTCAGCAAGGTATCTAATGAGAAGTATGCTTTCCTCCCATTCCTGACCCCATCAATTCCTCTCACCAAAAGCAACCCCTGGTCACTGGCCACTTCTGGTGAATGTTTATGGAGAATATTTCCAGATTGGCCAATGGGCAAGACTTCTAAAGCTTACATTTGACTTTTCTTCTCATTCTCTTGAGGAAAAAAATAAAAAGTTTAAAAATTGCGACTGGGTGTGGTGGCTCAAGCCTGTAATCCCAGCACTTTGGGAGGCTGAGGCGGGTGAATTACCTGAGGTCAGGAGTTTGAGACCAGCCTGGCCAACATGGTGAAATCCTGTTTCTACTAAAAGTACAAAAATTAGCTACTTGGGAGGCTGAGGCAGGAGAATTGCTTGAATCAGGAGATGGAGGTTGCAGTGAGCCAAGATCACACCACTGCACTCCAGCTTGGGCAACAGAGCAAGACTCCATCTCAAAAAAAAAAAAAAAAAAGAAGAAGCAGCAGCAGCAAACTGAAACCTAAGGCCAGCAAATTGAGCAACACGAAAAGTAGACAGGAGAAACTTGTACATGTAATCAGTGGAGAAAGATAAACCGACAGCTAATATCTCAATAACGACCATGGAAACCAGAAACTATTGTACTGGTATATTCAACATCTAAAAGAATATAGCTGCTAGCCAAAATATCCTTCAGGAATTGAGGAGAAACAAGGCAATTTTTAGATGGGAGAGTTTACCAACAGTAGACACTCACTAGAGGAAGTCCCAAAGGACGTACTGAAGGAATTTCTTTTTTTTTTTTTTTCTTTTATTTATTTATTTATTTATTTATTTATTTAAAGATGGGGTTTCACCACGATGGCCAGGTTGGTTTTGAACTCCTGACCTCAGGTGATCCACCCACCTAGGCCTCCCAAAGTGCTGGGATTACAGGCGTGAGCCACCACACCCGGCCCACTGAAGGAATTTCTAAAGGTGTGAAGACAAACTTTAGAAGCATTAACATGGAGCCTGGCGTGGTGGCTCACACCTGTAATCCTACCACTTTGTGAGGCCGAGGTGGACAGATTGCTTGAGCTCAAGAGTTCAAGACCAGCCTGGGCAATGTGGCAAAACCTCATCTCTACTAAAAATACAAAAAATTAGCTGGGCGTGGTGATGCACACCTATAACCTTAGCTACTTGGGAGGCTGAGGCATGGAGAATTGCTTGAACTAGGGAGGTGGAGGTTGCAGTGAGGCGAGATCACACCAGTGCACTCCAGCCTGGGTGACAGAATGACTATTAAAAAAAAGAAAGAAAGAAAAGAAAAAAGGAAAGAAAGAAGAAAAAAGAAAAAAAGCATTAGCATGGGAGGGAGGGAAAAAGGGAGGGAGGGGAGGCTGAGTCCTGGAAGCAGAGCTCCACAGGGAACTGGTTCCCTTGAAACCATTTTCTGTCCGACTAAAGAGCTGATGAGACATGGGAGCCAGCCAGAGCTGCACTGGAGTGAGTGGTGACCACTGCATGACATGGGCTTCTGCGCTGGGAATTTCTGAAGACTGCACTGGAAGAGTCATTATGTTATACAGCCTCATGGTGACAGTGAAGACGGCATGAATGGTCATGAAGACACAAATGGTTCAATAGAAAGTTGCAGAGAGCAAGATACACATTGTTTTACTGCACGTGTCACAAGGATGATGAAACATGTCATATCTCAAATGGGAAATGCCCAAGAAAGTGTTCGAGAATGTGTATGTGCGTTCATCAGCTTTGTAACATCCGAGGCAAATGACCGAGACGAAGACAATTGGAAATGACCAGTGAAGAGGATCTTCTCCTGCCGTGTCTACCATAGGCTTCGACAGTTATGCCGAACCTCTGAAATTATCCCTTCAGAAACTTAGAGAGGCTAGGAAAGGAGAGAAGGGAATTAGTGGAGAAGTCAGAGCTACAGAACAGGCATTTGTTAGCCAGTCACCAGCCGGCTTCATACCTTCAGCTGGACAACAGCAAATGTTATGGTTTGTGCACCACCATAGTGACACATTTCTGATGTTCAACAAATTCTGTTTCCATGGTCTGAAGAAATGATGGGATGGGTAGTGTAGGGAAGGGAGAGTCTGTACGATTCTGCAACAGAAATATCAGAAGACAGTGACTGGTGAAAAGGTGTCCCTTTGTATATTAAGTAGCTGTAAGGTAGCTTTCTGATATGCGACTAGCTGAGGTGTTAATTCTGACTAGAGAATCTTTTTTCATAAATGATGCTTATTTATTTATTTAGACAGGGTCTCTCTCTGTTCCCAGGCTTCAATGGTGCGACCTTGGCTCACTGTAGCTTTGAGGTGCATCCTCCCATCTCAGCCTCCAAAGTAGCCGGGACCACAGGCACTCGCCATCATGCCCATCTAATGTTTGTATTTTTTTTTTTTTGTAGCAATCGGGTTTTGCTATGTTGCCCAGGATGGTCTCAAATTCCTGGGCTCAAGCAATCCTGCCTCGGTCTCCCTAAGTGCTGGGATTATAGGCATGAGCCACCGCACCCGGCAATGATTTTGTTTTTTTAATTTTACTTTGGATTTTAAATGTATAAAATATTTTTATTTCCTAGGAGAGTTTATTGCTCTGTAAGACTCCTGTATGCATCGTATATTACAATTTATTACTGTCAGACATTTACAGACAGTGTCTTATTTTCATTTTAAGTCATGCCACTTTTGTAATTCAGGAAGCAGCTGGGTTAATCCACAAAGTCTGCCTTTTTAATAAAATATAAAGATAGAGTTCATTTTGAATGCAAGTTGCTCATGTTATGAATCACATTTGTCTTGGTTATATATCTTGCATGATAGTTTAGCTAGAGCTTTAGCATTTACTGTATTTATTAAAATGATTTCTTTTGTAAAGCATTCATAGCTTGAGCAGCACCATTTTTTTAAACAGTGTAATTGAGTAAGTGTGGATGCAGAAGCAAATACTGTCTGCCCTATTAAATTTGGTGCCCGTCAACTGTTTGCAACGTTCATTGTGCCTGTTAATATGGTTTTGGTTATGGGAGCTTTTGTCAACACTAGACTTGTTTTTGAATTGCATTCTTAAGAGTGTTGGAACTCATTTAAGTTTAATGTAGTTCTAGTGCTTGTGAAATGGTGCCCTTTCACTTAGTATATAATTTTTTAACTATATTTTCAAGTACTATTATATTATCCTTCAGAAGAGGAATTTTAGCCTGGATGTGGTAGCTCATGCCTGTAATTCCCAGCACTTCGGGAGGCTGAGACAGATGGATCACTTGAGGTCAGGAGCTCGAGACCAGCCTAGACAACACGGTGAATCCCCATCTCTACTAGAAATACAAAAAATTAGCCAGGCATGGTGGCACGCACCTGTAATCCCAGTTACTCTGGAGGCTGAGGCAGGAGAATCACTTGAACCCGGGAGGCAGAGGTTGAAGTGAGCTGAGATCATGCCACTGCACTCCAGCCTGGGAGACAGAGAAAGACGCAATCTCTTAAAAAAGAAGAAGAGGAATTTTATAGTCTGATGGCAAATGTAAATGCCCTCATTTTGCTTTTTAATTGAAATGTTAAGGTTCCTATTATACTGCGGGAACCAAAAAACATCATATGCATTGTTGTGTGTACAGACCTCGTGCATGGGCTAGGGAATGGCTGGAGAAGAGAGCGTGGGACTGTGTGCAGTGTGAGTGGAAGCCAGCAACTTCTAACGTGCTGTCTTGATTTGTGCAGTAAACTAAGCTTAGATAATGTAACTTTGTATCATTTTTTTTTTTGGTATTTATTTTGGTTGTTTTTTAAAGTGAGGATTTGTATTTTCTCAATTACTCTTTTGGTGTTAATTCATCTGAAGGTTTGTTTTCAACTATTAATATCAGAAATTACTATTATACAGTCTGCCTAAAAGGAAGTTTGAACGAATGTCATTTCTGAAGGAGACTCCAGTTTACAAGGTAGATGCAGTTTCCCAGATTCAGGTTGAACAGAGACATTCACTCTGCTAAAAGGAGCCTCTAGGGGCACATTTGAGCTAATCTAAGTTTAATAACTCCTCACTTTCTAACCCTATTTAAGAAATAACTTCATTATAGAATATTCAAATAGAAAAAAGGAGGGAAGAAGTTACGCAAAATCAACTATCACCCTCTATGTTGAAATAATCAATGTATATATTTTAATAAATATCATTTGTCCTTTTATTTTGCTAAATATGTGTATTTTTATTAAAATAGCCTCTTATGCAAGTTACGTAACCTGCTTTTTTCATTTAACAATATACTGTGCCTTTTTTTTTTTTTTTTTTTTTTTGAGACAGAGTCTTGCTCTGTCACTCAAGCTGGAGTGCAGTCACAGGATCTTGGCTCACTGCAACCTCCACCTCCCAGGTTCAAGCAGTTCTCCTACCTCAGCCTCCTGAGTAGCTGAGATTACAGGCATGTGCCACCATGCCCAAATAATTTTTGTGTTTTTAGTAGAGAGACAGGGTTTTGCCATGTTGGCTACTCTGGCCTCTAACTCCTGACCTCAGGTGATCTGCCCGCCTTGGCCTCCAAGTGTGCTGGGATTACAGGTGTAAGCCACCATGTCTGGCTTGTGAACAACTTTCCCAGGTCAAAAAGAAAAAGAAATAAATGTCTCTATGATTTTATAATCATACAGAATTTATTCAAGAAGAACCCCAGTGTTAACTACTTTCCAATTGAGTTCAGACAAAATAAATTCACAAGCTAAGATGGAAAATTTCTTCCATGAAATCAAGGAAACTAAAGAGAAAAACAGTAGCAGAAGTTCACACTACAGCTTAGCCCCAACTCAGGCAATAAGAAACCTGATTTAAATGCATACACTAAATTGTTAGAAAGAAACCCTTTGATGACTCATTACTGCTGAAACAAAAAAATGCTTTTTTGGTGTTTGTTTGTTTTTTTGAGACAGAGTCTTGCTCTATCGCCCAGGCTGAAGTGCAATGGCGTGATCTCTGCTCACTGCAATTCCACTGAGAAGTAAGCGCTGTACAAAACAGAAAAGCTGGGCAGAGGACTAGTGACTTAAGTACCAGGAGGGTGGCCCTCCAAAATGCCACTGCAGTCTGGAACAGGCACTGTCTACTCAGCCCTGTGTGTGAAGGGAGTCTACGTGCCTGGAAAGAAAGTATTTATGGATGAAGGGATTAGAGCTCATGACTCTTGCTAAAGTTGGGCTTTGAAAGAAGCAATTGTCTGGTACGCTCCATTTTGGGGAATGGAAGCAGAGGGGAAAAGTCCAGCCAAGCTCTATTTATCATGCAGAAGAAAGTTAAAAAACCAGTTAAAAAACAAACCAGAGACCATGACTGGAACGTTCATGTGATTCCTTAAGTCCTGCAGTTTCTAGTGTTTGTTACTATATTGCTGCATAGAAACCACTGCAAACATAGGGGCGTGAAACAACCACTATATGCCAAGATGGCACCACTGCACTCCAGCGTGAGTGAGTGCTGGGGAATCTGGGCAGGATGAAGTGGCAATGGCTTGTCTCTGCTCCATGGTGGCCAGTGCCTCAGTTGAGAAGACTTCAAGATGGGACATAAACTGAGGTGGGAGCCTAGAACCATCTGCAGGCACCTTCACTCTTGGATGGAAGCCAACTGGGGAACCGACAGGTGGCTGTTTGAGGCGGTTTGTCTGTGTAGTTTGCACAGTATTGTGGCCTCGGGGGACATGGACTCTTTATCTACTGGCTCAGGACACAAGGTGGAACCTACATCACTTTTTCTAGTCTTGCCTCAGAAGTCTTCTGCTATCCCCTCTACTACATTATATTGGCGACACGCACATCACAAGCAGGGCCAGAGTCCACCCCTGGGTGAAAGGAGTGCTCAGGCCACATGGTGGAGGAGCATGCAGGGTGGCATGGAGCCATCTTTAGAAAACGCAGTCCAATCCATTCACCTATTTCTCCATCTAGATGAATGTAACTAGGAGTAAAACATTTAAAACAAATTATGTCTGTGTAGGAAAATGTGCCTTTTCGGAAAACAAGGGCGGTAGCCCTGGGACCTCCTCAGATGATGAGATCTCCTGCAGAGGCTGAGCAGAAGAGCACAGGGGGTTGACCTGGGATTAAGAAGTGAGTCTGGGCTGGGAGCGGTGGCTCACGCCAGTATAATCCCAGCGCTTTGGGAGCTCAAGGTGGGCAGATCACCTGAGGTCAGGAGTTCGAGACCAGTCTGACCAATATGGTGAAACCCCGTCTCTACTAAAAATACAAAAATTAGCTGGGTATGGGGGTGCACGCCTGTAGGCCTAGCTACTCAGCAGACTGAGGCAAAAGAATCGCTCGAACCCGGGAGGTGGAGGTGGAGGTGGAGGCGGAGGCGGTGGCGGCAGTGTGCCAAGATCGCACCATTGCACTCCAGCCTGGGCGACAGACAGAGACTCTGTCTCAAAAAAATAAAAGAAAAAGAAAAAGAAGTGAGTCTGCAAGTGAGCCCTAGGAAAGCCTATGAGAGCCAGACACTGCATGCACCATCTTACTGCTACCTATACTGGGGTTGGGTGGAAAGTTTCTCATAACCTTCCAAAATATTTTCTTGAGCTCATCCATGTGATCCGAAGACAGCTGCACGGTCTCCCTAATAGCCTTGATGTCCTGAGTGATGGATTCAGGCTTTCTTGGCAAAGTTAAAACACATCTCATCTCATTTCAGCTTGGCAAAGCCACCATACAATTTGGGGGAGTTACTTGGCAGAAGGCCTACTGATATGATCATGAGGGCTTTAAATTAAAATTCAAGGAAATGGAGAAAATACAAATATAAAACCGGGAAATTGAATGGAAATAATACCTAATCCTATTAGTTCAGATAGATTTCTACTAGTGCTGAGAGGATGGAAGGATAAATATATTTATTTTTTAATATGAGATAATAAAGTTTGGCACCACCTAGTGTCTCTCTCCCCCCCTCCTGTCCTGCTTCCCGTAAACACTCTCTTTTCCCAGAATCTCTCTTTCGTATAGGGAAGCAGGATTCAAGGAAAATGATACTTAGAATCTGAAAATGATACTTAGAATATGATTTGTTAAGAAATCACACCCTCTCTCACACCCTCGTAAACACATTATTCAGATTCCTCTGAGAGAAGAATTTGAAGAACCTCCTAGATGTTGGAAACTGAATGCAGTAACCAGAATAAGATGTAACCGATTCAGAAAGAGTGAGCCTCCTAACTGACCATGCCTATGTTAACCTAAGTAACAGGGAGAGGCTCCCTAATAGAAATCGGTATTTATTCTGGAATAGCGCATTGCAATGGGAATAAGCGTGCCATAGTAAATAACGTGTGTACTCAGAAAGAGAAAGGAAGTCAAAGGTCTTTAAAGGAAAAATGAGGACACTTACATAACTGTTTTGAGATCGTTATCCTTGGCTATGAGCACCAATAAAAAGGGTGGCACCAGGCCAACATTGGATAGGGAGTTACTGGGCAGATGTCCTCGTGGAAGTTATTTTTTTGCGTTAGGTTGTCAGGGTTGTGATTTTTGCAGAGTCTTTTGGAAAAGATTTTGTTATCAGGCATTTATGCATGAGAGCTCTGTCTTTGTAGCCTTCCCCAGCTCTATTTGTCAAGGTTTAAAAATTTTTCTTCAACCCAAGTGACTCCATTTTGATTCTGACAACTTTCCCACCTATGACAACTCAGCCTACCCTAGCTGCAGAAAAGGAGCACGAGCCGTCCGTTAGACAAGGCTTAACACCAAGGTCAGACATCTCGGGAACCCGCAGAGCCGGGTAGAACAGAAGGGGCATTAGAGAGTGCAAACAAACTACCCTGAAGTACCTAACGCTGTGGGATGGGGCACACGTGACCAGCATTACTGGGCATCCCATCCCCTCCTCCTAAGCTTCAGGCAAGACTTCAACGTGCTTAAGAAGTAGCTGGCCACTGTAGAAGGGAAACCATCTTAGTCACGGGAGAATATAAAGGACAAAGCTGTGACAATAGCTCTCCAAGATAATATGCATTTACTCTAAAACAAAGATAGTCCACCAGCGTCATCTGGTGGACAAATGCATCATCACTCCTTTAGGACCCGCCTGGTCTCCAGGCTGTCTTCCCCCGAGCAGAGCCCAGAACCCCAGGGGGATCCTTCAGGAGCATTGGAAGCACCTTACCATGCATCTTCCCTAAGGTTTTGGTGATGTCCTGAATAGAGAGTCTCAGTTGCTTCAGGGCTTGGAGCAGGACCTCCTGGCTGGGCTGCAAGATGGCATTCATGGCCTGAACAAGAGCCTGGGGATAAGATTCATGTGCACAACTTATTAGCACTCCCTTAAAGTCCATGCAGGCAGAAGAAGCCTCGTGCTGTGGGAACCCAGGGGAGGACCGGAAAGTTTGTCAGAGCTCTCTGGGAGCATCCTAAGCTCGATCCACTGTGGGGTCAGCCTGACAGCCAATAGCTCCCTGGGTACCTCCCAGACGGACCCCTAGGTAAGTGTTTCTGGAATTTCAGCTGGCTGTTACTTCTTGTACCTCCCAAAGGCCTGAGTTCTACTACTTTACTGTTTTCTTCTCTCAGACTTGTCACATATTATGATCAGTTCTTCTGCATCTTCAACTACCTTGCTCCGAAGCTGTCTCATATAAAGTCAGGTTAATATGGTTTGGCTCTGTGTCCCCACCCAAATCTCAACTTGGATTGTAATCCCCACATGTTGAGGGAGGGACCTGGTGGGAGGTGATTGGATTATGGGGGCAGATTCTTCCATGCTGTTCTCATGATACGAGGGAGGGTTCTCACAAGATCTGTTGGTTTAAAAGTGTTTGGCCGTTCCCTCCTTTGCTCGCTCGCTCTCCTGCCACCTTGCTAAGAGATCCTTGCTTCCCCTTCACTTTCCTCCATAGTTATAAGTTTCCTGGGGCCTCCCTGTCCATGCAGAACTGAGAGTCAATTAAACCCCTTTCCTTTACAAATTACCCAGTCTCAGGTAGTATGTGGATAGCAGCGTGAAAATGGTCTAATACACAGATTCTACAGAACCCCCAGCTTTAGAAGCCCCTCTCCTGGGAAGCCTTCCTGGAGTCTCTACTTTATCTGAACTATATTTGGAAGGCCGATATTTGATTCTGCATCTTTCAATGGGCTAGACACATGGTTGAGAACTAAAGTAAGCATGGAGCGTAACTATTGAGAGGGGAAGAAGTGCTGTAATAATCATGCCAGCAATGGGTCATCCCATTGAGGACATAGTGGGTACTCAATAGATGATTATCAAGGGATGTAGTGTTGGCTCACACCTGTAATCCAAGCACTTTGGGAGGCTGAGGTGGGCAGAACACAAGGTCAGTAGTTCGAGGCCTAACCAACATGGTAAAACCTCATCTCCACTAAAAATAAAAAAAATTAGCGGGGCATGGTGGCACATGACTGTAATCCCGGCTACTAAGGAGGCTGAGGCAGGAGAATCACTTGAACCCAGGAGGTGGAGTTTGAGGTGAGCCGAGATCACACCACTGCACTCCAGCCTGGGTGACAGAACGAGACTCTATCTCAGGGGAAAAAAAAAGAGGAAGTTAGTTAGGGAAGGCAGAAATCTAACTGAAATATTTTTAGGCAAGGCACTAACATCTCCTGTAGCGCTGTAGCTGATCACAGGCTGCACCACTGTCTTTTGTCTTCTAACCAGCCTTCCTGGTACCTGTCTGACTCCTGAAGGAATTCCGGTTTGAGGCCGGGCGCAGTGGCTCATGCCTGTAATCCATGTTAATTCATCTTGATCCACAGCATCCATCATGAGCTTCTGTCAGGGCTGGGACAATGTCTGTCTTGTTCGATCCAATTTTCCATTGCCCAGAACAATGCCTGTTTGTCGAATGGGCATAAGGTCCGTTCCAAGTTTTATAGGAATTGAGAAACGGGAGCGATATGGTGACCTAGAACTTAGACCTCTTCTCTCAGACTTGAACTAAGCAGGACAGGGTCTATGTTCATTTGTATTGAGAAATCCAAAGCTCAAACTCTTTTAAAAGGAAAAGGTGCTATCAAGTGAGAAGATACCTTTATCCCAGGCACTGCTGCTTTCTCCACCAAAACAGTCACCAGTATAAAACCACGCAGGCTCTCTCCCCCAGGAAATGAGATGATGGTTTCCAGGTTCCTTGGGAAGGAGAGGATCACATGGTTAGAGGTGTGGAGACTGTACCGTGAGTAATCACTGCCCAGAGGTCCCTGCCAAATTAGATAACTGCAATTATTTAATTACTGCACAACTTCTTCCTCTCCATTAGATATCCCTGAGGATGAGCATCTACCTTCAGCAAAGTTCAGGGAGGAAAGAGAACAGATGAGTTCAATCTCATGTTCACCTGACAGGTAGCCTCCCAGTGTCTACTACGGCCCTGATGGTCCTGGACCATCCCCGCAGTGGAGTAACTGATGTAGCTGATTCTTCACAGAGCCAGTTCTATGGCCCATCCTGTCATTCCTAACAAAAGCCAGAGTCTTGGAGCCAGAGACCCAGGCAACAGCTAAGTCCATGCTTCTTTTTATTTTTATTTTTTTTTTTTTTTTTAACAGGTATGAAACCACAGCCCAGAGACACAAAGTAGCTTCCCCAGGGTCATATAGCCAATCACAGGACTAGGCTTGAAAGAGTTTCACAACTAGGCCAGTGCTTCCTCTAATCCATATACATGTATATTACCTCATTCTCACATTGCTATAAAGAACTACCTGAGACTGGGTAACTTATAATGAGGTGTAACTGACTCAGAGATCCTTAGGCTTAATGGGAAGCATGGTTAGGAGACCTCAGAAAATTTTCAGTCATAGATGAAGGAGAAGTAAGCATCTTACATGGTGGCATGAGGTGGGGAGAAGTGTCACACTTTTTTTTTTTTTTTTTTTTTTTTTGAGACTGACTCTCCTTGTGTCACCAGGCACCAGGCTGGAGTGCAGTGGCGAGATCGCAGCTCACTGCAACCTCCGCCTCCCTGTTCAAGCAATTCTCCTGCTTCAGCCTCCGGAGTAGCTGGGACTACAGGCGTGTGCCACCATGCCCAGCTGTTTTGTATTTGGTTTCCCCATGTTGGCCAGGATGGTCTCGATCTCCTGACCTTGTGATCTGCCCTCCTTGGCCTCCCAAAGTGCTGGGATTACAGGCGTGAGCCACCGCCTGGCCAAGTGTCACACATTTAAGTCATCAGATGTTGTGAAAACTGGTCGGGCGCAGTGGCTTACACCTGTAATCTCAGCACTTTGAGAGGCCAAGATGGGTGGATCAGCTGAGGTCAGGAGTTCGAGTTCAGCCTGGCCAACAAGATGAAATCTCGTCTCTACTAAAAATACAAAAATTAGCTGGGTGGCCGGGCTCAGTGGCTCACATCTGTAATCCCAGCACTTTGGGAGGCTGAGGTGGGTGGATCACGAGGGCAAGAGATCGAGACCATCCTGGCCAACATGGTGAAGCCCCGTCTCTACTAAAACCACAAAAATTAGCTGGGCGTTTGGCACGCGCCTATAGTCCTAGCCACTCGGGAAGCTGAGGCAGAAGAATTGCTTGAACCCGGGAAGCGGAGGTTGCAGTGAGCCGAGACTGCGCCACTGTGTTCCAGCCTGGCAACAGAGCAAGACTCCGTCTCAAAAAAAAAAAATTAGCTGGGTGTGGTGGGTCACACCTTTAGTTTCACCTACATGGGAGGCTGAGGCAGGAGAGTCACTTGAACTCCAGAGGCAGAAGTTGTGCCCCGAGATTGTGCCACTACACTCCAGCCTGGCTAATAGAGAGACTCCATTGTCAAAATAAATTTAAAAAGAGAGAGAGAGAGAGAGAGAGAGAGAGAAGATGATCTTGTGAGAACTCACTCACTATCATGAAAACAGCATTGGGGAAATCCACGCCCATGATCCTGTCATCTCCCACCAGGTCCCTCTCCTGACATGTGGGGATTAAATTCGACATGAGATATGCACGGGGACACAGAGCCAAACTCTGTCTATCTATCCATCTATCCATCTATCTATCTATCCATCTAAACCCACTACTGTATGATCGAGTGGGATCTGGAAGGCTGTTACAGAAGAATCATTTCTAAATGACCTGCTGTCATTTAAATGGATTAAAATCACTACAAAACCTAAAACCTTAACTCTTTGGATCGTATTTGCCCTTCACATTTTAAGAATGAGACAAAGATGAAACACAAACAATTTCAAACCAAGACAAAGTCAAGACTTACATTGTTCCAGCAGCGACATTAGCTTGGGAAATGTCTTCACCTTCTAACACCCAACTGCCCAGATTTTCTGCTGGACACTCTTGTTTGATGGGTTTGGTGATGGAAGAGGCAACATTGGATCAGAGACTATTTTTGTTTGCCAGGAGAAGCGGAGCCTAAGGATGTGTGGACCAGACCTGCCCCATGAGCTCCAGTCTATGTAATAACAAGGTATTGCAAAGAAATTCTTCTGTTGCCAGAGAAACCACTACCTGCAATCTGGCCTCCCACAGAAGTTATAGTGAGATGAGAAATCTTTTTTTCAAACCATTAAACTTCAGCTGGGCGCAGTGGCTCATGCCTGTAATCCCAGCACTTTGGGAGGCTGAGGTGAGTGGATCACCTGAGGCCAGGAGATCAAGACCAGCCTGGCCAACATAGTGAAACCCTGTCTCTACTAAAAATACAAAAATTAGCCAGGCATAGTGGTGGGCACCTGCAATCCTGGCTACTCAGGAGGCTGAGGCAGGAGAATTGCTTGAACTCAGAGGCATAGGTTGTAGTGAGTCAAGAACACACCACTGCACTCCAACTTGAGCAATAGAATAAGATTAAGTCTCAAAAAAAAAAAATCTGTTAAACTTCAAAGAGCCACTGAAATTTGGTAACGTTTTCATTTTGTGTCGTTTACATTGCATGTTACTTGTTTTATTATGTACAGACTGGAAAATACAGTAAAAAAAAAAAAAAATCCCCAATCCATACAAGGAAGAGGTAGCCACTGTTAATTTTTAAACTGCAAATTTTAGGCTCATTTCCTTCTAGTATATTTTTTATGCATTTATGTAGTTGATGTTGTACTTTACATATAATTTACCATGCCTTCTTCATTGTTTTATTGTATGATTCGAAAGTTGACCTGGATTCTAAAGTGAGTAAAGAAGTTCTGAGAACTTACCCAATTTCCAGGAAGCTAGCCCAATTTCAGTTATTGGTAACCACAAAGAGGAAAAAAAAATAAATAAAAGAACAATTCAGTTTGTAAACAATGAGATGTATTAATAACTTCTAGGGTCACATGTCTGCAGGCACGCACACTTGTGTTCAAGGCACTGCAGACACACACACATCCACACTTAATGAATTCCGCAGGTTGTGGCTGGACTATGGGATGCTGTATGATAAAGGGTGAGCAACATCTCCACTCACATTCCAGCCCCAGAATATTTGGCCTGCGGCCATCTCAATAGATTATTAGGCTGGGTGCAGTGGCTTATGCCTGTAATCCCAGCACTTTGGGAGGCCGAGGCGAGCAGATGATGAGGTCAAGAGTTCGAGAGCAGCCTGGTCAACATGATGAAACCCTGACTCTACTAAAAATACAAAAATTAGTCAGGGGTGATGGTGGGTACCTGTAACCCCAGCTACTCAGAAGGCTGAGGCAGGAGAATTGCTTGAATCCGGGAGGCAGAGGTTGCAGTGAGCCGAGATCATTCCACTGCACTCCAGCTTGGGTGGCAGAGCAAGACTCCGTCTTAGAAATTAATTAAATAATTAATTAATTCACTCCTCTTACATTTTTGTATTTACCACAAACTCACATTTTGTTCCAGCTAGTCAATTCCTACTTAGCTTTTAGGATTTGCCTTACATCCAGCTCTGCCCCCTCACCAAGATTTTTGCTGACTTGTGAAGACTGCATTGACGTCATTTCTCTGAAATTCTAAAGGACATACTGTTTGACATTTGTCATACAGTGTCTTGTTATTTAACCCACATGGGGAGTACTTTGCTTCTATTTATTTCATTTCTTCATAGTACTTAGCTCTGTGCTAAGCATATTAAAAGGCTTCAAAAGATAATTACCAAGAATAACTAGTGAGACCCAGGACTGTGTCTGAATCTCTGGAATTAAACTATCCCTTCACTCTCATTTCCTAGAAAACTATTAACAGTTTTTTGTTGTTGTTGTTGCTTTTTTGTTTTTGTTTTGTTCGTTTGTTTTTGAGACAGGGTCTCCTCTGTCACCCAGGCTGGAGTACAGTGGAGAAATCTCGGCTCACTGCCACCCCTGCCCCCCAGGTTCAAGTGATTCTCCTGCCTCAGCCTCCCAAGTAGCTGGGATTGCAGGCACGTGCCACCACACCTGGCTAATGTAGAGAGAAGGTTTGGCCATGTTGGCCAGGGTGGTCTTGAACTCTTAACCTCATGTGATCCCCCTACCTGGGCCTCCCAAAGTGCTGGGATTGCAGGTGTGAGTCACTGCGTCCACCTGTTTTTGCATTTTTGACTACCATTCTAGTATAGTCATTTTTGCATTTTCCCTTCAGCCTTCTCTTATTCTGTCTTTCTCTTTGAATAACAAATCCAGATTATTCAATATATAATACCTTGAACAAAATAAGTTATGTACATATATTTATTATTTTTTCCATCCAAATTCTTACCCAGATTCAGCAGCTTTCAGTGGTCACCCATTTTGTTACGCAAGCAGAATGAATCAAAGATTACAGAAAT
Organism: Saimiri boliviensis; assembly: GCF_048565385.1. Classification (NCBI taxonomy): domain Eukaryota; kingdom Metazoa; phylum Chordata; class Mammalia; order Primates; family Cebidae; genus Saimiri; species Saimiri boliviensis. Next base: position 76,487,999 of record NC_133461.1, read on the forward strand.
TCATAATTGCAGAAATCATAAACCTCCAGGGCTCAGAGCTCCTGAGAGAGATGAGATGGCCCAATCTCACTTCTTCCAATGCAGCACATATATATGTATTTATTTATTTATTTATTTATTTATTTTGAGACAGAGTTTTGCTCTCATCACCCAGGCCGAAGTGCAATGGCACAATCTTGCTCACTGCAACCTTTGCCTCCCAGATTCAAGCAATTTTCCTGCCTCAGCTGCACAAGTAGCTGGGATTACAGGTGCGTGCCACCACACCCAGCTTTTTTTTTTTTTTTTAGTTTTAGTAGAGATAGGGTTTCGCCATGTTGGCCAGGCTGGCTTTGAACTCCTGAACTCAGGTGATCTACCTGCTTTGGCCTCCCAAAGTGCTGAGATTACAGTCGCGAGCCACTGTGCCTGGCCAAGGCACATAAATTACTCCTAAAATCTAGGCTGTCTACTAAATATGTAACCCTTTTAAGTGGATTCTCACTATCTCCTCTGGCAATACCATGGCTGAGGAAGTTCTTCCTCATATTCAACCTCCATGAATCTTCAGCTGCTGTAATCAGCCACAAAAGAGAGTGCTGTCTCTTTCATTTGGCTGAGAAAATGAAGCTGAAAGGAAAATTTAACATTTTCCATCATCTGTCCAATTCTGACTGTTTATTGAATTTCTTGTTTCTTAAAAACTCTTGCTATTCCTTCTACAGACCAATGCCCTTATTCCCAGAGCAACTGTCAAAAGAATGATGTAACTTTGGTGGAATAGATGGAATTGTTAATCAAATTCTCAATCCAGCACACCTGGAGCATCTGCTCTGAATTCCTCAATAATCATTCACTTTGATCACTATATAATGATTACTTATCAAAACCACTGGTTCTAACCTAATATGAATGAAGGGCGTCTTAGGGAATAAACAGTTTGAAGAGAAAGAACAAATAAAATCTGATTTTGCAGGAGCTTGAAGGTCACGTTGAGAAATTGACACGTGGTATGGAAATAAACAAGACAAAATTATTTGAGTCATTGTGGTCAGAGTGCATTGAGAGGAAACTTCCAGAATCCATGACTTTTGAATTTTTGGTCCAGCTCAACACTTCTTTGGAATCATGAAGCAGATTATGAACATGAATATCTCTAATTACAAAAATGCCTGGGCATTTCCTGCGGGAAAAGTTAAAGTCACAAGACTGCCTCTGGTGGAGTTTCCATCTGGGGAAATTCAAAGGATTCTCTTCTGTCCTTACCCATCTGGATCTTTTCTGGTCCAGTTCGTCAGCACCAAGTCTGAATGGACCAGGATAGGAGGGAGCCCCAAGTTCCTGGAGACTTCAACAAGCGGAAGGGCAAGATTCCTTGGTAGGACCTTTGAGATATAAATCCAGACAATTAGCACAGTCTAGAAAGATTGCAGCAGAGGAAATAAACGTAGTTGTCTTTTATTCTATTCCAGCAATACTATGGTACAAAAATGACTTGGGAACCAAGTTTGAATTACCTGAGTGATGCACATTCATATGTCTTACACATATCTTTCTGTTAATGACCCAGTGGAAATACTGTTTATACTCGAGTACACGGTGAAATACATGTGAAAATTACAACGCTGGACCACACACATACACATGGAATATAAAATAGCCTCTGCAAACTGATTGTGCAAAGAAAGGCATTACCAAAAAAATTAAATGGAAACTGGGGCCCAAAAAGATTAGCAATAAGAAAAATTTTGATAGATAAGTAGGTAGGTGGATAGAAATACATACATACACACACACACACACACACACACACATATATATGTATATATATATATACATATATTTATATATATACATATATATTTATATATATATACAGATATAGAGAGAGAGATACATAGATACATAGATGATAGAGGTGATAGATCAGTAGATGATAGATCGATAGAGAGATGATAGATGGTAGAGATGATAGGTAAATCGATAGATAGATGATAGACAGATGTACTGATGGATTGACTGATAGAGAGGTACAGCTAGATGTAGAAACCTCTGTGTGTACCGAGTATGAGCCAGGGGAGACCCCAGCACTCTAGAGAAGCATGAGGATAGACTGCCTCAGCCGGTGGAGAAACTGACTCTGTCTCTCACTTTATAAGTCAAACCCAGTAACACCTTCAAGTAAACCCCCTCAGGACAGACCCCCTTTACCCTTTTCTTATCCAAGGGACCCTCCAAAGCGCTTTATCAGCTGCAAGTTCAGAAATGCTGCATGGGGGTCTCTATCGGAGTAAAGGCTGAACGAGTCTAGATTCAAAGCCCGTTCCTGTGCCCCCTCTTCCATCTCCATTTTCATTTCTCCTTAAGATAAAATTTCCATTAAGGATGCCCTGAGTTTGCCTTCTTGTTTCCCTTGAAATGTGAGATTTGGGACAGAATTGTTTCATGGGTGGAAAGCAACAAAGAGCTTTCAAGCCTTTTGCAATGTGAACCTTGGGTAAACTTTCCTCGGAAGGCATTGGAAAGCCAGGTACTTTCTGAGCTGAAAAGTCAAGGGAGGAGAAACAAAGGAAGTGAAAGGTGATCTGAGGCAGGGTGGTGGATGAGGAGCCTCGCTGGTCCCCTGGAACTACCAGGACACTACTGGGAGCTGGAGGCTTCCCCCCAACATCACTCTTCTCTCCCCCAGGCCCCAATTTAGGATAATGGTCTGGGGCGGGGGTGGTTTAAAGAGAACCCACTGGGATGTGCCTAGGCTTCAAACTTTTCAGCATCAGACACACTGTTTTAAAAATGAGAGATACTGGCCAGGCACTGTGGCTCATGCCTGCAATCCCAGCACTTTGGGAGGCTGAGGTGGGTGGATTACCTAAGGTCAGCAGATCACCTGAGGTCAGTAGTTCGAGACCACCCTGGCCAACATGGTGAAACCCGGTCTCTACTAAAAATACCAAAAAAAACTAACCAGGTGTGGTAGTAGTTGCCTGTAATAATCCCAGCTACTCAGGAGGCTGAAGCAGGAGAATCTCTCTCTTGGACCCAGGAGGTAGAGATTGCAGTGAGCTGAGATCACACCACTGCCACTGGGCAACAAGAACAAAGCTCTGTCTCGAAAGAGAGAGAGAGAGAGAGAGATTCACTGACAAATAACAAGGCTGAAGTGACTCTACACTTTCCTCTTCCCTGAGTCTCACGTATTTCCCTGAGAGACCAAAGGTAAGATCAGTGAGGCAAATACAGTGGGCACAGGCTGCTCTCTTCACTGTGGAGTTCTAGGACAAGGGTAACTCCCTGCTTTCTGGGAAAGGCATGTTTTTAGAAATGAAAAGAAATAGTAACTGACACTGTGGGTGGAAACTGTACAAAGTTTTACAAGATTCAAAGGAGCTTTAGATGAATTATTAAAAAAATTTATTATTAAAGTTTTTTAATTATTAAAAAACTATTAAAATTACTTTTAAAAAACTTTTTAAAATTAAAAAACTATTAAAACTACTAAATTATTAAAAAACTATTAAAAGAGAGAGATCCAAGATGGCTGATCACTAACAGCTCGGGATTGTAGCTCCCACTGAAAGCGCAAAGAATGAGAGGACGCCACACCTTCACATGAATTCTTGTTGCTCACGCACCAGGAGATTCCCAGCGGAGGAGCCCCACGGGTCGCCAGCGCGACTCTTGTGACCGGCGAGGCGGTTATGCCGGCGCCTTGGAGCTACGGTTCTTGGTGCAGAGTCGGAAAAGCACTATCAATCTTAACGCCGCTGATTTGGTCGGTGCAGTGGGTTGCTCAGATTTCGGCGCTGAGAATCAGTAAGTTGGACGTCCACTCAGAAACCTAATTACAAAGACGGTGAATTCAAAGACCACAGATGGATAAATTTATAACGAAGGGAGGAAAACGGCCAAAAAAGGCTGAGAATGCCCAAGATCAGAACGCCTCTCCCTCAGCGGGGGATCACAGTTCCTCATCAGCAACGAAACAAGGCTTGATGGAGAACGAGTGTGTTCCAATTACAGAAGCAGGCTTCAAAATGTGGATAATGAGAAACTTCTGTGAATTAAAAGAACTTGTTCTAACTCAATCTAAAGAAACAAAGAACTTTGAAAAAAGGTTTGACGAAATGTTAACAAGAATACACAATTTAGAGAGGAATATAAGTGAATTGATGGAGCTGAAAAACACAATAGGAGAACTTCGTGAAGTATGCACAAGTTTTAACAGCCGAATTGATCAAGTAGAAGAAAGGATATCAGAGGTCCAACACCAACTCAATGAAATAAAACAAGAAGACAAGACTAGAGAAAAAAGGATAAAAAGGAACGAGCAAAGTCTCCAAGAAATATGGGACTATGTGAAAAGACCTAATCTACGCTTGATAGGTGTACCTGAATGTGACGAAGAGAATGAATCCAAGCTGGAAAATACCCTTCAGGACATTGTTCAGGAAAATTTTCCCAGCCTAGTAAGGCAGGATAATATTCAACTCCAGGTAATACAGAGAACACCACAGAGATATTCCTCAAGAAGAGCAACTCCAAGGCACATAATCGTCAGATTCACCAGGGTTGAAATGAAGGAGAAAATACTAAGGGCAGCCAGAGAGAAAGGTCAGGTTACCCACAAAGGGAAGCCTATCAGACTTACAGCAGATCTCTCAGCAGAAACCCTACAAGCCAGAAGAGAGTGGGGGCCAATATTCAACATCCTTAAAGAAAAGAACTTTCAACCCAGAATTTCACATCCAGCCAAACTAAGCTTCACAAGTGTAGGAAAAATAAAGCTTTTTGTGAATAAGCAAGCACTCAGAGATTTCATCACCACCAGGCCTGCTTTACAAGAGCTTCTGAAAGAACCACTACACATATGAAAGGAACAAACAGTATCAGCCTTTCTAAAAAAATTATCAAAAAGAGCATCAATATAATGAAGAATTTACATCAACTAATGGACAAAATAGCCAGCTAATGGCAGTATTAAACTCACATATATTATTATTAATTCTAAATTTAAATTGACTAAATCCCCCATCCAAAGACAGGCAATTTGAATAAAAAACTAAAACCCATCAGTATGCTGCATCCAGATCCATCTCACATTCAAGGATACACAAAGACTTCAAACAAGGGATGGAGAAAGATTTACCAACCAAACAGAGAGCATAAATAAATAAATAAAAAGCAGAAGTTACAATTAAGCAACAAAGATCAAAAGAAGCAAAGAAGGACAATATATAATGATAAAAGGATCAATACAACAACAAGAAGAGCTAAAGATCCTAAATATATACGCACCCAATACAGGAATACGCAGACATACAAGACTTATAAAGAGACTTAGACTCCCACATAATAATAGTGGGAGACTTCAACATTAATATTAGACAGATCAATGAGATAGAAAATTAACAACGATATTCAGGACTTGAACTCAGATCTGGAACAAGTAAATGTAATTAACATTTATAGAACTCTCCACTTTAAATATACAAAATATACACTCTTATCAGTACCACATCATATCAACTTAGAAGTTTAAAAGAAATCTTGGTTGGCTCCTTGTTTGCTATTCTCTTCCCTCATTTTCTTTCATGTCTCCATTATTAAGGACAATTATAGGCATACCCATATTTAGACTGCATTCTAGCCCGGGCAATAAAGCAATACCCCCATCCTCTCTCCCTCTTCCTCTTTCTCTTTCTTCCTTTTCTTTTAAAAAAAAAAAAACAGGCAATAAGATAAATGTTAAATTTTGAATAGAGAGAAAAAAGAATTTGGCTAATTCCTTGGAATTCATTTTCATGGTCAAAGGGTTGAAAGCCTCAGATTAAACTATATACTCATTAAGCGCCTATGCCTTGACAAAGACCCAACTTAGCAAGTATGGTTGCTTGAAGTTAAAAAGTATTTTATGTTTATATTAAATATTTGATGGGATAAAATAATACTTTGGTTAAACTATATAATATTTTGATGTACAGATATATTTCTTCATTACATTTCTGAAAAAAAAAAAAAAAAAACTGACTAGGCCGGGTGTGGTGGTTCATGCCTATAATCCAAGCACTTTGGGAGGCCGAGGCGGGTGGATCACAAGGTCAAGAGATCGAGACCATCCTGGTCAACATGGTGAAACCCCGTCTCTACTAAAAATACAAAAATTAGCTGGGCATGGTGGTGCATGCCTGTAGTCCCAGCTATTCAGGAGGCTGAGGCAGGAGAATTGCTTGAACCCAGGAGGCAGAGGTTGCGGTGGGCCAAGATCGCACCACTGCACTCCAGCCTGGGTAAGAAGAGCGAAACTCCGTCTCAAAAAAAGAAAGAAAGAAAGAAAAAAAAGACTGATTAATGATTGGTTGGATAGAAAGCAGCATGAAAAAAAATATAGATGAGTGTTGTAAATATCAATGTGGCCCCTGGGGAAAGAAGGCTGCACTAGGAAAATGAGAAGATCTGGGTTTTCCACTAATTTGCTATCTGACCTTGGAAAAACCTTGGCTTTTCCACTAATTTGCTATCTGACCTTGCTTAAGGAATTCAGTGCCTGTGGTTTTCAGTTGTAAAATGGGCCAGTAGGGCTCTATTTATTTCACAGGATTAGGAAGTGCAACCTAGATAATTTATATGCATAAGGGTACAAGATGCTGTAAGGTTTCTATGAATTCTCAGAGTCTGTCTTCAGGCCCAGCATGGTGACTCATGCCTATAATCCCGGCACTTTGGGAGGCAAAGGCAGGAGGATCACTTGAGGCCAGGAGTTTAAGACCAGCCTGGGCAAAAGAGCAAGACCTTGATCTCTACAAAAAATTTCCAACAGTTAGCTGGGTGTGGCGGTATGTGCTGGTAGCCCCAACTTCTCAGGGGACTGAGGTGGGAGGATCGCTTGAACCTGCAAGGAGTTGAGGCTGTAATGAATTGTGATTGCACCACTGCACTCCAACCTGGGCAACGTGGTGCGACCCTGTTTTAAAGCAAGAAAGCAATTTACCTTCAAATGCAGCTCTTCAAACATTCTTGGAAGATGGTGCAAAAAAAAAAAAAAAAAAAAAAAAAATTCAAAAGCTTATAAAAGGAAGAAATGGCTATCAGTTTAAAAAACAAATTACCTTCTTAGTCTGAAAAAGAAAAAAAATCCTTCATCTAAATAGGCTCTCAGGCAGGGTGCAGTAGCTTATACCTGTAATCCCAGAACTCTGGGAGGCTGAGGCAGGTGGATTACCCAAGGTTAAGAGTTCTAGACCAGCCTGGGCAACATTGTGAGACCTGTCTCTACTAAAAATACAAAAATTAGCCAGGCATGGTGGTAGGTGTCTGTAGTCCCAGCTACCAGAGGCTGAGGCAGGAGAATTGCTTGAACCTGGGAGGGGAAGCTGCAGTGAGCCAGGATCACTCCACTACACTCCAGCCTGAGTGACAGACTGAGACTGTCCCCAAATAAAATAAAAAATAAATAATAATCATAAAGTAAATGGGCCCTTCACCCTTGCTTCAACTGATGCCCATCGAGAAGAAGAAAGCACCCATTTTCCAGGAAAACAGCATAGCACCCAGCAGAGCGCCCCGTTATTCGAGGTGCAGCCAACCAGCCAGGTAACAGGAGAAGCCGCCCTCTGGCCCTCACCTCTGCAGGCTGCGCCTCTCCTTCCTGCCACACATACCCCATGGTGAGGACACTCAGGACCAGGTGGGCCAGGCGCTGCTCCCGGTGACCCTTCAGGAACTGGCAGCTCAGCATGGGCATCTGTTCGTGGAGGTCCAAATACCGTCAGAGGAGGGATGGGAACGGGGACAGGGGAGGGACCGGGGACCGGGGACCTGGGATGTGAAGGGGCCTTTGGGTGCAGGCCAATGGGTTAAATTTTAATGAAGGAACGAAGAGCCCGCACACACACCCATTTATTCCTAGACCCAGACTCACCCAGTATGGGAGGTGTTCCACACGACTTGGCTCAGGAAGTATCTAACCACCCACCCGAGCCCACAGCTTGTCCCCATGGCTGCGCCAGCCTCCCGTCTCCATCCCGAAGCCCCTGCTTGGCTGAAATGTTGTAAGATGCTTAACTCGCAGGACTGAGCGAACGTTTTTCCCAGGTGTCTTACGTGGCAACTTTTACGAGCCTGTTTTATCCAAACACTGTGGCCTGCTTGCCATCGCTGGCCCTGCGACAGCCCTGTACGGTGGGTGTTCCTCTCTCCATCAGACCGGAGCAGAACACAACCCCTGACCCTGCCTGGGCTTCCCACCCCACCTCTGCCCGTCCTCCAGGGCCACAGCCCGGGTGCCACGCAGCCTCACTGTGACGCGTAAGGGCGGTAACGCGGCTGAAAGCAACATCCTGCACAGAAGTTACTCAAGGGTGACAGCCCTGCCAAAACAAAAATCGGCAGCTTCTCCGGGGGCCCTGCCTGAGGGCAGCAGCCTCTGAGCTGGGCTTCCAGGCGCCCCCCCTCTGCTCGCCTCCTTCCCCCGCCCGGCCCACTCCCCAGCTCTAGACACTGCCTGATCTTGATCTTCCCGGATGAGCCCCTCCCCGGTGACCCCTTCCCAGGTCCGAAGCGCCAGAAGGGAGGGCCGCAGGGGGTGTTTTCGGTGTCCATTTCAGCTCCAGGCACCCCCACTTGGGCGCGGAGCTGCTCCTCCGGCGCAGGCCCGGGGTTGAAGTTGGGGGATTCTCTGCGGCGAATCCTTCACCCGCTGTCGGCCAGGGGACAGTCGCTCCCCATGGCCAGACTGCGCGCTCTGCCTCCCAAAAATGGGCTCTCATTCACCATCCCCATCGGTTCAAAAATACAGTTAGATCGAATGAACAGGAGTTGGTGTTTGATAGCACAACAGGGGGCTACATTGTACATTTAAAAATAACTAAAAGTGTAATTGGATTGTAACACAAAGAAAGGATAAATGCTTGAGGTAATGAACACCCCGTTTACCCTGGTGTGATTATGCAACGTTGCATGCCTGTATCAAAACATCTTATGTACCCCATAAATATATACACCCACTACGTACCCACAAAAATTAAAAATAAAAATAAAATTGACTTTCAGAATCACAACTAGAATGTGCCCTACGCTTGCAGGGGAGGCACAGCTGGAGGAAGGGAGGACAGTTGAGGTGTTGCTTTTGTTTTGTTTTGCTTTGTTATGTTTTGTTTTAGAAACAGAGTTTTGCTCTGTTGCCCAGGCTGCAGTGCAGTAGAGCAATCACAGCTCAGTGCAGCGTTGAACACCCGGGCTCAAGCAACCCTCCTGCCTCAGCCTCCTGAGTACCTGGGACTATAGGCATGTGCCACTGCATCTGGCTAATTTTAAAACTGTTTGTGGGGATGGGGGTCTCACTATGTTGCCCAGGCTAGTCTCAAACTCAAACTTCTCAGCTGGAGCAATCCTCTCGCCTTGGCCTCCCAAAGTGCTGGGCTTACAGGCGTGAGTCATTGTGCCTGGCCTTGAGATGTTGCTTTTTAGCAGGAACCAGGTGAGCATTAAAACAGCAGTTTTTTTTTATTAAGTACATTTTAAATGTATTGACAATCTCTTAGGCAAAACCAGATATTTCATTATTTTCCCAGGATCGAGTGAACTTATTTCCTAGGTGTCTTGCACGGCAACTTTTACAAGCCTGTCTTATCCAAATACCAGATATTTTACTGTTTTCATTAGCATTTTTGGTTTATTCTTGAGATTGAGCATTTTTGCCTGTTTATCACCAATTCAAATATCTTTCAATATCTTAACTATTTATATGATTTGCCCATCTTTCCCCATCAATGATTCATCTTATTGATTTCATAGAATACATTTTGTATTATGGATCTTAATCTTTAATACATATGTTCTAAAATGTTTTAGTTTATTGTTTGTTGTTTAATAATTTATTTTGAAGATTATATAATTATTTTATTATGGCTAGATTCATTGGAAAGATATACTGTTAGAAAATTATTAATACTTTTCTCACAAATGAATAAAAAATATTGGTGACATTTTATTCCTAAGTACAATTTTTTCTGAATTGTAAATGACTTTGAGGACATGAGCACAAAACTTTTTGTCTCTGATGACTGGTGTATTAAAAGTCTATGAATTAGTAGAAATAATATGGAGCTGAAATCAGAAATACTAATTTGTGAGTTTCCTTCACAATGGAAACGTACTCTACCTTGAATGCTTTTCTTAATGCTACTCAACTAACATTTTGAAAGTCTCTGACCACATTATCTGGGAGGGCCAAACAATGTGATTTTCCCTCTTAAAACAAAAATGCCATTTGAGGAGCGTCTCAGAACCATCATGAACATTTCTTTAGAATCTGCAACACGATTCAGGGAAATATGTTTGCATTATTTTCTGCTGAACATTTTGAAGTATATTTTATAACTTCCTATTAGAAGTAATTCATGAATTTATATACTATGAATATAAATTAAACACATATAATGCCTATTTACAGCCTAAAGAGTATACATGAACAAACACTTATTTACTAATCACTCAGCTTAAGAAATAGAACCTGACCAAAATTTTTGCAACCCTCTATGTACCTCTCATTCATTGTAATATCCTGCTTACTCCTCAAGGGTATCTATTTGCTGAATTGTGTATTCATTATTTTCTTGCTATTTGTATATCCTTCAAAATTCACATACATATGATCACTGAACAATATATTATTGAACAGGTATGGTGCCTCACAGCATTTTGGTAGGCTGAGGTGGGGGAGATCACATGAGGTCAGAAGTTCGAGACCAGCCTGGCCAACATGGTGAAACCCCATCTCTACAAAAATACCTCGGAGATATTCAGGGATCATTTCCAAATCACCACAATAAAGTGACTATCCCAATAAAGCAAATCACACATACTTCTTGGCTTTCCAGTGCATATAAAAGTTATCTTCACACTATAAAGTGTGCAATAGCATTATGCCTAGAAAAACAATGTACATTATAAAGTACTTTATACCTTAATTATAAAGTACTGTACTGCTAAAATATGCTAATGATCATCTGAGCCATCAGTGAGTCAAAATCTCTTTGCTGGTGGAGAGCCTTGCTTTGATGCTGATGGCTACTTGCTGTTCAAGATGTTGGTTGCTGAAGGTTGGGGTGGCTGTGGCAATTTGTTAAGGAAATAACAAGGCAATTGGCCACATCAATTGACTCTTTCACAAAATATTTCTCCATTGCATGAAATATGTTTGTTAGCATTTTTTCCCCAGTAGAACTTTTTTTTTTTTTTTTTTTTTTTTTTGAGATGGAGTCTCGCTCTATTACCCAGGCTGGAATGCAGTGGTGAGACCTTGACTCACTGCAACCTCTGCCTCCCAGGTTCTAGCAATTCTCCTGCCTCAGCTTACTGAGTAGCTGGGATCACAGGTGCCTGCCACCATGCTCAGCTAATTTTTGTATTTTTAGTACAAACAGAGTTTCACCATGTTGGCCAGGCTGGTCTCAAACTCGACCTCAAATGATCTGCCCGCCTCAGCCTCCCAAAGTGCTGGGATTATAGACGTGAGCCACGGCACTTGGCCCCCCAGTAGAACTTCTTTTAAAATTGCAGTTAATCAGCCTGGCTCCATGGCTCACACCTGTAATCCCAGCTCTTTGGGAAGTTGAGGTGGGCAGATCATGAGGTCAGGAGTTCGAACCAGCCTGGCCAACATGGTGAAACCCTGTCACTACAAAAAATACAAAAAATTAGCCAGGCGTGGTGGCAGGTGCCTGTAATCCCAGCTACTTGAGATGCTGAGGCAGGAGAATTGCTTGAACCCAGGAGGTGGAGGTTGCAGTGAGCTGAGATCATACCACTGCACTCCAGCCTGGGTGACAGAGCAAGACTCTGTTTCAAAAAGAAAAAAAAAATTTTTTATTTTATCATTTCAACAATGTTCAACAACATTTCAACAACAGTTCAAACAGCGTTTTCACCAGGAGTAAATTCTGTGTTGTGAAACTACTTTCTTTGCTCCATAAGAAGCAATTTATCTCTTCTTGTTCAATTATGAGACCAGGCATGGTGGCTCATGCCAGGAGTTCAAGACTAGCCTGGCCAACATGGCGAAACCCCATCTGTACTAAAAATACAAAAAATTAGCTGGGCATGGTGGTGGGCACCTGTAATCCCAGCTACTCAGGAGGCTGAGGCAGGAGAATTGCTTGAACCCAGGAGGTACAGGTTGCAGTGAACCGAGATCGGACTACTGCACTCCAGCCTGGGCAACAAGAGTGAAACTCTGTCTCAAATAATAAATAAATAAATAAAAAATAAAAAAGTTAAATCATGAGATTGCTGCAACTCAGTTACAAAATCAGGCTCCACTTCTAATTCTAGTTCTCTTACTATTTCCACCGCATCTGCAGTGACTTCCTCTGCTGATGTCTTGAACCCCTCAAACATCCATGAGGGTTGAAATTTAACTTCTTGCAAACTCCTGTTAATGTTTTTATTTTTACCTCTTCCATGAATCATGCATGTTTTTAATGGTATCTAGAAGAGTGAATTCTTTCCAGAAGATTTCCATTTGACTTTGCCCAGATTCTTCAGAGGAATCACTATCTGTGGCAGGAATAGCTTTACAAAGAATGGTTCTTAAATAATAAGACTTGAAAGCCAAAATGACTCCTTGATCCACAGGTTGCAGAATAAATGTGTTAGCAGGCATGAAAATAATATTTATTTCCTGGTACATCTCCATCAGACCTCTTGGGTGATCAGAGCCATTATTATTGAGCAGTAATATTTTGAAAGGAATCTTTTTTTCTGAGCAGTAGGGTGCAACAGTGAGCTTAAAATAGTCAGTAAAACATGCTGTAAATAGATATGCTGTCACCAAGGCTTTATTGTTCCCTTTATAAAGCACAGGCAGAGTAGATTTAGCATAACTGGTAAGGACCCTAGGGTTTTGGGAATGGTAAATAAGCATTGGCTTGAACTTTAATCACCAGCTGCATTAGCCTCTAACCAGAGAGTCAGCCTGTCCTTTCAAACTAGGCATTGACTTCTTCTTCACTATGAAAGTCCTGGATAGAATCTTCTTCCAATGAAAGATGGTTTTGTCTGCATTTAATATGTTTTTAAATGCAGCCACTGGCCAGGCATGGTGGATCATGCCTGTAACCCCAGCACTTTGGGAGGCTGAGGTGGGTGGATCACCTAAGGTCAGGAGTTTAAGATCAGCCTGGCTAATGTGGTGCAACTCCATCTCTACTAAAAATACAAAAATTAGTCAGGCATTGTGACAGGCATCTGTAATCCCAGCTACTTGGGAGGCTGAGGCAGGAGAATTGCTTGAACCTGGGAGGTAGAGTTTGCAGTGAGCAAAGATTTCGCCACTGCACTCCAGCCTGGGTAACAGAGCAAGACTCCATCTCTAAATAAATAAACAAAATAAGTGTAGTCACCTTCATCAATGATCTTTGCACTTTTATGTTGTGGAGATGGCTTCTTTCCTCATACCTTATGAACCAACCTCTGCTAGCTTAAGACTTTTCTTTCTGCAGCTTCTTCACCTCTCTCAGACTTTGTAGAATTGAAGAGCGTTAGGGCCTTTTTTTGAGTTAGGCTTTGGTTTTAAGGAATGCTGTGGCTGCTTTGATCTATCCAAAAACTCAAACTTTCTTTACATCAGCAATAAGGCTCTTTTGCTTTCTCATCATTCATATGTTCACTGGAATAGCAATTTTAATTTTCTTCAAAAGCTTTTCCTTTGCACTCCCACCTTGTCTGTTCCAAAAAAGAGGCCCAGCTTTAAGCCTATCTAGTTTTGACATGACTTTCTCACCAAGCTTAATCATTTCTAGCTTTAGATTGTTAAAGTGAGAGACATGCAACTCCTTTCACTTGAACACTTAGAAGCCGGTGTAGGATTATTAATCGGCCTAATTTCAATATCATTATATCTCAGGAAATCAGGAGGCCTGAGGAGGGGAGACAGATGGGGCAACAGCTCATCAGTGGAGCAACCAGAACACATACATTTATCAATTAAGTTTCCGGACTTACAGGGGCACAGTTTGTGGTACCTTCAAAACAATTAAAATAGTAACATTGAAGATTACTGATCACAGATGACTGTATCAGATGTCATAGTAAAGAAAAGTTTTAAATATTGTTAGAATTATCAAAATATGACACACAGACACAAAATTAACACACGCTGTGGGAAAAATGGGGTTGACAAACTCGTTTGATGTGAGGTTGCCATGAATCTTCAATTTGTAAAAATTGAAATATCTGCTGGCCAGGTGCGGTGGCTCACACCTGTAATCCCAGCACTTTGTGAGGCCGAGACGGGTGGATCATGAGGTCAGGAGTTTGAGACCAGCCTGGTCAACATGGTGAAACCCTGTCTCTACTAAAAATACAAAAAAAAAAAAAAAAATTAGCCAAGTGTGGTGGTACCCACCTGTAATCCCTGCTACTCCGGAAGCTGAGGCAGGAGACTCACTTGAACCCAGGAAGTGGAGGTTGCAGTGAGCCAAGTTCACACCATGGCACTCCGGCCTGGGTGACAGAGCAAGACTCTGTCTCAAAAAAAAAAAAAAAAAAAAAAAAAAAAAAAAGGAAAGAAATATCTGCAAAACGCAAAGATATCCCAGTATGTAAAGTAGTTTCAGAATTTTTCACCTGTATCCCATGAAAAACTGATTTACCAACTAGAATATAGTGATGATATAAGTTTCATTTACCATTAGCCTTATAGATTCTAATCACAACACTATTTTGGAGTAATTTAAGTCCATTCCTTTCTCTACTCCCCACCCTCTTCATTGAGGTTATATCGTGCATTTGTAGTACTTTTATTTTTCACTTTTTAAAATTTTACTTTAAGTTCTGGGATACATGTGTAGAATGTGCAGGCTTGTTACATATGTATACATGTGCCATGGTGGTTTGCTGTACCTGTCAACCTATCATCTAGATTTAAAGCCCCACATGCATTATTAGGTATTTGTCCTAATGCTCTCCCTCCCCTTGCTTCCCACCCCCAGACAGCCCCGGTGTGTAATGTTCCCCTCTCTGTGCCCATGAGTTCTCATTACTCAACTCCCGCTTATGAGTAAGAACATGGGGTGTTTGGTTTTCTGTTCCTGTGTTGGTTTGCTGACAGTCCAGTTCGTTTTATTTGTCAGAGTGAGTCTGCATTCCATCCTGGTATCCTCCCAATATTCTGGCTTATTTTTTTAAATTTGCATACATGAAAGTTCATTCTTTATGACATACAATTCTATGGGTTTTTCAATGCATAGAGTCATATATCCATCACCTGAGTACCATACAAAACAATTCCATCATGCTGAACAGTCCCCTAGATATTAGTTTTGCAGTCCGCTACCTACTCCTTGCCTGTCTCTGGTAACCATTAATCTATTTTTAATCCTTCTAGTTTTGCCTTTTCCCGAAAGTCATATGAAAAGAATCATACAATATAGGACTGACATCGTTCATTTAGGTAAATGTATTTAAGGTTTATCCTTGTCATTGCACAAATTAATTGCTCAATCATCTGTATTCCTGAATACTATTCCACTATCTATTCCACAATTTACAATTACTATAACTTGGTTTGTTCGTTCCCTTGTTGAGGGATGTTGTGTTTTCTTCAAGGTTTTTTTTTTTTTTTTTTTTTTTTGTGGTTATGAATAAAGCTGTTATAAACATTCACATATGGATTTTTTTCTGTGAACATAAATTTTCCACTTACTTAAATAAATACTTAGGAATGCTATTGCTGAGCTGTATGGTAAATTATGTTTGATTTTATAAGAATCTGCCAAGCCAGTTCCCAAACTAGCAGTACCATTTTGCATTTCCATCAGCAATGAATGAAAGTCTCTATTGCTACACATCCTCTCCAGCATTTAATATGGCCAGATTTTTAAAAAAATTACAAAATAGGTACGAAATTGTCTTTTAGGCTGCTCATGGCAGTTCACACCTGTAATCCCAGAACTTTGGGAGGCGGAGGCAGGTGGATCACCTGAGGTCAGGAGTTCAAGACAAGCCTAGCCAACATGGTGAAACTCCGTCTCTACTAAAAATACAAAAATTAGCTGGGCAGGGTGGCACATGCCTGTAGTCCCAGCTACTTGCATGGCTGAGGTGGGAGGATCGTTTGAATCCAGGAGGCAGAGGTTGCAGTGAGCCAAGATCAAACCACTGTGCTCCAACCTGGGTGATAATAGTGAAACTCCATCTCAAAAAAAAAGAAAAGAAGCTGTCTTTTAATATTTAGCATTGCAGGTAAATAGTCCTATGTATTTACTCTGTAAATAAACTATTTTTCATTTTTAAGAACTTGCAGATTTTTTATGCTAGAATATTTGAAGTCTCATCTGAGTATTCATATGTGTTCCCTAACCCTCACCCCAACACCATCTTTCTGATATAAAAAACTCAAATATTTCTTAAGATCTAAAAATTTTGTGCTTATATGTTGGAAGTTTTACTTTTCCTCCACCTATTTGTTGATGGGATTCCATTATATGGAATTTGGATCACCTATACGTCTCTTTTTTATATATTTTATTTTTCTGATGGTTTGCATTCTTTGATTTTTTTTTATGCTTTATGAAATTTCTCAAGGAAGTCCCTAAATCACTATATATATTTTTTGCAATCAGTGTTTTACTGAATTCATTGAGTTTATATTGAGGAGTTTTTGGATGTGTGTGTTTTTTAGTTATAATAGTTCCTTTTGTATATCAGCTTTCACTTAATTTATCAAAGCAATATGCTGGATACATGTCATAGAATATTTAAAGCACTAATATCATCTTAATTATTTACTGGAGGCCATTGGTTCTGAATGCCAATTGGACTAACCTTCTTCTTTTTGAGTTGCCCATATTATCTATATTATTTGGTAATTTTAATGTATCTATTCAAATTCATGAACAAAGGTTAGCTTTATAGGATCAGCGTCTAATATGAATGTTCTTATTGTATTTCCAGAACACTGCTGGATTTCTTCTTGCATAGCTTTCTCTGATCATGCCTTCCTCAGAAATGTGAGTGGATGGGTCTAAGCCAATTAATATATTTTGTTTCAGATACAGAGGGGTATGTTGAGGCATTCTAAGACAAGGTGGTTGGCTTAGGTGCACTGTAAGATCAAAGCTGTAAATTCACTTATTGTGTTGTCTGCAGCAAGTAAAGGATCTAGAGAACACATGTTTTTTGTCTATAGCTCCATCTGTGGTTCTGGAAACTATTATATTTGCTTCTCACAGACAATTCCTAACTGATTCAGTCTCTGGAAACTATTATATTTGCTTCTCACAAACAATTCCTAACTGTTTCAGTCTCAGCTTTTGGTAGTAAACTCTAAAAATTGCTCTTAATTTGTTAGTTTGGTTTTTTTTTAGGTGTCATATTTTATTTAAGTATCTTCTCAAATTTCATTTAGTCTCTAACCTCTACATTTCTTTCTTTTTATTTTTTTTAATTGCATTTTAGGTTTGGAGGTACATGTGAAGAACATGCAAGATTGTTGCATAGGTACACATGTGGTAGTATGATTTACTGCTTCCTCCCCCTCACCTTATCTGGCATTTCTCCCCATGCCATCCCCCCACAACTCCACACCCTCCGCTGTCCCTCCCCTGATTCCCCCCAACAAACCCCAGTGTGTAGTGCTCCCCTCCCTGTGTCTATGTGTTCTCGTTGTTCAACACCCGCTTATGAGTGAGAACATGCGGTGTTTGAAAAAATGCTCATCATCACTGGTCATTAGAGAAATGCATATCAAAACTACATTGAGATACCATCTCACGCCAGTTAGAATGGCGATCATTAAAAAATCTGGAGACAACAGATGCTGGAGAGGATGTGGAGAAATAGGAACACTTTTACACTGTTGGTGGGAGGGTCAATTAGTTCAACCATTGTAGTTTTTTTTTGAGACAGAGTTTCGCCCTTTCGTCCAAGCTGTAGTCCAGTGGCGCGATCTTGGCTCACTGCGACTTCTGCCTTTCACTTTCAAGCGATTCTCCTGCTCAGCCTTCTGAGTAGCTGGGATTACAGTTGCTCGCCATAGGCAATTAAAAGTAGGGACGGAGACCAAGACTGTTGTGTTAGTTTCCTCGGTGGCCATAACTAATGACCACAAACTGCATGACTTAAAACAGCAGAAATTTGTTCCTCCACAGTTATGGAAGATAGACGTCCCAAATTAATGTATCAACAGAGTTGATTTCTTCTGGAGCCTCAGAGGAAGAATCTGTTCCACGCCTCTCTCCTAACTCCTGGTGGCTGCCAGCAATCCTTGGCACATCTTGAACTGTCAATGCATCACTCCAATTCTACCTTCATCTTCATGTGGTGTTTTCCCTTGTGTCTATGTCCTTGTGTTTAAATTTTCCTCTTCTAACAAGGATGCTCATCATGTAGAATTTAATCCAGCATGGCCTCAGCTTGACTTGAATACATCTGTACACACACTATGTCCAAATGAGACCACTCTCACAGATTCTGTATGAACATGACTTCTAGGAAGACACTATCAAACCTAGTAAAAATTCATATATATATATATATATATATGTTTTTATATATATTTATATATATATGTTTATATATAGATATGTTTATTTGTTTTGTTTTGTTTTTTGTGACAGAGTCGCACTCTGTTGCCTAGGCTGGAGTTCCGTGGCATGATCTTGGCTTACTGCCACCTTCACTTCCCAGGTTCAAGCGATTCTCCTGCCTCAGCCTCCTGAGTAGCTGAGACTACAGGCATGTGCCCCCACATCCAGCTACTTTTTTAAAATTTTTACTAGACACATGGTTTCACCATGTTGCTCAGGCTGGTCTTGAATTCCTGAGCTCAGGCAATCTGCCAGCCTTGGCCTCCCAGAGTGCTAAGATTACCGACATGAGCCACCACACCCAGCCTAAACCCAAGACAAATGTTAAGTGATTGATTTCACATTCAATTTTGGCCAAAAGCCAAGAAGCAATAGGGACTGTTTTCAATGCTCTGCTAGGAGGAGCCCCAATTTAACAAGTCCTTCTCTTCCTTCATGGCAGTTTAATCAAATAACGCCTGGTGAATTTACGTGGCAGAGGACCTCATAGTTCGTAAACTGATTTCTAAGCTACCCTCCTGCCAACCATTCCAGACTCCTCTTGCTTCTCTACTCTGCTATTCTGAGATGGGAAAGGGGGGCTCATCAGAGTCTCCCTTTGCTTTGGTTAAATGCCTGACATGGGTCCTGTAAACTTATTTCTGGATCTTAGACATGATTTGCTTAATACGATCAAAAAAAATCCTTTAAGTTTTATTCCATCATTGGAACTTTTCTCTGTTTTTTTTTTTTTTTTTTTTTTTTCTTCTTCTTACAGATAGTTTCTCTCTTTCTTTTCTTATTTTTGTATTTCTTTGGTCATGTCAGTGACATGGTTTGATTTGAATTTTAGGAAGATACATTTGTAGGAAATCACTCTAGTTGCTATCTTCATAGATATTGAAGGCAGACCCTTATTCATCTTTTACAGGGTTCTAGTGCTTTGCACAGAGCAGGCATTCAATGAGTATTTTTAAAAGAATCCATAAATATAGACATTAAATACTATCCATCAGCAAAGGGGAATTTTGGAGAGTGGAAAACTTTTCATGGAATTCTGCAATTATGTGGCATTCCAAATTGATAAGATTAAGACAGATAGAGAAGAGACTACAGGGAAGAAATGAATGTATACTGAATGCTGTCTGTCATATGGCAAGAACCACAAAAGGGCCACTTTGAAAGTGGTTTAGTTCCCATAACAATACCGTGAGACCCAAATTTCTCTCATTTTATAAATAAGGAAATGGAATTGCAAAGTTGAGTAACTTTTTCAAGATTACATACCTGTTAGGTCGGTACAAAAGTACTTGTGTTTTTTGTCATTAAAAGTAACTGCAAAAACTGCAATTACCTTTGTACCAGCCTAATAAATACTTTCGTGGAATTTACTGGCTTATTGGATGTTTCTGTAGAACCCATGGCTAATTTTATAATTTAGAAATTCTCACTATTTTATAATTCAGAAGTTCCCTCCATTCAACTATTCTATAAGACCCAGGACAAAATCAAGGTAGACCCACTGAGCAACAACAGAGCCCTGACCGCTTGACATGGAATGAGGAACCTGAGAATTCCCAAGCTGGCCTTCTTAGGCCACACCTTCTCCATTAGTTTGTTTATTAATTCCAATCCAGATTCTTTTTTAAACAAACATTTGATGAGTAATTAATACGTGTCAGACATTGTTTTGTGCTGGCTCTGGCAACGTCAGGAAAACACATGCGTCATATGTTTGATGGGGTCATTCTGTTTTTCAGGAAGGATGAGATGGCTTTGCTCAATGGTAATATCAGTTTCCCAGGTCAATTGATGAACTTCCACAAGACTAAGAAAGAAAAGTGATATTATGACGAAAACAGAATGGTGATGAGTGGGTGAAGAAAAGAATACCTTGTCCACGTGAACTCGAAGCTGGTGCACATCAATCAATTGAGTAAGTCTATTGGCAATTTCCATCCAAGGTCTATAATGATCTGGAAGTTCTTTCTGCATTTAAAATAGAAACATATAAATATTTTAGACCTCTCTGGAAAGGGGCTTTTGGGGGTAGCTATTTTCAGATTTCAGTCTTCAGGAGAATTCAAGTCAGTGCAGTTCAACTAACATCAAGGAGACACCATATGTTAGGTAGGCCCGGTGCTAAGCATCTCAGATACACAGATGACTAAGGAGCGTATGCTTCAGTAAGGGGAAAAAAAACCACATTCGTTAGATATATGACAATGCAGTAAAATATGTTTAATTACTGATATGTGTGTAAGCCAAAGAACTTGCAAAGAAGAGGATGTAGTTAATTCAGTCAGCTGTTGTGAGGAATTAAAGGGAAATATACATAAAAATATGACAGTTGAGCCCAGTTTTTGGAGCGGAGATGACTTTTTTGGGTAGAGATGTGAAGAAAGGAAGGTAGTAAAAGTAAAGGGGATGGCAGATAAACAGATGTGGGTGCTTCCCTGGGAAACAATGTTACTTAATGTTGCTAAAATATAAAACTCAAGAGAAAGTGACAGAGGCAGGAGGCAGACAAATGCCTAAGCAAATAGGGAAGGGTCCCCGGTGAAAACCCACCTACAAGCATAAAACAGTCTGAAGGCTGAAAGATCAACTGCTGGTCCCAGATGAAACCTGTGACCCAGAGGGAGAAATTCCCCCGTTTGCTCACCCTTTTCCAATTGATTCTTTCTGAATAATGTCTTTTAACCAATTGAATATTGCCTTTTCTGATACTCCCTATGGCTTGCCTGGGCATGTCCATGTGTGTACTAGGAAAACCTGTGGAACCACCAGGAATTTATGCCCTGTGCTGGGGAGGAGCCTAGCCTTTTCAGCTCATGTGTGAAAGTCCTGGTACTCCAATGTAAGGTGGGAGCCCTGCTAGCAGAACCCCTCTCTTTGCTGAGCGCTCCCCTTTTGCTTAATAAATTCTGTCATCCTCACCCTTCACTGTGTCTACCTGCCTAATTTTTCCTGGTTGTGAGACAAGATCCTGAATTTTGCTGAGCTAAGGAGCAGAAAATCTTGCAGGAAAAGGATGATGAAAGATTAGCCTAGAAAGTTACATGAAATGTGCTGTGTGTAGAATATATGAATTTCCCCTTTCTTAAAGTTGATGACATGGTTTGATTTGAATTTTAGGTAGATAAATTTGTAGGACTTTAAGATATAAAGTCAGATAAGGAAGCCTTTAAAATACTGTTCAAGGACTAAACTTAGGCAATGACAGTGAATTTGGAAAGGAGAAGCCATGTATTCAAGATATATTTGGAAAATGCAATTGAAATTATGTGATGATTAAATTTGAGGCTGGGGGCTTAAGGCAAGAAAATCACTAGCCCAAAAGCTCCATTATGTGCCCACTCTGGGCCCATGGTTTAGCCAAGGAAGACATACTCTGAATTTCAGTGAGCCCCTCCCAACTCTAACTTACCCAAGAGATAGGAAACTACATTAATTTTTGTGAATTTTCATTTTAACCCAGTCTCTCTTATTTGTTTACATACTATCTATGGTTGCTTTTACATTACAGCAGTAGAGTTTGTACTTTCAACAGAAACCATGCAGTAGGCAAGCTTAACGCACTAAGTATTTGGCCCTTCAGAAAAAGTTCGCCGATCTCTGATTTATCCCCATGATCTGGGGCTCCTTGCTCAGTGTATGACCTGCACAACTGAATTTGTGGGTTAAGAAGAAGAGGAAGTAGGGATGATTTCCAAGTTTATGAATTAGGTGAGCAAATGAATGGATGGAAACATGAATTGAGACAGAAATGCAGGTTAAAGTCAAAGACTGGGGATGAAGATAATGAATTCATTTTTAAATATATTGAGTTAAATTACCCATGGAATCAAAAGATATGACTGTACTGAGAAGTTGAATACACATTTTAAAGTTCAGGAGAAAAGTCATATTAGAAATATACAATTCAGGCTGGGCATGGTGGCTCATGCCTGTAATCCCAGCACTTTGGAAGCCCAAGGTGGGCAGATCATGAGGCGTTTGTGATCAGCCTGACCAACATGGTGAAATCCCAACTCTACTAAAAATACAAAATTAACCAGACGTGGTAGTGCATACTTGTAATCCCAGCTACTAGGGAGGCTGAGGTAGAAGAATTGCTTGAACCAGGGAGGCAGAGGTTGCAGTGAGCTGAGATAATGCCACTGCATTTCAGCCTGGGTAACAGAGAAAGACTCTGTCTCAAAAAAAAAAAAAAAAAAAAAAAAAAGAAAGAAAGAAAAATAAAAGAAATACACAATTTGAAAGCGTTAACTACTGTGAAAACCCTACCTTGTGGTTAAAACCACAAGAATGTGTAAAGCTATTTGAGAGAATATGAAAAGTGAAAGGAGAAGAAGCCTAGATTAGCACAGTGGGCAATATTCACACAGCAGGTAGAGAAACTGATTCCAGCAATACAGATCGAAAACACAGTGACAGACGTTTAATGAGCCTGAATAGAATGACCCTATAGAATTCAAGACAGTAGAGCATTTCACAGAAGTGGAGGATCATCCGGTCAAATGCATCATTATGGAATTAAAGTAAGATTGCCCTCTTTAAAAATAAAAATAAAAAAAAAAATTAGGAAGTCACAAATAGTATTAGTTTATCTATGTACATTTAATAGGAATTTATGTCAGGGTCATAAAAGCAGAGTTCAAATGTTAGTGTGTTGAGAAAGCAGAAAAATAGGGAAAATGTATATTATTTTTGAAGAAAAGCCATAAGGCAGTAAGGAATTTACATTTGAGAGAGATCTTTTAAGAACAAGAAACCTGAGGCCAGGCACGGTGGCTCGCACCTGTAATCCCCCTCTTTGGGAGGCCGAGCTGGGTGGATCATGAGGTCAGGAGTTCAAGACCAGCCTGGCCAAGAAGGTGAAACTGCCATCTCTACTAAAAATACAAAAATTAATTGGGCGTGGTGGCAGTCGCCTGTAATCCCAGCTACTAGGGAGGCTGAGGCAGGGAATTGCTTGAACCTAGGAGGCAGAGGTTGCAGTGAGCCAGGATCACACCACTGCACTCCAGCCTGGACAACAGGGTGAGATTCTGTCTCAAAAAAAAAAAAAAAAAAAAAAAAAAAGAGAGAGAGAGAGAAACCTAAACAGTTTATACTTGGCTATTGCAAGAGGAAGAGCCTGAAGACAAAGAAGAGAGGAGAGTAACTGAATGCAGAAGGAGCAAAGGGCAAAGGACGGGAAGAAGGGAAGGAGGAGAGAGCGAGCTGAAATAGAATGTCTGTCCTTGCAGCAGTAGAAGGAGAAGATCTAGAGTTTAAAGGAGTTCATTTTTTATGGACTCAATTTATCAGCAGATGGGAGGGAAGATCAAGTTGTGTAATTGATCTTCACAGATAGGGGTAAATGTGAAACTAATTACAGAGGGGAAAAGATCAGGGAGCTCAACCTAAACATACAAATGACATGGAAAGCCCATGAGAACCCGGGGAAGTCTGAAAACTATAAATATGGAGAAGTATAGACCTACAAATTACTCATGATTCACCTGGAAGTCTTTTGTCCCTGAGGATCTGAGACAAACCTGGGTTTAAGCTCCTAATTAATTCATAACCGGATATGTCCAACAGCCTATTCACAATCTCTGACTTATTTATTGATTTTATTTTTTTGAGACAGAGTCTCACTCTAGGCTGGAGTTCAGTGGCCTGATCTTGGCTCACTACAACTTCCGCCTCCTAGGTTCAAACAATTCTCCTGCCTCAGCCTCCCGAGTAGCTGGGATCACAAGCATGCATCACCAGGCCTGGCTAATTTTTAAAATATTTTTAGTAGTGACGGGGTTTCACCATGTTGGTCAGGCTGGTCTCAAACTCCTAACTACGTGATCCACCCTCCTCAGCCTCTCAAAATGCTGGGATTACAGGCATGAGCCACTGAGCCGGGCAGAAAAATTCAACTCTTAATGAAATGTAAGAGGCGGCTATGAATAAATTTTGCTCATACATTTGAAAATTTCAATTAAGTTTCCCTTTGGGAAATTGCAGAAAATCAAATTTTTATTTAGAAACAGAAAACCTAACTAGAACAATAAGCATAGAGGGATTAGAAAATGCAATTCCAAACATACAGCCTAAAATGTCTCTAGTCTGAAGAGTTATGCTATGTCAACAGACAGATGATCTGTTTCAGAAGACAGAAAAGCATGAGAAGGCATCTAAATGGTCGAGCTGGTGGCTCATGTCTGTAATCCCAGCACTTTGGGAGGCCCAGGCGGGCAGATCACTTGAGGTCAGAAGTTCAAGCCAACAGGGGGAAACCCCATCTGGCGGGCACCTGTAATCCCAGCTACTCGGGAGACTGAGGCAGGAGAATCGCTTGAACCTGGGAGGCAGAGGTTGCAGTGAGCCGAGATCACACCATTACACTACAGCTTGGGCAACAAGAGCAAAACTCCATCCCCCGCACCACCAAAAAAAAGAATCACTGAGGATTTAAATGCCAGAAGATGAGGACTAGAATGTAATGTCTAGGAGTGGAGAGTTTTCACACTATTCTTTTTATCACATCTGTACCCTAAGCAACTTCCTAAATGCCCTTAGGCATAGAAACCAGTGAATAAGTTTTCGCTAAACGGAAACAATAAAATGCCCAGAAAAATCCTGAAAGAATAGAAATGTCAGAAACGGTTGTTGAGTTGAAACTAAAGAAATAGAACAAATGATGAGGCAATCGACCTCAAAATTAGCTAGCGATTACAATTATTTTTTAAATTTGAGACAGGGTTTTGCTCTGTTGTCCAGGCTAGAGGGCAGTGGTGCAATCATAACTCACTGCACCCTTGACCTCCTGGGCTCAGGATATCCTCCCACTTCAGCCTCCCATGGAGTCGGACCCATTAGTTGCCATGCCTAATTTATTTTTTGTAGCAAAGCAGTCTCAGTCTCATTTTGTTTCCCAGGCTGGTCTTAAACTCCTGGGCTCAAGTGATCCTTCTGCCTTGGCCTTCCAAAGTGCTGGGATTACAGGTGCAAACTACCATTCCCAGCCTCTTAAATACTCTCAAACACCAAAGGTATTTTGATTCTGTGTTGGGGCTATGAATTATCAGCTTCATACCTTTCTAAATTTTCCAATTTTTAATTAATATATCTTCACTAATTTAATAAAAATCCTCACATTTAAAATATTTTTCCATGAAAATATTCTGGCTAATGATGAGCCACCATGCTTTAGTAGTGTCCCAATTTCTAAAGAGTAATAATAAAAATAGGCCAGGCGTGGTGACTCATGCCTGTCATTCCAGCACTTTGAATGGCTGAGGTGGGTGCATCACTTGAGGTCAGGAGTTCAAGACCAGCCTGGCCAACATGGTGAACCATGTCTACTAAAAATACAAAAATTATCTGGATGTGGTGGTGGGTGCCTGTAATCCCAGCTACACAGGAGGCTGAAGCAGGAGAATCGCTTGAATCTGGGAGGTGGAGGTTGGAGTGAGCAGAGATGGGGCCACTGCACTCCAGCCTGGACTACAAAAAGAGGCTCTGTATCAAAAGTAATAATAATAAAACAATCAGTAAAAATAAATATAAAGTAGAAATTTAAACACTAGACTTTCAATTTATGGGACTCATTAACTGGAGATGATATACAAGTGAAAGATTTCTATCAGTAATAGAGCCAGGATATATTATTAAAAGTTGATTAATCTTTATAATAATCATATTTCAAGTACTGAGGTCAGTTACGCTAGAGATTCTGAATGAACTGTTCTAGGTAGAGCTCCAATATCAGTATTTTTAAAAACTCCCCAAGTACTTTTGCTATGTAGCCAGGAACAACAACTCGAAACTGCCTTGCATGTTTCCTCAAACATTCTTTGAGGAAACTCTTCAAATACCAGATGCATCATGTCATTTATGGGATGCGTTAAATCTAAACTCCAGGCCAGGCATGGTGGCTCACACCTGTAATCCCAACATGTTGGAAGGCCAAGGTGGGAGGATCAAGAGGTCAGGAGTTCAAGACCAGCCTGGCCAACACGGTGAAACCCATCTCTACTTAAAATACAAAAATCAGAGAGGTATGATGGCACACCCCTGTAATCCCAGCTACTCAGGAGGATGAGGCAGGAGAATCACTTGAACCTGGGAGGGGAAGTTGCAATGAGTAGAGATCACACCACTGTACTCCAGCCTGGGCAAAAGAGCAAGACTCGGGGAAAAAAAAAAAAATCTGAACTTCAGAGCCTCACATCCAAGGTCTCTTAGTTCTCTTCATTCTTGTCTAACTCTTCTTGATGTCAAGCTAATTTCTTTGTATTCTCCACGTCTAAAGAGAAACTACCCCTTCCTCCAGAAACACACATCCATTCCCCCTCTGCACACGTAGGGCACATGAAACATTTATGGGTATGAGTTGGTGAGGCACACATTTCCCGCAATAGATGTTGGAGCTTGGAAAGGTCTGAACGTTGATAGAAACAATGGGATAGAAGATTTGAAATCAAGTCAGACTCCTTCTCCAAAATCAGAATTGTTTTTAGTCACTGCCTTGACCATGTTTTCTTCAGACACATTCAAGCAACTGTCTGTAGTGAGAAACCTATTAAAATGGCATCTGAAAGAGATACCGAAGGAACTTCTCTGGGGTCACTGGACATGAAGGAGCAGCCTCCCAATGCTGACGCTTGCCTTTCAACCAAAGGAAAGTAAGGTCTGGTGCCACTTGAGCAGGGCAGCTGATTGTGATTCTCCGTCTGCCCTTGCAACACTTCTGCCTGGTCATTTTAGTGGCTGGGTCTCTCCTTATCTATGAAGCAACCTGGGGCAGATTTTGATGAAAATGTCCTTCCTCTACATCTTCCCAGAAAGGGGGATGTTAAAAATAATCACCACGGTGAAAGAAAATTAAAACTGAAACAAGGAAGTACACTTTGAGAACTCCGGTGAAAATGGTCATAACAGAGTAAAACAAGTTTCCCAAGGGTCTGTTTTGTATTCAAGCTCAGGAATGGAAATTCCACTGATAAACCATAGCATGTCAGGCAGGGAGTGTCACAAGAACTTGGTGCTGTTACTGATTTTCATCTGCTTCCATAGTTACAAAAGAGGAAACAGCAAAGAGGGCAACTCTACAACTGTGAGTCTACTTCATGTTTAGTTGATTTGTAACATTACTGTTCCTCAGCTCAGTGTACACATTTAATCCCGACAAGAGCAATTTGGTCTTTTCTTCCTTTGGAACTAGGCAGGATATTCCTGAATTGGGTTAGACAGGAACTAGGCAGGATGTTCCTGAATGAGGTTAGTGCTAGTTAAAAACTGAGGGGAGTTTTTAACAAGCTCTGGCTCAAGGTCAGAGACTGGCTTCTGAGCCTTACCCTAGATTTATGAAAGTGCTTTCACATTCATTCTCCATAGCAATCTAGTGGAGGTGGCACCGGATCTCCATCCAGTAAATGTGAAAATTGAGGGTCAGGGGATGTTTGTGTTTCACTCAAAGTCACAGGAGCTACTAAGTGCAACTTAGGGTGACCGACTCATCAGAATTGCCCCAGCACTTTCCTGATTTAGCACTGAGAGTCCTGCATGTCAGGAGAACAAATTGGGACACTGAGTCATCTGGTGGTAGTGTCAGAGGCAATAGTCTGGTCCTCGGGACCGCAACTTGACTGTGCATAGTAATATAGGAGTTACTGAGAAATTGTTTTTGGAACTGTGTGGTGGCTCACGACTGTAATCCCAGCACTTTGGGAGGTAGAGGTGGGCGGATCAGGGGATCAGGAGATCGAGACCATCTGACTAACACAGTGAAACCCATCTCTAGTAAAAATACAAAAAAAAAAAAAAAGTTAGCCAGGCATGATGGTACATGTCTGTAGTCCCAGCTACTTGGGAAACTGAGGGAGGAGAATCGCTTGGACCTGGGAGGCGGAGGTTGTAGTGAGCTGAGATTGCAGCGCTGCACTCTAGCCTGGGCAACAGAGCAAGTCTCTTTCTCAAAAAAAAAAAAAAAAAAAAAAAGAAAGAAAGAAAGAAAAAGAAAGAATGAAAGAAATTATTTTTAGGCAGCTAGAAAGGGTAAAGGAGGTCTCAGTGGAATTTTCCTTTAATAAAAAGCAGCAGAAAACCATTTCTTCTCTAAAAGCAGCTGGATAGACATGCAAGCTGGGAGGTTTCACATGGAAATGCTAGCAGCAGTACCTGGAGCCAGGTACATCGAATACGGCCATTGCTTTTCCTTTTTTCTTCCTTTTTTAAGACAAAGTCTCACTCTACCTCCCAGTTAGGAGTGCAGTGGTGAAATCTTGGCTCACTGCAACCTCTACCTCCTGGGTTCAAGTGATTCTCCTGCCTCAGCCTCCCAAGTAGCTAGGATTCCAGGTGCACACCACCATGCCTGGATAATTTTTGTATTTTTAGTCGAGATGGGGTTTCACCATGTTGGTCAGGCTGGTCTAGAACTCCTGACCTCGTGATCTGCCCACCTCGGCCTCTCACAGTGCTGAAATTACAAGTGTGATTACTGCACCCGGACCTCAGTCTTGTTTCCTTCTCACCAGGTGTGTAGATGTCATGGCCCCCTTCAGGTAAAACCACGTGTACCGTCATCATGGCCGCTGCCAGGTGAAGGCTGCATTTGCATAATAAAAGACAAGGGTGGGAGGGCCAGTCTTCAAGGAGGGCTATGTAAATGACACAGCTGGTCAAACCAATCCCCTGGGCCCTGTGTAAATCAATCACCGCCTTTTCAACCCTTTGTACAAAATCCATTGTCTTCTACCTCAAACCAGAGACCCTCTCTTGGGCAACCCCTTCTCTCAACATAAGGAAACCTTTTCTCTCTCTCTTATCTGTTAAACTTTCAGCTCCTAAACCCTCTTCTCATGTGTGTCCGTGTCGTGAATTCTTTCTCGGGGGAGTCAGAGAACCAGGATACATACCCCAGACAATGGGATATATATATATATATTTTTTTTTTTTTTTTTTTTTTTTTTCTGAGACAGAGTCTCTCCAGCCCAGGGTGGAGTACAGTGGCACGATCTCTGCTCACTGCAACCTCTGACTCCTTGGTTCAAGAATTCTCCTGCCTCAGCCTCCCGAATAGCTGCGACTACAGGCATGCGCCACCACGCCTGGCCAATTTGTATATTTTTAGTAGAGACAGGGGTTTCACCGTGTTGGCCAACCTGGTCTCAAACTCCTGACCCTCAAGTGATCCACCCACCTCTGCCTCCCAAACTGCTGGGATTACAGGCATGAGCCACGGCGTCCAGCCTGGATCCCAAGATTTTTAACTGAGTGACCTAGGCCCGCATTTAGGATAATAATAATAATAATAAGCAGAAGAAGAGAAAGAAGAAGAAGAAGAAGAAGAAGAAGAAGAAGAAGAAGAAGAAGAAGAAGAAGAAGAAGAAGAAGAAGAAGAAGAAGGAGGAGGAGGAGGAGGAGGAGGAGGAGGAGGAGGAGGAGGAGGAGGAGGAGGAGGAGGAGGAGGAGGAGGAGGAGGAGGAGGAGAGGAAGAAGATGAAGAAGAGGAAGAAGAGGAAGAAGAAGAAGAAAGAAGAAGAAGAGGAAGAAGAAGAAAGAAGAAGAAGAAGAAGAAGAAGAAGAAGAAGAAGAAGAAGAAGAAGAAGAAAAAGAAGAAGAAGAAGAAGGAGAAGGAGAAGAAGAAGAAGAAGTCGTCAAGCGCTACAAGCAGGACTAGTTCTGCTTTTGACACTATGACTTTGAGTGAGTAATTTCCCTTGGATTTTATCCAGCTCAGATGTACAAAGAGAGGCTGACACCTGATGAGAAAAAGTGTTGATAAGGTCTAAATGATGAAACAATTGCATTACAGGTTGAGCCCTAAGTAGAATTGAGAAAGAGGTATTGTTTGTTATCAAGGTTTCCTTCTTCTTTCCAGAAATTTCTGCTTGGACTTAGTCCTTCTAACCAGCCCTGAAAGCACCCAAGTTTCCTGCTGTTCTCTTTTTTCTCCCACTGGCCAGTCAAGGTAAACTAATTGACCTCAAACTGTCAGTGGTAGTGCTCCAGAACAGTTTATAACTAAGCCCTCCTGGAGGGACCTGCGTTCTAAACGTGTAGTCATGCAAAGGAGAAAATCTGTAGCAGAAATTCCAGGTATTCTGTTGAAGGAGCTTGAGTCTTGCTGTGACCTTAGCTCATGCACCTTGGAAGTGCCATGTTCCGGTTGCTGAGGTTCTATTTGTTCTTATAAATTCTCTCTACTTAGTTCATCCTTTTTCTTGATAACTACAGATTCGCTTATAATTTCTCTGGGCTAACTGACAATCTACTCGAAAGAAACGGAAACAAAAAATATTCCATATGACCTGTTCTCTGTGGTATCTGTTACTTAACTTTTGATGGTGATGATAATCTATATTCTTTGTAGCATGTTTTCTCAGTTTATATGGCATATCTCTTAATATTCACATACATTTTTTTAAAAAAATAAACCAACCAGCATCTCAAGAAACATATTCTAGCCTGCTTCAAGGCTCTATCCTTACCAGAGAATCTGGAAGAAGAAAGCCATACTCTTCAGATATGTGATATCTTTCCAAAGACAATGGCAGTGCTGTCTTCACATTTGGTCTTTGGGGCTCCATTATTTTGTCTGAGGTATCTGCACGGAAGGTGTCACTGAAGAATCAACTGCTCCTAATGTACTAAACACCCAGGTTGCATCCTTCGGTTGCGGTTAGTTGAGCAATGTCTCAGCCACAGGGGAGAACTTTGCCCTGAGGTTGAATTCCAGATTGCCATGGACTTTCCTGAGATAGGCTGAGTAAATGATTTTTAACATGCCAATTAAACAAACAGACAAACCAAACAAACTGAAAAAAAATTCCTCCTTTTCTCTCATGCACCAATATGAGAAAAGTGGTTTTAACCCCAGAGACATTTGTTCCACTTTGGAAAAGGAGAAATGTGCTAGACCTGTGGTCATGACTTATCAAACCTGTACCCTAACAGGAACCTGCTCCATCACGAACTTTGACAAATGGGTGAGAGTTATTCGAAATGGAGTAGTCTATCAAAATTAGAAGTTACATACAGGCAATTATTTCAGTGATCTGTGGTGAGCAGGGAGGGGAGGAAGGGCCTGTCAGAAGCTCAGAGAGTGTTGTATATAGTTTGAGCAACATAGTCTAAGATTATGGTTGATTTAAGAAATAACACAGAAACTTTTTGAAATATTTGATCACATTAAAGAAAAATATATGTTTTCTAAGTTTAGCAAATGAGATAATAAATACTAACAAACTAGAAAATAGCATGAACAGATTATTTAATTCAACACTCTACTTTTTTGAGACATACTTTCACTCTTGTTGCTCAGGCTGGAGTGCAGTGGCATGATCTTGGCTCACTGCGACCTCTGTTTCCCAGGTTCAAGTGATTCTTCTGCCTCAGCCTCCCAAATAGTTGAAATTACAGGCACCTGCCACCACACCCAGCTAAATTTTTTGTATTTTAGTAAAGGTGGAGTTTCACCATGTTGGCCAGACTGGTCTCAAACTCCTGACCTCAGGTTATCCACCCTTGGCCTCCCAAAGTGCTGGGATTACAGGCGTGAGCCACCATGTACCACCTCAATCCTCTACTTCTACCAAACAACTTTTAAGACCCTACCACTAAGATAAGTGATTTCACTTATGAAGTGGGTACTACTGTAACTGCTTAATGAATTCACCTTGCCCACTGCCTAGACTGAGCCAATTTATCAAGACAGGGGATTTACAATAAAGAGCAATTCACACAGAGCAGGTTGTGCTGGAGACTGGAGTTTTATTATGACTCAAATCAGTGTCCATAAACATTCAGGGAGCAGATTTTTTTTTTTTTTTTTTTTTTTTTTTACTTTTTGAGATGGAGCTCCATGGCCTAGGCTGGAGTGCCTTGGCACAATCTTGGCTCACTGCAACCTCCACCTCCTGGGTTTAAGCGATTCTCTTGCCTCAGACTCTTGAGTATCTGGGATTACAGGCGTGTGCCACCACACCTGGCTATTTTTTTTTTTTTTTTTTTTTTTTAGTAGAGACAGAGTTTCACCATATTGTCCAGGTGGTTTTGAACTCCTGACCTCATAATCCACCTGCCTTGGCCTCTCCAAGTGCTAGAATTACAGGCCTGATCCACCGTGCCCTGCCAGAAGCAGAGTTTCTAAGGATAACTTGCTGGCTTTTGGGAGGCCAGTGAGCCAGGAGTTGATGGGTCAGGGTTGAAATCAGAGGGAGTCAAAGCTGTCTTCTTATGCTGAGTCAGTTCTCGGGTGGGGACCACAAGATCAGAGGAGTCACTTTATCAGTCTGGGTGGTGCCAACTGATCCATCAAGTGCAGGGTCTGCAAAATAGCTCAAGGACTGATCTTAGGAGCAGTTTCGGAAGGGTCAGAATCTTGTAGCCTCCAGCTGTATGATTCCTAAAACACAATTTCTCATCTTGTGGCTAATGTTAGTCCTATAAAGGCAATCTAGTCCCCAGGCAAGAAGGAGGTCTGTTTTAGGAAGTGGCTGTTATTATCTTTGTTTTAAACTAAAAACTATAAACTAAGTTTCTCTCAAAGTTAGTTCAGCCTATGCCCAGGAATGAATAAAGACGGCTTGGAGGTTAGAACCAAGATGGAGTCGATTAAGTTAGATCTCTTTCACTGTCTCAGTCATCATTTTGCAAAAGTGATTTCACTACCGGCTTTCGCAGATTAGTGATGAGAGACAGAAGTGAAATCCTAAGCTCTCCAACCAACTGAATGGACCTCGCTTTGGCCAAGAGGGTCCCAAAGTAAACATGAAAACTGAGTTCTAGGTCACAACTGGATGGGGATGTCAGACACTTGTCATCATACCCTTCTAGGGAATTCTCATTAGACATTCTTCCCTAAGGGCCAAACAGAATCCAGCCCTTTTGAAAGTCTCTACCCTTGGTATCAAACAAGTACCTGACTGTTACCCCTCCCTTTTGCAGTTTCAACATATCAACCAGCCAGGTTCACCAACCATGCAGTGGTTCTGGCACCTGTGGAGAATGCACAGTGAGGGTTTCAAGTCCTCTGCTTCACTTTGACATCAGAGGGGTGAAAGCTCCACCTTCAGATCTTGCTAAGGCCTCCATTTTTTGAACATAAGTCCCATGAAGGGGCATGAAGCTAAATTGCACATGTGCACATTTCTCCTTTCATAAATATTCATAACTCCTCCTATAGCCTATTGAACATGTATATTTAGTCACCCCATTCAGCATAAATCTCTGTCTTATTCTTCTGATCCTGGAAGTGCCTGTTTCTGGCTTCCAGCCAGAGGCTCTGCTTCCCAGACTGTAGCACGGCCACCCCGCAGATTGCAATCTTATGTAAGAAACCTCTCCTTTCCAGCCAGGTGTGGTGGCTCACGCCCATAATCCCAGCACTTTAGGAAGCTGAGGCGGGTGGAACACAAGGTCAGAAGGTCGAGACCAGCCTGACCAACATGGTGAAATCCTGTCTCTACTAAAAATACAAAAATTAGCTGGGAGTGGTGGCAAGCACCTGTAATCATAGCTACTCGGGAGGCTGAGGCAGAAGAAATCACTTGAACCCGGGAGGCAAAGTTTGCAGCGAGCCGAGATCGTGCCACTGCACTCCAGCCTGGGCAATGGAATAAGACACCATCCCCAAAAAAACCCAAAAAACAAAAAACAAAAAAAAAACCCTCCTTTCCACATTTGTGAACCTTGTCGTTCTTCAGTTAACAGTAAACTGATGCACACACGTGAATAATCCTGTCTGATTTCACTCTATTAATTATTAGCAGAGCAAGGATTAGAGCTAAGGAATCTTAGTTTCCAAGCCATTGTTCAGAATTTTATGACAGTTGTTGAAAGGCCACGGAGCTAATAGATGATAGAACAGAGATTCACACTCTGGTAGTCCTGAGTTAACAGTAGGAAAGTCTTGGGCCAGGTGCGGTGGTCCACCCCTGTAATCCAAGCATTTAGTGTGGATCCCGGCATAGCAATGTCCAGGTCATAGATTGCACTGGGGAAATTCTGAAGACCCTGGCTTTTTGTTCATTGGACCTAAACTCTGGTCATAAGATTATAAACATTTATGTGAATGCTTATGTATCCATACACAACCTCTCCTTCCTCCCTTTCTGTAAGATAAATATGAAAGCTAAAAGCAGGAAGTTCCTAGATAACTAATTGAACACTTCTCACATACGTGTCAGTTTTGAAGCTTGCTGCTTAGCTAAAGCAGACTAACTGATTTACGGTTCCTTATGAGATACCTAGGAGCCATTCTTGAACGCCTGGCCTCACCTCCTTATGTGCTAGAACGACAGGACTGAGCCACAGTGCCTCCTGAGCCACTCTCAGTCATCCACGTCCCCTGCTTGGTTGCTGTGGCTCAGACTTCCAGTACTATGTTGATTAAGAGTTGTGAGAGTTGGCAACCCTGTTTTGTTCTAGTTCTTAGAGAAAAAGCACTCAACTGTTCACCATTCAGTATGTTATTAGCTATAGGTTTCTCACACATGGCTTTATCGTATTGAGGAACTTTCTTTCTACACCTAATTTCTTAAGTGTTTTGTTTTGTGTGTTTGTTTTGAGATAGTCTCCCTCTGTCATTCAGGCTGGAGTGCAGTGGCACGATCTCAACTTACTGCAACCTCTGCCTCCTGGGCTCAAATGATTCTTCCGCCTTACCCTCCTGAGTAGCTGGGATTACAGGCTTGCACCACCATGCTCAGCTAATTTTTTTTGTACTTATAGTAAAGATGGGTTCACCATGTTGGCCAGGCTAGTCTCGAATTCCTGACCTCAAGTGATCTGCCCATCTCAGCCTCCCAAAGTGCTGGGATTGCAGGTATAAGCCAATGTGTCCGACCAAGAAGTTTTTAATTATTAAAAAATTCTCAGCTCTCTTCAGCTCAATATTTAACCAATTTTGTAATTCATCAACTTATGCCTCCTAAGTTCAAGTTCTTGAACTCTGTGTGTTTCATTGTCCTCTTGTTCTTTCCTTAAATTCTCAGATGAAAAGACGGCTCTGTTATTTTTTTATGCAAGTCAGATGATTTTTTAATCTGTTCTCTTTGCAACTTCCCAATAATTTACAGTAACATTATACAACCACAGAATTGTAAAATATTAGAACTGAGCCAGTATAGAATAAATGATACAGTTCAACACTCTCATTAAACATGATAACCCAAGATTTATGGGAATAAAATGACTTATCAAGTGTATTCTTGGAAGTTGGCATCAGAGTTGGAGTAGAATCCTGATTTGATGCCTCTCAGTCCAGGACTTCCTACTGTTTTTTTGGTTGGTTGGTTGATTGCTTAGTTGGGTTTTTTTGTTTTGTTTTGATACAGAGTCTCTTTCGGTCACCCAGACTGGAGTGCAATGGTGCAATCTTGGCTCACTGTAACCTCTGCCTCCCAGGTTCAGGAGATTCTCCTGCCTCCGCTTCTCGAGTAGCTGGAACTGCAAATGCACACCACCACACCTGGGTAATTGCGTTTTTAGTACAGATAGGCTTACACCATGTTAGCCAGGCTGGTCTTGAACGCCTGACCTCAGGTGATCTGCCTGCCTCAACCTCCCAAAATGCTGGGATTATAGGTGTGATGGCTCATGCCTGGCTTAGGGCTTTCCGCTGTTAACTCAGGACTACCAGAGTGTGAGTCTCTGTTCTATCAACTATTAGCTACATGGCCTTTCAACACCTGGCATAAAATTCTGAGCTTCTGTTTTCCATATCTGTGGGAAATACATAATGTTTATCCCAGAGACATTACCTGATAAATTAATGAGAAACTATAAGCAAAGCACCTACCACGTAACAGAGAATGTTGTTTTTCTCACGTTTCATGTTGTTTTCCTCTCATTTTAGAAATCCTTTCTTATTTTTTATTTTTGGAAACAAGATCTCATTTGCTCAACCAGGCTGGAGTACAGTGGTGTGATCATAGCTTTCCGTATCCTTCACCTGCTGGGCTCAAGTGATCCTTCTGCCTTGTGTAGCTGGGACTACAGCGTGTACCATCATGCCTGGCTAATTTTTATTTTCATTTCTTGTAGAGATGGGATTTTCCTGTGTTGCTCTGGGTGGTCTTGAACTCCTGGGCTGTAGCAATCCTTCTGCCTCAGCCTCCCAAAGTGCTGGGATTACAGACATGAGCCACCACATCCACCCTTTCCTTTCTTAGTATCATGTATTTCTGGTTTTCTTTCCTATTGTTTGAACTGTGTTTTTATGACTTCTTTTTTGATTTCATCTCTAAACATATAGACATTTGCAGCATTAATGAACCATTTCTCTATCTCAGTGTTCTTAGGTATTTTTATCTAATCTTAGCCATTAATTATACCTGATTCCCAAGTCTGTATACTCAGTCTTGACTTTTCTTGTTCCCAAAGTCTAGATCCCTGTGTCTTGTGGGTCTGTAACTATCTCAGGTCCTGCCAATAAAACTTTCAAGAACTCCTCATTGTTAATGAAATGAAGTGTAAATTTCCTTGGCCTGGCATTACATCTGAAATTTGACGCCTCAGCACCTTTCTAGCAAGACCCTTGCTCACACCCTCAAAAATAATTGACTGCTCCTGAAACAACTGGTATTAGATTTCTTTGGTCTAGTTATTCATACTCCAGCCTCTTTCCAAAATACTTTCTTGACAGTCACCACAACTAAGCTCGACTTCTTTTTTTTTTTTTTTTTTTTTTTTGAGATGGAGTCTTGCTCTGTTGCCCAGGCTGAAGTGCAATGACATGATCTTGGCTCACTGCAGCTTCTGCCTCCTGGGTTGAAGCAATTTTCCTGCCTCAGCCTCCTGAGAAGCTAGTATTACAGGCAGCCACCATCACACCAGGCTAATTTTTGTATTTTTAGAAGAGATGGAGTTACACCATGTTGACCAGGTTGGTCTGAAGCTCCTGACCTCAGGTGATCCACCCGCCTCAGTCTCCCAAAGTGCTGGGATCACAGGTGTGAGGCACCGCACCTGGCCAAAGTTTTAAATTTTTTAAAATTTTTAATCGGTACAGAAGAATGGTATATATTTTAGGATTTCGTGTGATATTTCTATATATTTATGCAATGTGTAATGATCAAATCAGGGTAATTGACATCTCCGTCACTCAAACGGCGATCATTCCTTTGTTTTGGGAAGCAGACAGTAGAACAGTGGCGACCGAGGGTAGAATGAGTAGGGGGAGGAGGGACCGGGAGAGGTCGGTTAGTGGGTACAAAATTAAAATTAGATAACAAGAATAAGTTCTAGTGTTATACAGCACAGTAGAGTGACTATAGTTAACAATAACATATTGTATATTTAAAAATAGCTGGAAGAGAGAATTTTGCACGTTTCCAACAGAAACCCAACTAATCTTTTAAGACACATCTCAAATACTAATACTTCCATGAACACTTTTTCAGAATTGTTTTCTTTCTGCAAAATTCTACAGTCAACCTGTACCTCGTTTGCATCACATTTCCAGTTCTATCCGGTCTGATTGTTAGTAATGTCACCTTATCTTTCCTGTTAGATGATAAGATCCCTGAAAACAGAACTCATATCCAACCCAACTTTGTATTTTCCTTTAGCTGCCAGCCCAGTGTCTGGCACTCAATAAATATTTGTTGGATAAATGATCTCTCAGTCTCATTATGGATCTCACAGTTTTAGGACGGGGGTCTGCATGTCAGGTAGAACGTTGCACTGCTCTCAGTGACACCGCCTTACTCCCAGCCCCAGAAACGTACCTTACGGTAAGGAACCCAGGGCAGTAAGCTGCATGAAGCCCTGCCTGGACTCTTTCTTACTTACTAAGAGGAAGTGGGTTAGAAACAATTGTGGTCAGAAGCTTTCTTTCCTAATAGTAAGGCTGGGAATTTTGGGTTCCATGATCAGTTTTCCATGAATCACAGTAGTACCAGTGCACAGCAAGGGTTCCATTTCTATTAATCAGGGTAGTAGGGCTTTTTGGAAATGGGCCAAGGAGAAATTACAAAAAGAAAAAAAAAATGGCTACAATCAAGCTTTTTAGGGCATCATTTACTTGTTTCCTGAAAGCAACATCTGATACTCTGAGTTTCAGTTTCTAAGTTGATAATGCTGGTACATTGAGGGTGTTTTTGTCCAGTTTACTAATTACTTCTTTGTTCCTAAATTCAATGGGGACATTTAGTCCTTTCCTTGATTAACTTTTCAAGCATCCAGCATTACAACCTACTTTTTTTTTTTTTTTTTTTAAACTCTTTTCTCTTCTTGACATTTTCCATGACCCCTATCCCTCCTTATTTTACTAAGGCTGCAATCATGGAATTTTCTTTCTTTTTTTTTTTTTTTTTTTTTTTTGAGACAGAATCTTCCTCTGTCACCCAGGCTGTAGGGCAGTGTGCAATCTTGGCTCACCACGGCTTCTGCCTCCCAGGTTCAAGCAATTCTCCTGTTTCAGTCTCTCAAGAAGCTGGGACTACAGACATGAGCCACTACTCCCTGCTAATTTTTTGTATTTTCAGTAGAGATAGAGTTTTGTCATGTTGGCCATGCTAGTCTCCAACTCCTGACCTCAAGTGATCCACCTGCCTCAGCCTCCCGAAGTGCTGGGATTGTAGGTGTGGGACACTGTGCCAGGCCATCCTTTAATCCTTTTATGCTTTTGTCATACTGAACCGTGTGCCCTTCCCCAAACAGACTGTGCTTATACAGCTGTGCTTTGCACGTCCTTTCTCTTGTTCAAATAAAAACTTCAGCCAAATTAATTTAAAGGAGTTTGAGCAATGAACGTTTTGCCAATCAGGTAGACCCAGAATCACAGCAAATTCAGAGATACTCCAGGGATGCCTTCTGATCAGAACAAATTTTTAGACAAGAACAGGGAAATGATGTACAGAAATCAGAAGTGACGTACAGAAACAACTGGATCGGTTACAGCTCAGCGTTTGCATTATTTGATCACAGTTTCAACACTGGACAGTGCATTAGTGGTTGAAGTACAGCTGCTGGGATTGGCCAAAAGGCAGCCACTGTCATAGGCGCACACTCTGAAGTTAGTTTACAGTTCGTCCACAAAGACTCAAATACTGAAGTACAGAGGTCTTCTCAGGCCATATGTAGTTCACTTTAACACTCCTCCTGGAATTTTTAAATTTTTCCTTTTCATTTGCATGTAAATTAATCACTCCTTAAAATTCATCTTTTTCTTTTTTGAGACAGAGTTTTGCTCTTGTCACCCAGACTGGAGTGCAATGGTGTGACCTCAGCTCACTGCAACCTCCACCTCCTAGGTTCAAGTGATTTTCCTGCCTCAGCCTCCCGCGTAGCTGGGATTACAGGTGCACACCACCACACTTGGCTAATTTTTCTATTTTTAGTAGAGAGACGGGGCTTTACCACGTTGGCCAGGCTGGTCTTGAACTCCTGACCTCAGGTGATCCACCTGCCTCTGCCCCACAAAGTGCTGGTATTACAGGCGTGAGCCACCTCGCCTGGTCGGCAAAACTCATCTATTTTACCTTATATAGAAAGGCCTATTTTGCCACACATCCTCGTTAGTAGTGTCCTGCCTTGCCTCTTCCTCTTTTGTCAATGGAAGTCTCCCTTCTGCTGCTCTCTGGTCTCTCTAGTCTGGGTTAGAGACTCCTGCTCTGTGTACCTCCATTTGCTGCTTAAGTCCATACAGCCCTTATTTCATTGCATTGAAATGATTCATCCGTGAATTCAACACTAAAGAGCTCTCTAAGGGTAAGATGGTGCCCTTAACCTTTCCATTTCTAGTATCCACTCAGGAACTAGCTCACCATATTTGTCTGTTAAATGGTTATTAAACAAACGAGTGGTCTAGGTAGAGATTCTGATGCTTATAGGGTCAGTTCTAAACTCACTCATGAAGAGATCCTACGAATTCACACAGTATTATTCTTCTTTATTTTATTTTATTTTATTTTTTTGAGATGGAGTCTCACTCTCATCCAGGCTGGAGGACAGTGGCGCCATCTTGGCTCACTGCAACCTCTGCCTCCTGGGTTCAAGCTATTCTCTGGGTTCAAGTGATTCTCTGGTCTCAGCCTCCCAAGGAGTTGGGACTACAGATGTGCCCCTAGTTAATTTTTGTATTTTTAGTAGAGACAGGGTTTCACCATGTTGGCCAGGTCAGTCTTGATCTCCTGACCTCAAGGAATCTACCTGCCTTGGCCTCCCAAAGTATTGCGATTACAGGCATGAGCCACCGTGCCCGGCCACAAAATTCTTTAACAGCCAATATTTTAAAAACGTTGCTAAGTGCTATGATGTAAAAATGAAAAACCTGTGGGACCTATCCTTAGGAACTGATGAATTACCAAACGAAGTGACAAAAACATGCACATGCATGCACCCGTAATCATGATACAAGGACCAAAATAATATTACCCAAAAAGAACTTTCTACAAATGGTGGTCATAGAGGAAAAGAGAATCCCTGACAAGTTAGTTCTTTTTTTTTTTTTTTTTTTTTTTTTTAAGACAGAGTTTCACGCTTGTTACCCAGGCTGGAGTGCAATGGCGCGATCTCGGCTCACCGCAACCTCCGCCTCCTGGGTTCAGGCAATTCTCCTGCCTCAGCCTCCTGAGTAGCTGGGATTACAGGCACATGTCACCATGCCCAGCTAATTTTTTGTATTTTTAGTAGAGACGGGGTTTCACCATGTTGACCAGGATGGTCTCGATCTCTTGACCTCATGATCCACCCACCTCGGCCTCCCAAAGTGCTGGGATTACAGGCTTGAGCTGCCGCGCCTGGCCTACAAGTTAGTTCTTTAGTTTAAGTTGGGAGTGGCCTAAACAGTGGTTCTCAACCAGGAACAGGTGCGTTGTGGTTATAGCAGCAGGATCAGACCCCAGAGCCCTTGAAGCTCGGGCTACCCTTGGAGAACTAAAGGTATGGATTGTAGGTTCTTCAAAAGATGGGTAATTCTGGTATTTCCCTCTCCTCATTTACCCTGCCTCCTACAGTTTTAAAGCCAACCACATAAAAGGAAAATAGTTCCTCTTTTGATATAACTAACAGGGCTGTAGAAAATAAACAATATGGAGTAAAAACAAAATCTAAGCACTGTTTTACTTTTGAACACATTCTGGCTTTTTGTTACTTAAATTTTCCACTACGATTAATTTAGTTTAGCAATCAGTTTTATTTCTTTTTCTTGTGTGTGTGTGTGTGTGTGTGAGAGAGAGAGAGAGAGAGAGTGTCAATCCACGCAGGCTCAGCAAATTTATTTATTTATTTATTTATATTATTTAGAGCTAGAGTCTCACTCCATCATTCAGGCTGGAGTACAGTGGTGCAATCTCAGCTCACCGGAGCCCCCGTCTCTTGCGTTCGAGCAATTATCTTGCCTCAGCCTTCCAAGTAACCAGAATTACAGGTGTTTGTCACCATGCCCTGCTAATTTTTGTATTTTTAGTAGAGACGGGGTTTCACCATGTTGGCCAGGTTAGTCTCAAACTCCTGACCTCAGATGATCCATCTGTCTTGGCCTCCCAAAGTGCTGGGATTACAGACATGAGCCACCATGCCTGGATGTATTTATTTGCTTATTTTTTATTTTAATCGTATTCTGGTTTTTCAACTTTTATTTTAAGTTCAGGGGTACATGTGCAAGACGTGCAGGTTTGTTACACAGGTAAACATGTGCCATGATAGTTTACTGGACAGATTGCCCCATCTTTTATGTATTAAGCCCAGGACCCACTAGCTATTCTTCCCATTGTTCTCACTCCCCACTGGTGCCCAGAGTGTGTTGAGCCCTTCCATGTGTCCATATGTTCTCATCAGTCAGCTCCCACTTATAAATGAGACTATGTGGTGTTTGGTTTTCTGTTCCTGCATTAGCTTGCTGATGATAATGGCTTCCAACTCCTTCTATGTCCCTGCAAAGGACATGATCTCATTCCTTTGTATGGCTGCACACTATTCCCTAGTGTGTACCATATTTTTTAAATGCAGTTTATTCTTGATGAGTACTTAGGTTGATTCTATGTCTTTGCTATTGTAAATAGTGCTACAGTGAACATATATGTGCATGTATCTTTATAATAGAATGATTTATATTCCTTTGGGTATACATCCAGGAATGGGATTGCTGGGTTAAATGGTGTTTCTGCCTCTAGGTCTTTGAGGAATCACCACGCTGTCTTCCAGAATGGTTGAACTTAAACAAATTTGCAAGCAAAAAACAAACAACCTCATTAAAAAGTGGCAAAGGACATAAACAGAAGCTTCTCAAAAGAAGACGTACATGTGGCCAATGAACATATAACAAAAAGGTTCATCATCACTGATCATTACAGAAAGGCAAACCAAAGCCCCATGGAGATACCGTCTCGTGCCAATCAGAATGGCTATTACTAAAATG
Source organism: Saimiri boliviensis (assembly GCF_048565385.1). Taxonomy (NCBI): domain Eukaryota; kingdom Metazoa; phylum Chordata; class Mammalia; order Primates; family Cebidae; genus Saimiri; species Saimiri boliviensis. The sequence continues at coordinate 76,530,902 of NC_133461.1, forward strand.
TAAAAAACAGCAGATGCTGGTAACGTTGTGGAGAAGAAAGGGATGGCTTTACACTGTTGGTGGGAATGAAAATCAATTTTATTTGTAGGTAAAATTTGCAGACACATATGCTTGAATTACGGAGTTGGAGGTCACCTTAAGATGATCTGTTTATCTCTGATGATGTTAGAGGTACAAAACAGACAAGAGAGGTTAAATGAATTCTCTAAGGTCATACAGCAATTTTATTTTATTTTATTTTTAGAGATGAGTTCTTGCTCTGTTGCCAAGGCTGGAGCTCAGTGCACAATCACGGCTCACTGCAGCTTTGGAACTGCTGGACTCAAGCTAGGACCACAGGCATGTGCCACAATGCCTGGCTAGTTTTTAAGCTTTGTGTAGAGATAGAATCTGGTTATGTTGCTCAGGCTGTTTTCAAACTCCTGGCCTCAAGCAATCCTCCCATCACAGCCTCCCAAAGTTCTGGGATTACAGACATGAGCTACAACATGCAGCCCAATTTTATTTTTAATAAAGCAGTTTCAGGCTCACAACAGAATTAAACAGAAAGCACAGAGAGCTTGCATATATCCCCTACACCCACACCTGTACAGCTTCCCCCAGTCTCAGCATCCCCCACCAAGATGGTTCTCTTCTTACAACTGATGTATTTACATTGACACATCACTATCACCAGAGTTTACATTAGCATTCACTCTTATTGTATATTCTACAGGTCTTGACATGCATGGTGACATTTATCTATCATTATAGCATTATAAAGAATAGTTTCAGCACCCTAAAAATCCTCTGTGCTCAATCTATTTATTCCTCCCTCCCCACTATCCCTGGCAAACACTCACATTTCTACTATCTCCATAGTTTTACATTTTCCAGGATTGACTTCTCTTATTTAGTAATAATCTTTAGTAACCTTTAAGACTTACACTTTCAGCTGAGCATGGTGGCTCATGCGTGTAATCCTACCACTTTGGGAGGCCAAGGCGGGTGGATCACAAGGTGAGGTGTTCAAGACCAGCTTGGCCAACATGGTGAAACCCCGTCTCTACTAAAAATACAAAAATTAGCTGGGTGCAATTGTGTGCACCTGTAATCCCAGCTACTCCCAAGGCTGAGGCAGGAGAATCACTTGAACTTGGGAGGCAGAGGTTGCAGTGAACCGAGATCTCGCTACTGTACTCCAGCCAGGGCGACAGAGCAATGCTCTGTCTCAAAAAGATAAAAAAAAAGACTTACATTTTCTTGGCTTGATAGCTCATTTCTTTTTAGCATTGGAAATACTCTGTACCTCGTTATTTTGCCTTTCTGTGAAATATAACTGTTGGAAGATAATCCTGCCTGCATGATAAACTGGGAGCCATCATTAAACTGTATCCATAGAGATCCACAGAGTTTACTGTGTTGCTCAAACTACATTTTCCACAAAATAGAATTCAGAAGTTGTTCTGATTTTGGAAGACAATCATTAAGAGTACCTTTTCTGGAGTTTGTTCCAAAGTTGTAGCTGTGCCATCATATTCTTTGTAATATAACAATAGACATATTAAATATGGATATCTATTGCAGAGAAGATGAACTATTCATGATTAAACTAGTCATGAGTATTCTTTTAAAAGATGTCATTCCTCTCACTGGAAAGTCTGACTCATAGAAGGAAGAGGTGATAAGGCCTTAGAGGCATAACAATGCCAGATTGTCTTTGAATACCAAAAAGGAAGGAGGACTTTCACTTTCATTTTCTTCTTCTGAAATTATAGATTTCAGTTTCAAACAAATGGAACACCCCTAATTAGCATGGACCGAATATATTTTCATTTTCTCTTTGTGGAGCCTAAAGCAACTCCATTTTGGATGCTAATCTACCACGTTGACTGGTGATTAACTCTAGTTGTAGGAATGCCTCTAAGGTTCCTACTTAATCTACTCTTAACAGCATGTACTTGCTGTAAATCCTGCTGTTAAGCAAACGGCTGCAATTGTCTTTCCCTATAGTATATAAGCCCTGGGTCTGGGGGTAACAGTGTGAGGATCCACCTTCTCATCTCAGGGCAGAGATATGGCTTCTGTTCATAAATCCCTATTAATTTTTCTTTTTCTGAGAAACTAGATTCGCCAGCCTATTTCTTCAGCCTGTCAGCCCCCTTGACTTTTGGGGGTAGGTTTGCAGAGAATTGTTCACAGTGGAACACATTTTCAAGCTACCAACTTCACTTTCTCCTTTCAATGTGTAAGATTTTGCACACATTTTTCAAGACTTTTCCATCACTTGAATTAAATCTCTTTTGTATTTTTTGCTCTATCATAATACCAGACCTCAAAATCAATACCAGGGTAATTTTTTCATCAAAATGCATTTATAGTACCTTGTAAAATACATGACTTTGGAGACAGATCCTGTAAGCAGAATAAATCTGGAAGCATATTCATATTTCCTTCAGTATGTTTCTGGTAAATTATTAAACCCGTACCTACTGATGTTAGTAGGTGGATGCATTCTGTCAGCAATAGAAGACTGCATTATTTGGAGAATACATTGTAATCATATCTCTAACCATGAAAGACCTCTTTTAGAAGTGTCCATTCATGGATACCTCTTATGCATGAAGTCTGTTCACTATTGCCCGTTTGATTGTCAGTTATGAAGGATTTTAACTTGCACATAAAGAAGCTGTAGTACTTCACAATGTACATTTCTGAAAATTCGATGATGTTTTCATACTTCAGGTTTTGCTGTCTTCCAAAACAATTGCCATTTCATAATCTGCCAATACTACTTTATTTAGCGTTCTTGACTGTGCCATTATCCAATGTGGCCTCAAAAGTAGTGCACAGGCTGGGTGTCGTGGCTTATGGCTGTAATCCCAGCACTTGGCGTGTGGATCACATGAGCTCAGGAATTCAAGACCAGCCTGACCAATATGGTGAAACCTCATCTCTACTAAAGTACAAAAATTAGCTGGGTGTGGTGGTGAGTGCCTGTAATCCCAGTGACTCGGGAAGCTGAGGCAGGAGAATGGGTTGAACCTGGGAGGCAGAGGTTACAGTGAGCCGAGATTGCGCCACTGGACTCCATCATGGGCAAAAGAGCAAGACTCCGTCTCAAAAAAACAAAAGGAATGTACAAAGCATTCAGCCCATGAACCAAACATTAAATGAAAGTACATGTGCACTTTGCAATTTCTAGGGAAATATAATTAGGAATTTTCTGCTGTTTACATTGTTCTCAGTAGAAGGCAGTGATTTTTTTTAATTGAGTTGCTAGCCCACGATTGTCAGTCTTGATGTTTACATTATGCATAAGAGGTTAGAAAAGAAGTTCCTAGTGTTCTTACCGTGAGAATGAAAATGCAACATTCTTGTGATGACCTGGTGGATAAAATGTCAAGTTTCATTTCCTAAGAATGCTTTCATTCTGTTCTTTAGATATCTGTTGCCATCTGCATTACTGTACATTTCTATTATCAGGTCTAATCCAATCCTTGTCTTGAAAATGTTTATAAGGTTCCAAAATAGGAGAAAGTTTCAACTGGCAGTGCATTTTCTTTATTTGTATTTTTTCATTTTAATGTTTAAAATTTTTTATTTCTTTTTATTATTTTTTGCTGGCAGTACATTTTCATCTCATTTTGGACTCTGTATTCTTATCGCTTTTTTAACTATCATTTTGACCAAAATTTCCAAACCGGTGTGTATGGATTCAACTTTACAGACACCAGCAAATGATCCCTTACCAGCCAGATTTCCAACTTTAAAATTCTCCATCTTCTTTCTGTGGCAACTGACATTTTCAGGCACCAGCCTCTGCATTCATTGGGTTCAGCTCCTATGGCGGAAGTGCAACCACCTTAGCGTCTCCGGGTCATCTTCCAAGGCCAGGGCCTTGTCTCTGAGCTCTCATTTTCAAAATCTTCAGCCCTTGCTCCACATAGTGGTAATGAGCACAAAAATAAGTCTTCTTCCACCGACTTCCACTGTTCTCTTATTACTACAACATAATAAAAAGTCATACATGAGTTGGGAATTTGAGGGGAGACTTGTGCAGTCAATGATCCAATACCTTGATAGCAAAGGTCAAAAGAAATCGAGTTCCCTTGTAAAAGGAAATTTGCCAACAAAGGAGATTGTATTGTGTAGTGGTTGAAATACTCTGTAGTCAGATTGCCTGGGTTCGATCTTTTACTTTGTCATAGCTGTGCAGTTCTTGGAAACTACTGAACTACATGGGATATCAATTCCCATATAGGAAAAAGAAGTACTAGTAATAGTACCTGTCTCTAGATTCATTGTTTTGATTAAGTGAGTAATGAATACGACATTTGTAGGAAAGAGGCATATGAAAGAATTAAGTAATTATTAGCTATCATTATTAAATTATAGTTTTAAAAAGTGGGTATCCCAGAAGATTCCCTATATTGGATTATTCTGATGTTCATTTATGAAATTTATATTTTTATGTTTACTTCTTGCATTATATATGAGGCTAGGTCAACAAGCCAAAGTTATGTGTTTGCTTGTTTATTTAATGCTAGGCATTCAGAAGAAAATTCTCAATGAAGGTATACTAATCAATTTAACTTTAAAGCTAGGTATCAAACTTACCTCCTGGAAAAAATGTTCCTTAACTTTTCAAACAGAATGAATCATTTTCTATTTTGTGCCTCTATCACACACAATTTTCTTGTTAGTCTAACGATTATAGAGGTAATCACCCCCAAAGAAACACAATATGATGTCTTGTCTCTGTAAGCTAATTGAGATTAGAAAAAGTGTTTTATTGGTATTTAAATATCAAGCAACTAAAATAACGAATGTCTGTGGAAAAGTGAGTCAAGCCATATATGTGTTATTGACGTCCCGTTCTCTAGAGGTATTTCCACAGAAGCTGAGTACATTGCCTCCTATATATTAAAGTAATGAAGAGCTCATCTTTGGAGCCTGACTATGCAGATGTATACCCTGGCATTTTCTCTTCCTTGTTATGTTCTTGAACAAATTTAGCCTTGCATCTCAATTTCCTCATCTATAAAATGAGGAGAGTAATAATACATAGAATTGCTTTGAAGATTAAATGATTGTATGTGAAGACCATTAGGAGTAGTAATTGATGGTGTGAGTTCTAAATACAAGCTTGCTATTTCCCAGAGGCACTGGAGATGGAATTTCTGCCTGTGTGGGCCATTTCGTTTCATATTTGGCAAGAATCTTAGAAACCATTAAGTGTATGTTTATATGAAAAATTTTTGGCTTGGGTGAACTTCTAACCTTTTAATTGTTTATTGTCACGAAACAGTTCTGTGGAAATGAGCAAATGTCTATTTGAAGTTCATGGCTGACCATTACAACTGCATGACTGCACTAGCTCTGGTTTAAAGGACAGGAGACGTTCGGTGTGGCAAAAGCTGAGAAAAGTATTTCTCATTTCCTTGTGAGATTATATATAACATAGTAGAGTGAAAAACATAGGGTGACATAATACATAAATAACTTCAACATTTAATATGCAAACTGAATTATAGAAGGCAAGGGCTAAAGAATACTTTTTCGAACTTTGATATGGAAATGATACATATTTTAAGCTAAGTTATCCTTATTTATGGAAAACAATGTGTGGAGAAATACACCACTATGGTTTTCTTTCTCTTTCTTTCTCTCTTTCTTTTTCTTTCTTTCTTTCTTTTTTTCTTTCTTTCTTTCTTTATTTCTCTCTCTCTTTCTTTTTTTCTTTCTTTTTTTCCTCTCTCTCTCTCTTTGAGGGAGTCTCTCTCTGTTGCCCAAGTGCAGTGGCGTGATCTTGGCTCACTGCAACCTTCACCTTCTAGGTTCAAGCTCTTCTGTCTCAGCCTCCCAAGTAGCTGGGATTACAGGCACATGCCACCACGCCCTGCTAATTTTTATATTTTTGGTAGAGATGGGGTTTCGTCATGTTGGCCAGGCTGGTCTTGAATTCTTGACATCAAGTTGTCTGCCCTCCTCGGACTCCCAAAGTGCTGGGATTACAGGCATGAGCCACTGTGCCCTGCCACCTCCATGAACTTCTGTATTTCCCATGACGCAGACTGGGATAGAATCACCTTTAATTTCATTCAAATAGGAACCGTGTTACTTAAAACATATTACATCTTGTTAAAACCTTCTCTGTGATAGGAAACCATCTTCACCATCTGGTGATCCCACCCCACCCCTGGAGGAACACTCAACTGTGATGTGCAGAAAATACATGGGGAGGAAGTGGCAGGGCTTCTTATGAAACATACCAAGCATCTTTCTGTTCCTTTCCCACTCCAGAGATGGTTTAATTAGAGTAACTCAGATATCTTGGTTTCTATTATGTGGACACACGGAAGAGACTCTGGAGCTAGTGTCCACATGCTCTGTAGGAGCACGTGGAGCCCAGTGACAGTCCCTGTCTCACCTACAAGGCAGCAGTGGGCGCGACTTCTGTGGCAATGCTCCTTGCTTCCTCCCTTTCCCTCTCTCCCTTAGTATCAGAGTAAAGGTGATGTTCTAAAGGAGAAGGCGTGGCTGCAGGGTCTTTCTGAGGGAACCAGAGACTCTCTGCATGTCAATACTAATTAGATAAAACCAACTCTGGAAGAGAGAAATGCCTGATGTGTCTGAAGCGTAGCCTTTCCAGGGTTGTGGGCCAGAGTGATCAGTGTTGCAAGCAGGAGAACACAAGACGGAAGGCATCTTGACCTCCTTAGCAGGAGCCAATAAAAGCTCCATAGCAGGCTGAGCATAGTGGACCACGCCAGTAATCACAGCACTTTGGCAAGCCGAGGCAGGCAGATAACCTGAGGTCAGGAGTTCAAGACCAGCCTGGCTAACATGATAAAACCCCGTCTCTACTAAAAATACGAAAAATTAGCTGGGTGTGGTGGCAGGAGCCTGTAGTCCCAGTTATTCGGGAGACTGAGGCAGGAGAATTTCCAGAACCTGGGAGGTGAAGGTTGCAGTGAGCCAAGATGGCACCATTGCACTCCTGCCTGGGTGAAAGAGCAAGACTCCATCTCAAAAAAAAAAAAAAAAAAAAAAAAAAAGATCCTTAGCAATTTGCTTATCTATCCTAGTAGTACATTACAGCTTCCTAACACTTCAACACCATATTGCATTCAGGCCTCACTGTTAGAACCTTGTTCTAACTTGTGAATAAGTCAGGGCTAGTGTTGTCATGCTTATTTTGCAGACATAAAATGTGACTTGCCTAAGGTCACAAAGCTGAAAGATGTCCAAATGAAACCCACGTCTTGGTCTCTCGACTCTCAGGTTAGAGATTTCTGTACCACATTCAACTCTAAGAATGTGATGGTCTTTCTGGTTATCCCTTAAAACTTAAACACAGGCCAGGCACAGTGGGTAATGCCCATAATTCCAGCACTTTGGGAGGCTGAGGAAGGCGGATCACCTGAAGTCAGGTGTTCGAGACCAGCCTGGCCAACAGGGTGAAACCCACTCTCTACTAAAAATACAAAAATTAGCCAGTGTGGTGGTGGCAGGCACCTGTAATTACCAGCTACTCAGGAGACTGAGGCAGGAGAATTGCTTGAACCCAGGAGGCAGAGGTCGCAGTGAGCAGAGATTACACCACTACACTCCAGCCTGGGTGACAGAGCAAGACTCCGTCTTGGAAAAACCAAAACCGAAAACAAAACTTACACGCATGTGCACACTCATATATGTATTTGGCAGGTATGTGTGCATGGTGCATATATACTTTTTCATTATAAAATTCTATGTCCTCATTGCAGAAACATGGACAGGAGCATAAAGAAGAAAATGTGTCCCGCCTGATAAATACTGCTATTATTTTTGTTTGGTACCTTTTCTGCAGAATCTAGTGAAAGTTTGCTGTAAGCAGGAAGATTTCACTTGATTTCACTGAGTTAGGGTGTATTTAAGAAATAATATTAAAATGGTTTTTAGAAGTTTGGCTTTTAGTAGTGTATGGCTACATTTCCTTCCCCAGACCTACTTGGGTATACTCATTTAAATTCCTGTGTACTTGAAAGAGCTCAGAGCTTCTTCAGGGCTGAGGTTTTCACAAATTCAAAGTGCTTGCTAATTCCACCCCCATGAGACCATGGTGGTTTTTCCCTCCATCTCATCTTCTTTTTGTTTGTTTGTTTGTTTGTTTGAGATGGAATTTCACTCTTGTTACCCAGGCTGGAGTGCAATGGCGCGATCTCGGCTCACCGCAACCTCCACCTCCTCGGTTCAGGCAATTCTCCTGCCTCAACCTCCTGAGTAGCTGGGATTACAGGCACACACCACCACGCCCAGCTGATTTTTTGTATTTTTAGTAGAGACAGGGTTTCACCATGTTGACCAGGATGGTCTCAATCTCTTGACCTCGTGATCCATCTGCTTCAGCCTCCCAAAGTGCTGGGATTACAGGTGTGAGCCACCATGCCCCGCCCCTCCATCTCATCTTCTATAACATATCTGATTTCTGGCTGACCATTTACAATCTCATGAGTTCCTGCCCAGTCAACTCACTTCCTCCCCTTCCCCTTCCAAAATTATTTTTTCCACCACCTTAGTTTACTCTAATTAGAGCAAAAAGAAAGATGGTAAGAGTCATCAAAAATTTTTCTCCCACTGTTAACCAACTAACTATGTGACCATCAGTAAGTTATTTCACCTTTCTGTGTGTCAATGTTGTCATCTCTAAAATGAAGAGCTTAACTTTGATAATCTGTAATTCCTCTCAGGCTGTAGCTTTTTAGGTTTCCATTATTAAACATGTTCATGCCAGAAAGTGAGTGCCCATAATCTGGATCTTGCAGAAGTTTTATTTCAAAGGTGAACTCTTCGTGTTAGCTCAGGTTAATTTATTCATACATTCATTCATTCTTTTATATATTTATTTAACATATATTTGCTAAGTATCTACTAAAAGCTGGAATGTGGCTGGCTGCGGTGGCTCAAGCCTGTAATTCCAGAACATTAGGAGGCCAAATCGTATTTTTCATAATCATATGGAATCACAGGCATGAGCCACCACACCTGGCTGCATCCCACCACCTTGGGAGGGATGCTGTAATCCCAGCACTTTTGGGAGGCCAGATTGCTGGGATTATCACATATTCCAATGCTAAGATACAGACATAACTTGAGCTCAGGAGTTCAAGACCAGCCTGGGCAACATAGCAAGACCCTGTCTCTACAAAAAAATACAAAAATTGGCCAAGCATGTTGGTGCACAGCTGTAGTCTCATTTACTTAGGAGGCTGAGGTGGAAGGATCACTTAGATTTGGGAGATCAGGGCTGCGTGAGCTGAGATCATGCCACTGCACTCCAGCCTGGGTGATAAGTGAGACCTTGTCTCAAAAAAAAAAAAAAAAAAAAAAAATTCTGGGATGCATAAATCTGGTAAACAATATAGAATGCCTCTGACTTCAAGAAGCTTATCATGTGAAAACAAAAAAAAACAATGAAAAATAATTAAAAAAAAAAGCTTGTCATGTGATGAGAATATGGACAAGTAAACAGGCAATCATGAAAAAAATTTCACATTAACATAGGGAAAGTATAGGAGTCTATTAGCCCTGCTGAAAGCAGTTTAGAGTAGGTCCCATCCAAAGAAAGATTTGATTATGGTTATAAATCAAGCAAGATTTATTATATCTTATGCATTTTTATTTATTGAATTTCATCATTTTATTCCAATAATAAGATACAGATTATAAAACTTCTATAATTTTTAATATTTACACATAATTACCTTTTGTTGTTTTCTACAAGAAATGCACAGATTTTGAAGTCTTTTGTATTGCATTATCGATAAAGCATTGCATCGTATTAATTTGGGGCTCTGTTATAAAGGGTAGTGACAGGAATATACGCAGATATCGATGCTATGATAAAATGTGCTCTTGTTGGGTTACATTAACCTTCCTTCAAAAGAGATTTCTGGGTAGTAGTTCTTACAGTCTTTAGGAAATTCATTAAATCAGTGCCTCCAGTTCCTTTGTTTTCCTGTTTCGAAGGCTCTTTGGAGGTCTCGTTCTTTGATTTCTGACTTGCAGGAATCAGGATGTACTTAGTTACAATTTGCAGATGGTAGTTCCTCAGATCGACCAAAGCTTTCACACAGGCATCATAAGCTTCCCGCAGGTCAGCATCACCTTTTAAAAGGACAAACTCACGGACTGAGGGATTGGACTCTAATGAGCACAGAAAGTTCCTGTGAGCTGGTGGCATATACATTCTCATGTCCTGGAGGAACTGAGCAGCAGATCCTATAGGAACAAGAGAAAGACGAGGAAATGTGAAGGTCACAGCATTCCCCAATCCAGTAGAGAAAGGCAGAGTCAGGTCAGAGTGGACAGGAGATCACCAACACAGCAGTCTCTGAGGTCAAGGTCATCTGACTTGAAGGATAATGTTTGGCTATTAGTCTTGCTACTATAGCAATCATAACTGTTGTAAAATATTATTAATTTTGAAAACTGGATGAACTAAATTCATTTTCCCACAATAAGTACTTTTGTTTGCACTTTCTTTTCTTTTCTTTCTTTTTTTATTTTTTTGAGACAGAGGATTGCTCTTGTTGCCCAGGCTGGAGTGCAATGGTGCAAGGTCCGCTCACCACAACTTCTACTTCCCCGGTTCAAGCAATTCTTCTGCCTCTGCCTCCTGAGTAGCTGGGATTACAGGCATGCGCCACCACGCCTGGCTAATTTTGTGTTTTTAGTAGAGACTGGGGTTTCTCCATGTTGGTTAGGCTGGTCTCGAACTCCTGACCTCAGGTGATCTGCCAGCATCAGCCTCCCAAAGTGCTGGCATTACAAGCGTGAACTACTGCGCCCAGCCTTCATTTGCACTTTCTTCCTCACTTTTCTATTATAAGAAGCTGATGTTATAGACAAGGGCATATATAATCTACATTTGACATATCATGACTGAGTATTAAGAGAGTTTAAGAGACTGTGTTTAAATGAGTGTTCAGCAATAGCAAAGATATGGAATGAACCCAGGTTTGCATCAGTGGTGGATGGGACAAAGAAAATATGGTACATGTACACCATGGAATACTATGCAGCCATGAAAAAGAATGAAATTATGGGCTTTACAGCAACATGGATGCAGCTGGAGGCCATTAGCCTAAGCGAATTAATGCAGAAACAGCAAACCAAGTATCACATGTTCTTACTGATAAGTGGGAGCTAAATATTGAGTACACATGGACACAAAGATGGGAGCAACTGATATTAAGGATTTCAAATAGGGGAGGGGGGAGGAAAAACTACCTATCAGATACTATGTTCTATACTTGGGTGAGGGGATCATTAGAAGCCCAAACATCAGCATCACTCAATATACCTGTGTAATAAATCTGCACATGTATCCCCTGAATCTAAAATAAAAAATTGAATATGATAAAAAAATTAAAGTGCTCAAGTTAAGAAAAACCTGTTTGGGCCAGGTGCGGTGGCTCACAGCTGTGACCCCAGCACTTTGGGAGGCCGAGGTAGGTGGATCACGAGGTCAGGAGTTCAAGACCAGCCTGACCAACGTGGTGAAACCCTGTCTCTACTAAAAAGACAAAAATTAGCCAGGTGTGATGGTGTATGCCTATAATCCCAGCTACTCAGGAGGCTGAGGCAGAACAATCGCTTGAACCCGGGAAACAGAGGTTGTGGTGAGCTGAGATCATACCACTGCACTCTAGCCTGGGTGACAGAGCGAGACTCCATCTCAAAAAAGATAAGAAAAGAAAAATATATGTTTTTACACAGCCTGATGCTTTCCCTTTTGACTATTAAACAGTAGTTTAACAGAACAGAGAAAATTAGAAAGAAGTTCTTCTTGGAGCTTATTCCTCTCCTCCAGCCCTTAGAAGGCATATAATCAATGTGGCACATCTTTAAACATTGGTGCAGGCATTGCTCTGGGTGGCTGGGGCCACAAGACAGCTGAACAAGAGCAAGGCGCAGACCCTCCATGCCACTGAGGTCTTTAGCTCCCCTTAACAGCCCTGTCTCATTTGGTCAGACTGTCTCTGAGTCTGATCATACATTTTCTGAACATGTGATATTGACTTAACCAGAGTCAACCAGTCTTTACATACAAGTTCAGATATCAAGATGAAGCTTGGGTGTGAGGAAATCTCTGCCACTTTTTAAATTTTTTATTTTTATTTTGAGACAGAGTTTCACTCTTTCGCTGCTGGAGTGAAGTGGTGTAATCTCGGCTCACTGCAACCTCTGCCCACCGGGTTTAAGCGAGCCTCCTGAGTAGCTGGGATTACAGGCGGCACCACCACGCCCAGCTAATTTTTGTATTTTTAGTAGAGACGAGGTTTCACCGTGTAAGCCAGGCTGGTCTTGAACTCCTGACCTCAGGTTATCCATCTGCCTTGGCCTCCCAAAGTGCTAGGATTACAAGCTTGAGTCACTGCGCCCAGCCAGCTCTGCCACTTTCTAGCTGGTTCAGAAGGAACCAGTCACTGACCCTCATAAAGTTTATGCATCTTCATCTTTAAAATGGGATGATGGCAACCAAATCCCTACTTGCCTGATGCTGCTAAAACCATCAGATAAACTCAGATGAGATGCTGATGGGAAGGTGCTTTGTAGATATCCAAATACAATTGTGTTCACATAAGAAATGATTATTTCTTGTTATTTTCCACTCACCTCCACCGGCCCTCTGCGGGATGCCCAGGAGGACGTCAAAGCACTGGAAGATGCTGCTTTGGCCTGCACTGCCCCCTGAAAACTGCTTTGCGTCCTTCCAGAACCCGTCATACATCAGACCTTCTGATAGTTGGGGGTTGCCTTTCCAGCTGTCAGAGGAAAGAAAGAAAGAAAGAAAGAAAAATCATTCTTTAGATTAATTGCTAATTTTTTGATATCAGATCTTGCACTAACGGTGAATAAAAGGCGATGAGAGATGGGTTTCATGATCCTTCTTTCACGCCCCCTTCCCCCTGTTCATTTCCATGCATGAGAATAATAAGTAATATAATCCTGAGCAAATTTGGCATAAATATTCCAGGAATGGAACCTTACCTTGGTACCAGCACAGATCATTCCACTCTTTTTAAAATGACTAGCTTTCCTGTTTCCCCTCTTCTCCCCTCCCCCAGCCATCACACCCCGCTGTACATTCCCGGCCAAGTAATAACAGAGAGAATGGTCTAGTCTTTTTCTACCACATGAATTTTTGGATATAAATTGATAGCCAAACCCCATGGATATTAGGGATCATCCAAGGGAATTGGTGACGTCCTTTGTTAAGTGAGAGCAAACAAATTCAAAGGTAAGACTACATACCCAGACAAATAGATGCGAAGAACATTGAAAAATACTTGCGGGTTCACGTGCTCTGTGAAAAGATGGAATGTGTTTAATTAAGCAGCATAAGAGGTATACAGGGAAATCAAGATGTCGTGTACAACTGATAGTGGATTTCTGCAGAGGCTACAGGAAAGGCATTAGGTCAGTATGTGCAAAACAAAGCCCCTGCGCATAAATGTTCACTTTCCTGCCCTCTTCCATGCCGCCAGTTAAACTGTAAATATTTATTTAGCACTACTTTACGTGCTTACGGAGGCAACAGATAAACTGTTTACATCGAGAAAGAAACAAACCAAAGACAAAATACAGACCAAGCCAAAACAAAAACCCCGAAACTAGATCTATTTTAAAAATTTTAAAAAATTGTTTGGAGACAGGATCTCACTTCATCACTTAGGCTAGAATGTAATGACCAAAGCTCACTGCAGCCCCAACTCCTGGGCTCACGCAGTCTTCCCACCTCAGCCTCCCAAGTAGCTGAACTACAGGTATGAGCCACCACACTCAGCCTCCTACCCTACTTGATTTGAAAATCTAGCTTCTTGCCAAGGACCAAATAGCAATTACTCAAAACCCAGAAATAAACGATCAGATTGGTTGAATCTGCTCAGTAGGGCAGATTTCCTATAGCAAATTATTGCTTATGCACTTTTTTGTGTGTGTTCTTTTGGGGGTAGTTTTTTAGCTATTAATTTCACAACAAGTTTTCAGCTCAATGAAAAACTTATCCCCCCTCTACCGGCAGTACATACCTGGCCAAGTAATAACAGAGAGAACAGAAAGCTGGCTTTTCTGTGTTGTTTCTTAATTTGTGAAAAAGCAGAATTAGGAAAGAGTTCTTATCAAGCAGAAGCTGTTTTTTTCGGAACTCAGCCAGTTTTTATAAGGTTTTTAGTGGGCAGTAAGGAAGTTCCTTAAATAGACCAGCCTGGAACTCTGGATTCACTATTTACTGCCTGTGGAATCTGAAGTCATTTACCCTGTCTTTCTCAATTTAGATTACCTTACTTGTAAAATGGAGGTAATAAAACCTTCCACATAGAAAGTGTAATGGTTTAGTAAGATAAAATACCTAAAGCGAAAACATGCTAAGTGATAGTGATAGTTGCTTTTTGCTTCCCCTTTTCAACTGTTTTACACTTGGAACATTTGACTTGTCAGGCTAGACTGTGGCACGGCATACGACACTTGCCATGGATTTGGTTAAACACTTGAAGCGCTTTCTCCAGGCAAGAAGCTGTTTTCAACAGAGCCTTTCGCAAAGTGTCCAGTTCTTGCATTCGCATTGCCTTGAATATAATAGGAATTTCCTAAAAAAAAAACACACACACACAACAAACAAGCATTTAAGGTTTTCTAAAGCTAAACATTGACATAGTACAAAATTCTTCCATCGTTGTCTTTTTTTTTTTTTTTTTCTTTTTAACAGAGTCTTGCTCTGCTGCCCAAGCTGGAGTGCAATGGCACGATCTCAGCTCACTTCAACCTCTGCTTCTTCAGGCTCAAGGCATTCTAAGGCATTCTTGTGCCTCAGCCTCCGAGTAGCTGGAATTTTACAGGTGCATGCCAATATGCCTGGCTAATTTTTATATTTTTAGCTAGAGACGGGGTTTCACCATGTTGGCCAGGCTGATCTCCAACTATTCACTTAAGTGAACTGCCCACCTCAGCCTCCCAAAGTGCTGGGATTATAGGTGTGAGCCACCATACCTGGGCAAATTCTCCGGTCTTAATCCATAAATTAAATTTGGGGTTTTTACATTTCTTTCCTGGGCTGGACACCCTATTTGACTAATTTCCTTATATTTCTAGAAGCTTGGATTTGTTATTATTCACATAGCGTTTAATTTAGTGATATTTATATAGTTGTATATGTTTCATTTCTATTTTTGATAATCAAAACTATTGAATTTATGACACTGTATATCATAGTTCCAAATCCAGATTTCATTGAAAATTTTTATTTCCTACAGAGGTTTCAAGTTGGACTTTAAGTAAATGGCTCTGAGATTTTATATTTTAGGTAATACACAAATATAAATAATTGATCCTCTATTCACAATTAAACGATCCCATGTTGTATTTGTTAAGGATAAAGTTAACTCATGCTTAGTATAGTTTAGGCTCCTAAGTGATTGCTCTGCTTAGGTAAATTGATGTATAAATTTTGAAGTGAGGATAGACATACTTTGATTGCAGAAGCAGCTTCTATTTCCACCAATAGAGAGACCAGGAAGAATCCTTTACTGCAGTCTTCATGACGAAATGAGAACAAAACATCCATGTTCCTAAGGAAATCAGATAAGGAAGGCAAGAAATTTAGCAAAAATGGTTTTCGACATTTTAATTTATTCTATTTTATTTTCAACAAAATTTTACGAGAGGTGTGGCAGGCCTTACTATCTCCATTATGTAGTTGAGAATATTAAGACTCAGTTGTTAGGCCCATTGTCTAAGATCATATAATTAATAGTAAATAGACTAAATTGAGACCTAAAATTTTGTATTAGAACTCAGAACTAGGGCTGGGCATCGTGGCTCACACCTGTAATCCCAGCACTTTGGGACACCGAGGTGGGTGGATCACCTGAGGTCGGGAGTTTGAGACCAGTTTGGCCAATGTGGTGAGACCCCATGTCTACTAAGAATACAAAAATTAGCTGGATATGGTGGTGGGCCCCACTAATCCCAGCTACACAGGAGGCTAAGGCAGGAGAATCAGTTGGACCCAGGAGGCAGAGGTTGCAATGAGCCAAGATTGCTCCATTGCATTCCAGCCTGGGCAACAACAGTAAGACTCCATCTCAAAAACAAAAAACAAAAAACACACAGACCTAGAAATTCTCAAACTAGTTCTGTTTCTATAATCCTGTTAACTTTTCACAGGCATTTATATTACCATACACATATACTCAATGTTTACAGAGATAACTGTGAGGTAGAATTTTCAGAGGTAATCTTTTGTTTAAGTAATTACATTCATATTCATATTTTAATTTGTGAGCCTAATTCCGTTTCTCAGTGGTATATCTACTTTACAAAGCCGTTGATTGTGAAATTCAAATAACTAATAAGACCCTGTTTTTCTCTTCAATTGAAGTTTTGACATTGGTGAAAACATGATCTTAGTATCTGTATATCTACGAGTTTTGTGGTGGTGAAATTCATGGTATCTGAAGCCAGACCACCTCTGCAACTTACTTGCTGTGTGACCTTGAGCAAGATACGACATCATCTGCCTTGGTGTTCTCATCTGTAAAATGGGACTGACTGCTAATATCACCCTCCTATTTAAAAGCCTTCCAGTTTCTCCCGTATCTTAAGATTCTGTTTTAATTTCTTATCATAGCTAATAAAATCCTACATAATCTTATTTTTTTTGAGACGGAGTCTTGCTCTGTCGCCCAGGCTGGAGTGCAATGGTACATCTTGGCTCACTGCCACCTCTGCCTTCCGAGTTCAAGCGATTCTCCTGCCTCAGCCTCCTGAGTAGCTGGGATTACAGGTGTGTGCCACCATGTTCCGCTAATTTTGTATTTTTAGTAGAGGAGGGGTTTCGCCATGTTGGCCAGGCTGGTCTCGAACGCCTGGCCTCAGGTGATCCAGCCGCCTCAGCCTCCCACAGTGCTGGGATTATAGAAATGAGCCACTGCGCCCAGCCATCTTTTAAAAAAAATTGTTAATTCTTTTCTCACACTGTTATTTTTATTATTTATTATCAGTAACATTAGCCATCTTTCAGCTTTGATAATGCACCAAGATATTTGACATTGAAGGTCTCATTTTTGTTGTTTCTTCTGCTATGAATACCAGTACCTTTTTCCTCCAGCTAATTCCTAACTCACTCTTCAGGACTCAAATAACTTGCTTCAAGGGTTCCCCCATTACCCGCTTTATTTGGTTGGGAATCCCAATACTTTATCTTCTTACACCTTCTCTTAGTCATATAGCAGTTTACACAATTTTATATACTGCCTTTCCTCTCTGTTAGTCTAGCTTCACCAAGGCGGGTTTATACTGATGACATTTGCCTTAGTTTTCCCATCTCTTAGCCAATGTTTAGTATATATTATAGGTCAGAAGTAGTAAGGATTGGCTCAAAAAGAAATTAGCATATGGTTACTTATGGACACTGATAACTAGTTATGGACTAGGAGTTATTAAGTCATAGATACATAGTTGTATGTGAATTTTGTATGTTTGCATAATAATCTTCTATATATGTATTTGGGTAGCATTCTTGTATATATCTATAGCTGTAATATCAAATAGACATAGTTGTAACACAATCATAGATATAATTAAAGACAGATTGTTTGTTCTCTAAATAATCACTTAATTATTTTTTGCCTGAATTCAGTTAATCATATAAAAAATGTTTGGCTTTATTGATAAGCCTACATTCAAGTATAAATAACAAATAATTCTTAGAATAAAACAAGAATCAGATACTTACTCATAAGTCAGGGGCCTTATGAAAGCAGCCATGAAGCAATGCGCAAATTGGAAGAGAGAAAGAAAATCAACTTAACATCAAATAATGATGAGTTGTTGTTATTTGATTGACTACTACTGATCTATCAGTGGTAAGACATAGACAGGTAAAAAGAAAAACTTTTAAAAAATATTTCTTCAGTAGGCATTACAAACATTTAACTTAATAACTTACAAATGAATTAAATAATTAAATATGCAAAGAACTCACATGGACAGTCAAAACTAATTGTTTTATTTATTTATTTTTTTTGAGACAGGGTCTCCCTCTGTGGCCCAGGCTGGAGCGCAGTGGCGTGAACCTGGCTCACTGAAGCCTCAGCTTCTTGGGCTCAAGAGATCCTGCTATCTTAACCCACTGTGTAGTTGGGACCACAGGCATATGCCATCATTCCTGGCTTTTTTTTTTTTTTAACTAATTGTTAATAAGAAACTTGATAGCTCAAGTTCTTTCATTTTGTGATAATCCCATTTGCAGAATATTCTTCTGCCAGCACATGCTCAGAGGCATGGTCTGTGATTCCCCCTTCCCTTTATTGTAGCAGATCTCATGCCTAAATGGGTAAAAATGGCCTGCCTCCTGAGCAGACTGCTCTGAAAAACCAGTCATTGCTGCCTGTTGTTAAAGATGTGTCGACTCTTAACCACAAATGGCTTCTTAAAAATTAAACGGATGGAATCTCAAAAACCTGCTAATCAAAAGAAGCCAGACACAAGACTCTATACTCCATGGTTTCATTGATATGAAACCCAATAACAAAACTAATTTAAGTTTTGATAAAGCAAATAAGAATATATTTGTCTGTGGCAGGAAAGGGAATTGAAAGAGGCACAAAGAAATTTTCTGAGATGATAAAAAATATTCTATATCTTGCTGAGAGTGGTGGGTATACGTATGTATACAATAGTCAAATTCAAGCTGACCACTTAAGATTTGTGCATTTTGCTGTGTTAACTATACACCTCTCACATATGTGTACATTTGTAGTGGTAGACACAGCAGTCCAAGAAACCATACCCAGCAACAGAGGGGAAAACTGTGCTGCCCAAAATTAAGCCAATAAGTAACGCCTGTTTTATTTAGTTGGCATGTACTCCAAAATTCCTGTTGTTATCACCATTTACATACTTGTTAGGATCCTTTTTCTTCCAGTTTGCCAAGACACAGTCTGCATAAACCAGAATAGGAGGCAGCTGCAGCTTCTCGGAGAGTTGGCAGTAGGGAACAGCAATATTTTTTGGCAGGACCTGATTAAAATACAGTGGTTAGTTTTTTGTTTTGTTTTGTTTTGTTTTTTTTTTGTTTTGAGATGGACTCTTGCTCTTGTCACCCAAGCTGGAGTGCAGTGGTGGGATCTCAGCTCACTGCAATCTCCACCTCCCGGATTCAAGTGATTCTCCCTCGTTCAAGTGACTCTCCCACCTCAGCCTCCCAAGTAGCTAGGATTACAGGTGCCTGCTACCACACCCAGCTATTTATTGTATTTTAGTAGAGATGAGGTTTCGTCATGTTAGCCAGGCTGGTCTTGAACTCGACCTCAGGTGACCCATCCGCCTCAGCCTCTCAAAGTGCTGGGATTATAGGCGTAAGCCACCTCGTCCAGTCAGTAGTTATTTTAATCATTTACCTCTTGTACCTTTTCTTTTGCTTTCTGTGTTCTATAAAATGACACTTCGAAACCAGACAAATGTAATTTTTTTTCCCTTTCCCTTTTCCTAATTTAAATCGTTAGAGTTTTGTGTTTTAGATTAGAGAAGTAAAAGAGGTAGAAAGCCAGAGAAACAAAGCCTGAATCTTGGTGTTTCTAATGGCCTTGGGACCTATTTCCGGTCATTCATTTATCCATCCTTCCCATGAATAATTGTTAAGCAATTTTTTCAGTGCTAGATGCCACATTATCAGCTGCCAATAGAAAGATAAAAACAATCGCCTCGAAGATGCTTGAAGTCTTTGTAATTTTAAATATGATACATACTATGAGTATAAACAGATTGCTGCTCTTGGAGCACCGTGTTGAAAGACATTTTCTGCTCGACTATATTATTATTATCTGAAATCTTCACCATGGAGTGACATTGGTGCTCGGCTTCCAAACCTAGCTTCTTTCTGCTGGAAGAAGGTCTCTCCTTTCCTCTTGCTTTATATTTCCATGTGGAGATACATCAGTTGGGATGACACTTGTCAGTGATCTCACTCACCCTTCCTAGGGGACTTATAGAAGCTGATCTGTTTGTTGAGTTTGGTAGAGAAACTACAGCTCTGCCCCTTTTTCTCCTCAGCTCTTCTTTCCCTGACCTGAGCCTGTGACTTGTAGCATTCCACTCTGTTTAGACACACAGTGGAAGGCTCCTACATAAAACACCAACTACTTTTGATTAAAAAAAAAAAAAAAGCTTTCATTAAATGGTAGAAGCTGCCTCTGGAATCTATTTTATCCGTGTGTGTGTGTGTGTGTGTGTGTGTGTGTGTGTGTGTGTGTGGTGTTTAATGGATACAGAGTCTTGCTCTGTTGCCCAGGCTGGAGTGCAGTGGCATGATTCGAGCCCAGCTCACTGTAACCTCTGCCTCCCAGGTTTAAGTCTCCCAAGGAGCTGGGATTACAGGCACACGCTGGCATATCTGGCTAATTTTTGTATTTTTAGTAGAGATAGGGCTTCACCATGTTGGCCAGACTGGTCTTGAACTCCTGCCTCGGTCTCCCAAAGTGTAGGGATTACAGGGGAGAGCCACTGCGCCTGGCCCATTTGTGTTTTAAAGGTTAGATATTGTAGTCCGTATTAGTTTTATGTAATTAGGGTTGACAGTTAAAATACAGGATGAAAAATAAAGTAAAAGACTAAAAATATAATAATAATAACAGTTGACATGTCAAACCAGGGTATATTTTCTTTTTCATTTTGTTGTGTCATCTAAACTTTGCACAATGCAGTTCCAAATGCTTTTAGAAAATTTTTGTAAAGTTAAAGGTAAATTAGATGAAAATCTGTCACACAGCATAAGAAATCTGAGAAAATCTCCATACCTTCCGGACATCTCCACAACCTCGATCCCACACATATGCCATGGTGATGCATCCCAGAACTAGATGTGCAAGGCGCTGTGACTTGTGGTCTCTGAGATGATCAATGCTAAGCATGTCCAACTGAGAAAAAATAAAGCAAATCGCTCAAATCAATCTCAGTAATGTTTCATGCTTCAAAACCAAGTTAACGATGTTAAGACGCTGTATAAGAAGACAAATGTGATACATATTTCAAACCTTCTCAACTCTTTCTCGAAGTTCGCCAGACTCAATGAGATCAGGCAGGTGTTTAGCAATGGACATCCAGTCATTATAAACATCAGGTAGGTTTTCCTTTAAAAAAAGAAAAAAAAATCTTTATTTACGAGTAGCAGTTACTGTAGCTTCGGCTTCCCACTGATGGTCTGCCTTGCCTCCACATCCATTTTGTGCCATGTTGCCCTGGCACATGGCTTACCTGTCTGGAAATACCAGCCTCCGTCTTGTTACCAGCACATGCAAGGCTGAAGACCTTCTCGGGGTTCTACCTCTTCCTCTCTCTTCAAACACTACCATTTGCAGCTTTTCAAAGTTCACCTCAAAGGTTCCATTAAAATCCTCCTAACGAATCTATCTGACACTAATCTCCTCCATTATAAGTTCTACAGATTATGCCTTTTCATGTTGCTAAACAATTATGATCTAATACTTTGATTTATCTTTCTTTCTTTCTTTTTCTTTTTCTTTTCTTTTTTTTTTTTTTTTTTGAGATGCAGTCTTACTCTGCTGCCCAGAGTGGAGTGCAGAAGTGCAGTGGCATGTTCTTGGCTCACTACAACCTCTGCCTCCTGGATTCAAGCAATTCTCCTGCTTCAGCCTCCTGAGTAGCTGGAATTACAGGCATGTGCCACCACGTCCAGCTAATTTTTTATTTTTAGTAAAGATGGGATTTTGCCATGTTGGCCAAGCTGGTCTCGAACTCCTGACCTCAGGTGATTTGCCTGCCTTGGCGTCCCAAAGTGCTGGGATTTGTAATTTGCCTGCCTCGGCATCCCAAAGGGCTGGGATGTGAGCCACCGTGCCTTGCCTACTTTGGTTTTTCTTGGCTAGATTTTAAGTTTTTTGAATGGAAGAAAAATTAGATGGGTTAAATGTCAATAGTGGATTCTGTGCAATAATTTCATATATATATATAATATATATATATATATTTAATTCTTGTAATGACCCAAGAAGGTATCTCTGTATCATAAATAAGGAAAACTAGACTTAGACAGTTTACATAATAAGTTTTGTATATTAAGTTTATTGTCAAGTTTCCAACTTTGAAAATCTATTCCCTTTTTATATTTTACTACATGATGGCAAGGATTGTATTGTACATTTAATTTCTATCTCTTATAAGCCCTGGCGTAGTGCTGGGCATATAGTGGGTGCTGTATGTATACATGTTGATAGCTACTTTGTTTCCACTATAGGCTTGTTTTTGCCCACTAAGTAGAAATCAAACCCAAATAAAAGTTTCTTCCAGGATCTTATCATATTTATAATCTCATCTCAAACGGAAGTATCCAAATAAAAAGACTTAGGAATGTTACTGTAGTATAGATCTCTGTTTCTATGCCTACTCCACCAGCTATTTTCAAGGCACGCCCTTAAGGTAATCAATGCTGAACCATGGGGATTAAGTATAAATGGAAAGATTAACTCAAATCAACATGGGTGAAGTTTTAAGCTTCAAAATAATATTATAAGTAAGCTATAAAGCAAGAAGATAAAGATAATATAAAATCCTAACATGTTCAACATCCGTATGTAATTGTCCAGGCTTAATCAGTTGGGGCAGATTTTTAGCAGTGAAAATCTAGGCAGTGTACTTAACTAGACAGCCGCCTTTCTTCTTCTGAACTTTTCACGCAACTGTGCTGTAGTGATTTCAGAAGTAAATGTAGGCTGGGCGCCATTTCTCAAGTCTGTAATCCTAGCACTTTGGGAGGTGGAGGTAGGTAGATCACCTGAGTTCGGGAGTTCGAGACCAGCCTGACCAACATGGAGAAACCCCTTCTTTACTAAAAATACAAAATTAGCTGGGCGTGGTGTGCACATCTGTAATCCCAGCTACCTGGGAGGCTGAAACAGAAGAATCACTTGAACCCGGGAGGCAGAGGTTGCCATGAGCCAAGATCGTGTCATTGCACTCCAGCCTGGGCAACATGAGCAAAACTCCATCTCAAAAAAAAAAAAAAAAAAAGAAAGGAAAAAAAAGAAGGAAATGTAGTAAATATATTTTTGTTGTTATTATTCTGTGCTTCACTGTGTAGCACATCTTATTTTTTTGGTTACTGTGATTTTCCCCAAATAACAGAAATACTTTTTTGTTCTGTACTATGATTAGCATTGTATTTGATAGCACTTTTGACATGTGTAAAATTTAATCAGTAATATGCTCTGGTTCAGAGAATCTCTAAAAGGTATAATATAAATTAATAAAAATCATACTGAAGTTCATTCAAATTCTGCTACATTAGAGAATGTGCCTTGTATCTACATGGAATCAGAAAACATATGATTTTCCTTTGCAATAAGAAGCAAATAAATTGTGAGAGAGAAAATAGACACTTTTTTGGTTCATAATTTCTAGGAAAGCTCTTCAGTGAAGAAATAAAAGGTACCACTAATTATTTTTTTCATGTTTCAGGGACAGCGAATGCAGCTTCTTCAGCATCTCAGCTAGCCAAATTATTATTATTATATTGAGAAAAGGCTTCACTCTGTCACCCAGGCTGGAGTGCAGTGGCGTGATCTCAGTTCATTGTAACATCTGCATCCTGGGTTCAAACACTTCTCTTACCTTAGCCTCCCGAGTAGTTGGGACTAAAGGTGAATCAACACGCCAGCTAATTTTTGTTGTATTTTTAGTAGAGATGGGGTTTCACCATGTTGGCCAGGCTGGCCTCAAACTCCTGACTTCAAGTGATCCACCCACCTTAGTCTCCCAAAGTGCTGGGATTGCAAGTGTAAGCCACTGTGCCTAGTCAGTATTATTATTTCTGAAACAGAGTCTCACTTCTGTTGCCCAAACTGAAGTGTAGTGGCGTAATCTCAGCTCACTGAAACCTCTGCTTCTTGAGTTCAAGCAATTCTCCTGCCTCAGCATCCTGAGTAGCTAGGATTGCAAGTGTGTGCCACCATACCTGGCTAATTTTTGTATTTTAGTAGAGACAGGGTTTCACCATGTGGGCCAGACTGGTCTCGAACTCCTGACCTCATGATCCCACCTTGACCTCCCAAAACGCTGGGATTACAGGCCTGAGCAACTGCTGCCTGGCCAAGAATCATGTTTTTAAGTAGCCAAAGAAGAGTTTTGTTTATTTTCTTTTGGGGTTTTGCTTTACCCTTTGCAATCTGTTCTACAAGTATTCATAATGATCACAGTTGTTGTATTTTTAAGGAGAACCAAATCTCTGAGAAAAAAACAAACCATGATTAGTAGTTTCTGAAAAAGATGGTTTTATTGTACTATTGGTAAGTACATCCTTGAAACCATCCAGTCCTGGCATTTTTGTGGGCATGCGGACAAGTAGCAAGTTTGAGTATTATTGATTTGTGTGAATAAAGCTAACTTACGCTTTTGGCAATAAAATTAAAGCATATTCTTCATTTTCTTAAATTAACAGTCTGAAGAGGAAAATTAGATTGCAAGGAGGTAGATGCTTTAAATTTGCCAATATCACCAAAGTATTTGCAGTTACTTTATTTATCAGCACGGTTAGGTTGGAATCTCTGACTAAACATTTGCTGCATTTAAAGGTGCTCTCCAGTATATGTGGACTATAACTGTTTGAGCTACAATAAAAAATATACTTGCCTACAGAATTACTATAACACTTCATAGAAATCTTTTCCTGAAATCCCATGTATCTTGTTAAACTGAAGATTGAAAGAAATTAAAAAAAAAAAATCAATGCCTTATTATCTCTTCTTAAGAGAGGCAGTGTGGCATAATGGTTTAAAGATCCTGAACTCCAGAGCCAGACTGCTTAGGCTCATACTGGCCTCTAGTACTTGCTAGCTACATGGTTGGATAATCACTTAAATTCTGCATTCCTTATACTTCTCGTTAGGAGCATGAGAATAATAACACACATACCTGGCTGGGTACAGTGGCTCTCACCTATAATTCCAGCACTTTGGGGGCTGAGGCAGGTGGATCACCTGAGGTCAGGAGTTCGAGACCAGCCTGGACAACATGGTAAAACCCTGCTTCTGCTAAAAATACAAAAAGTAACCAGGTGTGCTGGCAGATGTCTATAATCCCAGCCACTTGTGAGGCTGAGGCAGGAGAATTGCTTGAACCTGGGGGCGGAGATGGCAGTGAGCCGAGATCGTGCCACTGCAATCTAGCCTGGGTGATAGAGTGAGACTCCATCTCAATAAATGAACAAATAAATAAATAACAAACCTTTGGGGATGGCTATGAGAATGGAAAGGGTTAATTTGTAAATTGCTTAGAAAATGCTGTATTTGATGATTAAAATATTGATGATAAATTGATCTGCATAGCATTTATTAGAAGACAGAATAGAAAATGCAGTTTCTAAGGCAAACCTTTTTTCCACATACCTTGCACTTTATAGGTAAAACTTGCCAACAAGAAAAAAGGTAGTTCAGACTCTCACTTGAATCTTATGCTCAGTAAATAACAAGCAATGATAATAGAACGTGGAAAGAATTTGTTGTGCAATCTCATAAACCCCATCAAATTGGAAACACATGTTTTGTAAAATTTAAGGTATATCCCTAAAGAAAGGGATTTCTCTTTGACTCATAGCCAATTTAAAACTTTGGCTATTTCAAAACACTCTTTCAAAATACAACTGTAATAACCTCACATTGGATTTTACTGTGTGATTCTTATGTAAAGCTGATACATTTTCTATAGTTTCCTTATCTCATCACTCTACATACCCATGCTAAATAAGTAGAAAATGCATAGACGACTCCATTTCTAGGGAGAAAATTTAAAACAAATTAAGTGAGATGCAATTATTACAACTCTCTCTCATTTTTACACTGCTTTATGTGTTTGTTTACTAGAAGTTACTGAACCACAGTTGTTTAGTAGAAGTTAACTGGCCAGGTAACTAATGAGAAGAAGGATGCATTTCCCCACGTCAGTGACTTCTCTTACCAATGGATTTGGCAGAGCGAAGCCCACTTCTCCATCAATATGATACTCTTCACTGATAGTGCAGAAATTTTCCATAGCATGTGCCATTCTTCTAGTCTGCTGCTCTGGTGCTCCTTGGAGTCTGAAGAGTTTTCAGGGCATCTGTTTAGTATAGCTGTTGCCATAACCAACAACCACAATTTATAACAGAGGCAGTGAGTAATTACTTCCACTTTTGGAATGCTTTCATTTTCGAGTTTCTTCACTTGGAATATGAGAAACGATCAAACCACAAAAGCATCTTTGTACATCATATGCTGAAACTGAAAGTTCATATTCCATGTCAAAGTTATCATTAAGCATATCATTTTCTTACTGCCATATGAGAAGCCAGAAAGACCTGATGGAAAACAGAACTATGAAAACAGGTGGCTGGAGAAGAACATTTTACTTAACAGAAACTTGTAAATCTTTGAATGAGAAGGCTGCAGTCCTAAACTCTCATTCACTTATTTCTTATTGGCTTTCTTCTAGGTTTCCATGGTTCTTTGAAAATATCATGCCATGTTTCAGCAGCCTGGAAACATAGCCTGTGATACACTGAACTGTTGGTCAGTGGCTCTGAAGTAAGAAAGAAATAGAAGCACATGAAAAATTAGATAGTAGCTCTCCACTTCCCTATTTTTCCTACCTAGACTTTTGTTGGTTTTTCCAATAATAGCTTTTGCTCTTCTCACATTTCTGGTCGGTACCTTTTAGGAAGATTGCCTTGCATCTAACTGTACCCGACTGCCAGGAACTGATAAGGCAACAGTCTGACATATTTGGGTACTTTGTAATATGTCAAAAGTTGGAGAAAAGGATAAAATACCTTGAAAATGTTTCTTTCAAAGTACGAATTAAGACCGCATTTGGTAAAGGTTTACAATTTTCGTGCAAGTATATGGCTACTTTAAAGACATCATCCGATCTTAGTGAGAACACGGAAGCTAAAGCAGAAACACCCGTTCCTCTAGAAGATCATCAAAAGGAGGAAAGAAAAATAGTTCCTGTAGTAAATTAAAAGACAATGCTGTTTCGTCATCAGTTTGTTAGTACTTGAAATAAATTACATTGTGATAGCACATGGCTTTGGTTAAAGTCTAGAAAGCTCTCAGGCTATTCTCTACTACATGACAGCTGTTTCTTTCAACATGTAGCTTTACAGGAAAATGTTCTTTGGATAGGAAATGTGAGGTAAACCAAAACAGAAATTATACAGCAAACGGAACACAGTGACTGTGTTTTTATTAAATACATGACTCATGAGCCTAACAGTTTGAGAATCAGTTCAAGGAAAACCAAAAATAAAAAATCATGCAGACCTATCATATCTACATAGAAGACAAAAATACCAATAAAATACTGAGCATTAGAAAATGTGTGGTTATTCCTAAGACTTTTCATTCTTTGTACTTGAAATTTTTATGGATAAGTCAAAGTGAAGACACAGAACAAAGTTTTAGATGATTCTATCCCAGGATTAAATTTTTAAGAAGCATGGTTTGATAAAGCTTTTTCTAGTTTCTGTATGTCGGATCATATCACTAAATCTAATCCTACCCTTGGGCTGGGTGCGGTGACTCAGGCCTGTAGTTCCAGCACCTTGGGAGGCCGAGGCAGGTGGATCACTTGAGGTCAGGGGCTGAAGAACAGCCTGGGCAACATGGTGAAACCCAGTTTCTACTAAAAATACAAACATTAGCCAGGTGTGGTGACACATGCCTGTAATTCCAGCTACTCAGGAGGCTGAGGCAGGAGAGTTGCTTGAGCCCGGGAGGCGGAGGTTGTAGTGAGCCTAGATCATGCCATTGCACTGCAGCCTGCGCAATAGCAGGGGATTCCACCCTTCCCCCACCAAAAAAAAAAAAATATGCCAAGCGTGGTGGCTCATGCCTGTAATCCCAGGACTTTGAGAGGTTGAGCTGGGTGGATCATGAGATCAGGAGTTCAAGACCAGCCTGGCTAACATAGTAAAACTCTACCAAAAATACAAAACTTAGCCAGGTGTGGTGGCACACACCTGTAATCCTAGCTATTCAGGAGGCTGAGGCAGGAGAATCACTTGAAACAGGGAGGCGGAGTTTGCAGTGAGCCAAGATCGTGCCACCGCACTTCAGCCTGGGTGACAGAGCAAGACTCTGTCTCAAGAAAAAAAAATCTATCCTACCCTCGACTGCAGAACCAATAATACTTTAGTGCCTTAGATTTTTCCCTATCCGCTTAACCTCCTCATAATTTGGCTTCTTTTATATTTCTGAAACTACATTCTCCATTGATCTTATCTTCATTCACCTTGATTTTCTTCAGCCATAACTCACCTCCCTAAAAACCTAATTTCACATATTTTTAGAAGAGCATCTTAATTTTATGATCTCATACTGATTCTTCATCTTTCCTTTTAGCTTTTTACCAGTGATCAGGTCATTATGTTAGAAAAAACTCCTGAAAACCAGAACTCAACCTTTTGCTCTATAACCTCCTACATCTGAGACTTCATGTGACTCTGTCTCCCTTGTATATATCTTTCTTTGATAGCTTACATTATTTCTTTCTCTATAATTATTGTATTGCCTGACTTATCTTCACAGCTATAGACTACATTTCCATCTGCCTGGTGAACATCTCTACCTGAAAATCCTGTTATCCCATGTCATAAGGGACTTCACTGACATGTGGACTATTATGACAGGCTCTGCAGAGGAACTTTTATTCAAGGCCTTGATAAATATAAATTCTTAATAGAGCATCTTTTCTTTTTTTTTAATTTGACTTTAAGTTCTGGGGTACATGTGCAGATCTTGCACGATTGTTACATGGATATATACATGTCATGGTGTTTTGCTGCCTCTGTCCCCACATCACCTACATTAGGTTTCTCCTAATATTATCCCGCCCCAATCTCCCCTAGCCCCCTACCCCCTAACAGACCTCAGTGTGTGATGTTCACCTCCATGTGTCCATGTGTTCTCATTGTTCAACACCCAATTATGAGTGAGAACATGTGGTGTTTGATTTTCTGTTCTTGTGTCAGTTTGCTGAGAGTGATGGTTTCCAGATTCATCCATGTCCCTGCAAAGGACATTAACTCATCCTTTTTTATGGCATAGTATACCATGGTGTATATGTGCCATTTTTTTTTATCCAGTCCATCACTGATGAACATTTGAGTTGGTTCCAAATCTTTGCTATTGTAAACAGTGCCACAATGAACATACATGTGCGTGTGTCTGTGTTATATAACAATTTATAATCCTTTGGGTGTATACCCAGTAATGGGATTGCTGGATCAAATGGTATTTCTATTTCTAGATCTTTGAGGAATCACCACCCTGTCTTCCATAATGGTTAAACTAATTTACACTCCCACCAACAGTGAAAAAGCATTCCTATTTCTCCACATTCCCTCTAGCATCTGTTGCCTCCAGATTTTTTAATGACTGTCATTCTAACTGGCTTGAGATGGTATCTCAATGCGGTTTTCATTTGCAATTCTCCAGTCACCAGTGATGATGAGCATTTTTTCATGTTTGTTGGCAACATAAATGTCTTCTTTTGAAAAGTGTCTGTTTATATCCTTTGCCCACTTTTTGATGGGTTTGCTTTTTTCTTATGTATTTGCTTTAGTTCTTTGTAGAGTCTGCATATTAGCCCTTTGTCAGATGTGTAGATTGCAAAAACTTTTTCCCATTCTGTTGATTGCCAGTTCACTCTAATGATAGTTTCTTTTGCTGTGCAGAAGCTCTTAAGTTTAATTAGATCCCATTTGTCTATTTTGGCTTTTGTTGCCATTGCTTTTGGTGTTTTAGTCATGAAGACCTTAGCCATCCCTGTGTCCTAAATGGTATTACACAGGTTTTCTTCTAGGGTTTTTATAGTCTTAGGTCCTATGTTTAAATCTTTAATCCATCTGGAGTTAATTTTTGTGTAAGGTGTAAGGAAGGGGTCCAGTTTCAGCTTTCTGCACATGGCTAGCCAGTTTTCCCAATACCGTTTATTAAACAGGGGATTCCATCCTCATTGTCAGGTTTGTCAAAGATCAGATGGTTGTAGGTGTGTTGCATTACTTCCAAGGCCTTTGTTCTGTTCCATTGGTGGATATCTGTTTTGGTATAAGTACCGTGCTGCTTTGATTACTGTAGCCTTGTAGTATAGTTTGAACTCAGGTATACTGGCCTCCAGCTTTGTTCTTTTTGCTTAGAATTGTCTTGGCTATGCAGGCTTTTTTTTGGTTCCATAAGGAGTTTAAGGTGGTTTTTCTCCAGTTCTGTGAAGAAGGTCAATGGTAGCTTGATGGGGATAGTATTGAACCCATAAATTACTTTGGGCAGTATGGCCATTTTCATGATATTGATTCTTCCTAACCATGAGCATGGAATGTTTTTCCATCTGTTTGTGTCCTCTCTTATTTTCTTAAGCAGTGGCTTGCAGTTCTCCTTGAAAAGGTCCTTCACATCCCTTGTTAGTTGTATTCCTAGGTATTTTATTCTCTTTGTAGCAATTGTGAATGGGAGTTCACTCATGATTTGGCTCTCTGTTTGTCTGTTATTGATTTATAGAAATGCTTGTTATTTCTGTGCATTGATTTTGTATCCTGAGACTTTGCTGAAGTTGCTTATCAGCTTAAGGAGATTTTGGGCCCGAGATGATGGGGTCTTCTAAATATACAATCATGTTGTCTGCAAATAGAGACAATTTGACTTCCTCTTTTCTTAACTGAATACACTTTATTTCCTTTTCTTGCCTGATTGCTCTGGCTAGAACTTCCAATTGTCTACTGCTAGATTTCAAAGGGAATGCTTCCAGTTTTTGCCCATTCAGTATGATATTGGCTGTAGGCTTGTCATAAACAGCTTTTATTATTTTGAGATACATTCCTTCAATACCTAGTTTATTGAGAGTTTTTACCATAAAGCGCTGTTGAATTTTGTCAAAGGCCTTCTCTGCATCTATTGAGATAATCATGTGGTTTTTGTCTTTGGTTCTGTTTATGTGGTGGATTCCGTTTATAAACTTGCATATGTTGAATCAGCCTTTCATCCTCAGGATGAAGCTTACTTCATCATGATGGATAAGCTTTTTCATGTGCTGTTGCAATGGATTTGCCAGTATTTTATTGAATATTTTTGCATCTATGGTCATCATGAATATTGCCCTGAAGTTTTCTTTTTTTGTTGAGTCTCTGCTGGGTTTTGGTATCAGGATGATGCTGGTCTCATAAAATGATTTGGGAAGGATTCCCTCTTTTTGTATTGTTTGGAATAATTTCAGAAGGAATGGAACCAGCTCCTCCTTGTATGTTTGGTAGAATTAGGCTTTAAACCCGTCTGGGCCTGGACTTTTTTGGGTTGGTAAACTATTAATTGCTGCCTCAACTTCAGCCCTTGTTATTGGTCTGCTCAAGGTTTTAACTTCTTCCTGGTTTAGTCTTGGGAGGGTGCAAGTGTCCAGGAATTTATCCATTTCTTTCAGATTTACTGGTTTATGTGCATAGAGTTGTTTGTAGTAACCTCTGATGGTAGTTTGTATTTCTGTGGAATCAGTGGTGATATCCCCTTTATTATTTTTTATTGCATCTATTCTATTCTTCTCTCTCTTCTTTTTTATTAGTCTGGCTAGCAGTCTATCTATTTAGTTGATCTTATCAAAAAATAAGCTCCTGGATTTATTGATTTTTTGAAGGGTGTGTGTGTATGTGTGTCTATCTCCTTCAGTTCTGCTCTAATCTTAGTTGTTTCTTGTCTTTTGCTAGCTTTTGAGTTTTTTTGGTCTTGCTCCTCTAGCTCTTTCAATTTTGATGATATGGTGTCAATTTTAGTTCTTTCCTAGCTTCTTATGTAGGCATATTTAGTGGTATAAATTTCCCTCTAGACACTGCTTTAAATGTGTCCCAGAGATTCCGGTACATTGTTTTCATTCTCCTTGGTTTCAAAGAACATCTTTATTTCTGTCTTCATTTCATTGTTTATCCAGTTGACATTCAGGAGCCAGTTGTTCAATTTTCATGAAGTTGTGTGGTTTTGAGTTAGTTTTGAATCCTGAGTTCTAATTTGATTGCACTCTGGTTTGAGAGACTGTTCGTTATGATTTCCATTCTTTTGCATTTGCTGAGGAGTGATTTACTTCCAATTATGTGGTCAGTTTTATAGTAGGTGTGATGTGGTCCTGAGAAGAATGTATATTCTGTGGATTTGGGGCAGAGAGTTCTGTAGATGTCTGCTAGGTCCGCTTGGTCCAGATCTGAGTTCAAGTCCTGGATTTCCTTGTTAATTTTCTGTCTCATCCATCTGTCTAATAATGACAGTGGAGTGTTAAAGTCTCCCACTATTATTGTGTGGGAGTCTAAGTCTCCTTGTAGGTCATTAAGAACTTGCTTTATGTATCTGGGTGCTTCTATATTGGTGTGTATATATTTAAGATCGTTAGGTCTTGTTACATTGATCCTTTTACCATTATGTAATGCCCTTCTTTGTCTCTTTTGATCTTTGTTGGTTTAAAGTCCATTTTATTAGAGACTAGGATTGCAACTCCTGCTTTTTTTTTTTTTCCTCTCCATTTGCTTGATAAATCTTCCTCCATCCCTTTATTTTTAGCCTATGTGTGTCCTTGCGTGTGAGATGGGTTTCCTGAATACAGCACACCAATGGGTCTTGACTTTTTATTCAGTTTTCCAGTCTGTGCCTTTTGATTGGAGCATTTAGCCCAGTTACATTGAGGGTTAATATTGTTATGTGTGAATTTGATTCTGCCATTTTGTTGCTAGCTGGATGTTTTGCTCATTAGTTGACACATTTTCTTTGTTGTGTCAATGGTCTTTACCATTTGGTATGTTTTTTTTTTTTTTTTTTTTTTTTTTTTTTTTTTTGAGACGGAGTTTCGCTCTTGTTACCCAGGCTGGAGTGCAATGGCGCGATCTCGGCTCAACGCAACCTCCGTCTCCTGGGTTCAGGCAATTCTCCTGCCTCAGCCTCCTGAGTAGCTGGGATTACAGGCACGAGCCACCATGCCCAGCTAATTTTTTGTATTTTTAGTAGAGACGGGGTTTCACCGTGTTGACCAGGTTGGTCTCGATCTCTCGACCTTGTGATCCACCCGCCTCGGCCTCCCAGAGTGCTGGGATTACAGGCTTGAGCCACCGCGCCCGGCCAGCTGGAACTTTTCATAAGGAATCTCAGATTAGGCTTTTAGAAATCTCTTCAGGTTAGAAGCCAAGCCAAGGACGGGATTTACTCTTAGACTGTGTCACTAATACCTGCACAAATTGGTGAATTTCTCCCTTCTCAAGGTCCCCAAAAGAACTTGAGGTTCCTGGGATGTCAGAAAGTGACATTCTTTACTTACCAAAAGCCCAACATGTGAACCATGTATTTAAGATATTAGAACAGTTTTTTTCAAAAACTTCTATTGGCTTCATAATATCAGCCTCTGTTTCTTAAAGCTGCCTGATCATATCTGAAAATATGGCATTTCCGTCAAAACCTTGGTAAAAAACCACGGTCTCCAATTGTGTTCTGGGGCAAAAGGGAACAGATTCTTATTAAACTTACTCAAATAACTATTTTGCCATAAAATGAAAATACTCACAAATAGTTTCCAAATTCTGGAGAGATCGGGTAGAGAGAAAAACGAATGTTTCAATTTTGTTCAAAAAATATACTTGAAATTTCTGTAAAGCTTAAGAGAACAGTTTCCTTAACTCTGGAAAGCAAAACATAAAAATAATCAGCAATATTTTCTATTTATGTGTTTATTTGAGACAGTTTTGGCCTGTCACCCAAGCTAGAGTGCAGTGGTGCACTCTTGGCTCATTGCAACCTCTGCCTCCCGGGTTCAAGCAATT
This sequence comes from Saimiri boliviensis, assembly GCF_048565385.1. Lineage (NCBI taxonomy): Eukaryota > Metazoa > Chordata > Mammalia > Primates > Cebidae > Saimiri > Saimiri boliviensis. The sequence continues at coordinate 76,564,752 of NC_133461.1, forward strand.
CTCTTGCCTCAGCCGCTCTAGTAGCTGGGATTACAGGCATCCACCAACCCTCCTGGCTAATTTTTTGTTTCTTCAGTAAAGATGGGGTTTTGCCATGTTGGCCTGGCTGCTCTCGAACTCCTGACCTTGTGATCTACCCGCCTCGGCCTCCTAAAGTGCTGGGATTACAGGTGTGAGCCACCCCATGCCCCACTGTGAATCAGTAGTATTTTAAACTTTTTAAAAAGTTATTAAAATTACATTAGTCCAATATAATTCTTGTTTTGCTTGATGTTGGATTAACAAATTTATGACATTTTTTTATCAGAGTTCTGAAATTGTTTGCTCAGTCCTATAATACAATCTCAAAATTATAAGAAACTTGCATTCAAGAGTATTTTTATGAGATGGAGTTTTGCTCTCATTGTCTAGGCTGAAGTGCAATGGCAGGATCTCGGCTCACAGCAACCTCCACCTCCTGGGTTCAAGTGATACTCCTGCCTCAGCCTCCTGAGTAGCTGAGATTACAAGCACCTGCCACCACGCCCAGCTAATTTTTGTATTTTAATAGAGATAGGGTTTCGCCATGTTGGTCAGGCTGGTCTCAAACTCCTGACCTCAGGTGATCCACCCACCTTGGCCTCCCAAAGTGTTGGGATTACAGGCGTGAGCCACTGCGCCTGGCCAAGAGTACATGTTGCAGTCCTTTCCATGAACTTTCTTGAAGACAACTTTAGGATTCACAAAGAGCTTTCAGAAAAACAGCATCAGCATAAACAAATTAATTGTGAGCAAGACTAAAAATGCCCATGGTTAAAGATGGAAGTAACAAGAAAACTAGGTCATTTTTAATGACCTACAACAATTTAACATACTGCTCATACTTATGACTAATAACATATAACAAGACAAATCCAATTTTTAGGAATATCATATAATTTTGGAGCAAATATTAGTAACACAGAAATACAAATATAATTGTAAAAGTTAAATATTGGCCAGGCGTGGTGGCTCACACCTGTAATCCCAGCACTTTGGGAGGCTGAGGCTGGCAGATCATGAGGTTAGGAGTTTGAGACCAGCTTGGCCAGCATAATGAAACCCTGTCTTTACTAAAAATACAAAAAGTTATCTAGCTATGGTGCTGCACTCCTGTAATCCCAGCCACTCAGGAGGCTGAGGCAGGAGAATAGCTTGAACCCAGGAGGTAGAGGTTGCAGGGAGCCAAGATCACACCACTGCACGTCTTAAAAAAAAAAAAAAAAAAAAAAAAGTTAAATATTATTTCTGATTTGAAAATACTTTTTACATAATTGAACACATCAAATAAGCCTGTTGATTATTTCTTTTGAAAGCTTCAGCAGCTTTTTTCAATATCTCAATGTTAGTTTGTGGTCAAAAATAATTAATTTAGGATTTTAAAATATAATTTTGAGAAGCCTGTCAAATATGTCAAAGGTTTCAAATACTTGATCAAAATAGGAACACAGGTCTACTGAGAAAATAATAGTCATTCATTTATCCAAAGTGATAATTGGAAGATTACAAAAAGCAAAAAACTTTGTTCTTTGATAACTGGAGTCTCCATTTTCCAAATAATCAAAAGACCTTGTGAAGACACTATGACGTGAGGCACGCAAATCTGTTTCTCTCTCTTGCTTCTTTTTTTTTCTGCATTTTACTCAGAACATGTACAAAAATCTTTTATTTTTATTAATCCTATGCAAAATGTTGTTTAAAAGAGAAAATCAACCACTAGCTTTGTCTTTGTGTACTTTAAATACTAAAGCTAATTTTAATGAAAATGTATAAACAAATTTTTCCAATATAGGTCAACTCTGACACAAGCTAAAATGTTCATAAACCTTCTATAACCTATTATAATGTTCTCTTACTTTTCTACTTTTTAAAAACGTTGTGGCCTTGTGCGGTGACTCATGCCTGTAATCCCAGCACTTTGGGAGGCCAAGACGGGCAGATCACAAAGTCAGGAGATCAAGATCATCCTGGCTAACACAGTGAAACCCTATGTCTACTAAAAATACAAAAAATTGGCCGAGCATGGTGGCTCACACCTGTAGTCCCAGCTACTTGGGAGGCTAAGGCAGGAGAATCACTTGAACCTGGGAGGCAGAGGTTGCAGTGAGCTGAGGTCATGCCATTTCACTCCAGCCTGGGCAACACAGCGAAACATTGTCTCAGAAAAAAAAAAAAAATAAAAATAAAAAAAATAAAAAATAAAAACTCTTTATATCAATTTAGTTTTACCTATATCATTTTTTCTCCACTTAGTCTGAAACAACCTTTATTTATTTTTATTTTTTAGAGACAGGGTCTTGTCCCTCAGGCTGGAGTGCAATGGCCTGATCATGGCTCACAGCAGCCTTGTCCTCCCAGGCTTAAGTGATTCTCCCACCTCAGTCCTCATCCTCCACAGCAGCTGAGACCACAGGTGTGCACCACCACACCTAGCTAATTTTTTTAAAAAGAATTTTGTAGAGACAGGGTCTCCCTCTGTTGCCCATGCTGGCCTCAAGAAATTCTCTCTCTTTGGCCTTTTGAAGTGTTAGGATTACAGGTATGAGCCACTGTGCCTGACCTGAAACAATATTTAAGTAACCTCTAAACTACACAAAATTACTTATCCTTTAACAAAATCACATGCTCATATCTTTCTTATAAACTTTCTCACTAAAAACATTTATTGCCTTTTTTTGGTATACACTTTTCATACACAATTGTTTACCTCATTTTTAGTGGTTTTAATTACATTTATTTACTATAATTTTAACTCTTGTATCTTAATTTTTTTTTTCTTTTTTGAGATGGAGTCTCACTCTGTCACCCAGGCTGGAGTGCAGTGGCATGATCTCAGCTCACTGCAACCTTTACCTCCCAAGTTCAAGCGATTCTTCTGCCTCAGCCTTCCGAGTAGCTGGGACTATAGGTGCATGCCACTGTGCCCAGCTTATTTTTGTATTTTTACAAGAGATGGGGTTTCACCATATTGGCCAGGCTGATCTTGAACTCCTCACCTCGTGATCCACCCACGCTGGCCTTTGAAAGCACTGAGATTATAGGCGTGAGCCACCACACCTGGCCAGCATCTTAATTTTTAGTGAAAATGTAGGAAGGAAATCTTTTATATCAGTATTTGTAAATGAAAACTATTTTATAATTCTTAAGAATATTTCCTCAATTTTTCATGTTTATCAAAAGATTCAAATATATTTATCTTTTCTATATCACATGAAAATAAGGTATCAGAGTATTCAAACTTAAACTTAGGCTTAATTACGCTTAATAGTTGATGTGTCAGTATTTTAACTTAGAAATAACACAGATATTTCATGATTAACTATTACTTAATATAACTTGACTTTAAGACTTTAAGAGTATCAATTATTAAAAAGATTTTTGAAACTGTAAGTTTATTTGTAAACATTTACTCCACTTGTATTTACGTAATTTACTCATTTCTAACAATTACGTATGAATTGCTCATGAAAAGCAATAATAGCCATTTAAGCTTTTTGTTTTTTTGGTTGTTTATTTTTTTTACAGCAAAACCAGGCCAATCCTAAATCAGCCAATCTCATCTTAAAGGCCTTTAAGATACTGGGCAGTGGTATCCTCCTCAATACTCTATCCACCAGGTTGTCCTGGATCCAAATACCTATGGGCATCCAGGATAGTCATTAAAAAAAAAAGCGTCCATCTGGGTCCTGGATTTACACACCAAGTGTAAAGCCCAGACAGAGGACAGACTACAAAGATGATGTCTGGAGGATCTGACCTCTCCCAGCATGGCCAAGAGGAAAAGCTGGATCTGGGAGGATAAGGCCCTATTGAGCATGACTCTGCCCTGCAGCTAGTAGCCCAGATGCTGTGGACACACATATATCTTCAGGCTTCATCATGGCAATCTTTGTAGGCCCAAGACCTAGAAACTCAAAACGCAAATCATAGGCTCAAAGTAAGATATGTGCAAGGCTTTGGGGGAACCCATCCTCCAGCTGTAGTAGCTTTAGCTCACAGGCAAATCAAACAAGTATCAAAAATATCATGAAAGAGACAATTTTTTGACCTGACTACATTTGGCAGAGACAGCACAAACCTGCCTGACCAGTAGCCCCAGGCAAAAATGTATAAATTAAATTCTGAAGACATTTTTATTTTATTTTACCAATAATTTTAAAACAGTTTTCTTTAACAAAGATTAAGATCACATGAATTTGAAAAGCATTGAACTTATTTACTTAATTTATATGTGTTTTTATTTTCAAGTCAATTCATTACCATTAGACAATACACAAGCATATGATAGAAATATAAATATATGTAGACATAAAATACAGAACACACAAGTATGTATCCAAAAGCCAGAGATCAGGGGGCTTAACACAGCAGAGAGCAAAACTTTAGACCTGAGAGAAACCTGCCCATACCTCTTGGGGCTCTGTAATGAAGACAGGAAACACACACACACCACCTAGAGGCCAGTGGCACCTTTTTTTATGTGTCTTCAAAGGGTCACAGGGTCCCCTAGGGAGGGCCAAAGTCCCGGTTAGATCCCTTAGTGTAGTATTAAAGGTGGCAAAAGAAAGGTGAAGTCGAAGTAAATGGAAAAGCAACTCATAGAGAAGCCCATTGGGAATATTTTAAACTTTCCCAGAAAGATGAATAAAATTTTACCCTTTTTTTCAGTAAAAATCATTCCAATAAGGAAACAAAATGAAGGACCAAATGTGTAACTTTTTAAAAGAGCTCCAGGTGACAGGAAAAACAGCTAAGAACAAACCCAAAACAAAATAAAACACAACAAAAACCAACCCGGGGTAGAAAGAAGATCCAAAAGGGAAAGGTCTTTGAAAAAAGTAAAACAAAGTACAGCTGGGTAGGGTGGCTCACACTTGTAATACCAGCTTGCCTAGGCGGGTCTTGAACTCCTGACCTCGTGATCCACCCGCCTCGGCCTCCCAAAGTGCTGGAATTACAGGCATGAAGCCACTGTGCCCAGCCTCTTTTGTTTCTTCTTCTTCTTCTTTCTTCTTTCTTTCTTTATTTATTTATTTATTTTTATTTTTTTTTTTATTTATTTATTTTTTAAGTAGAGACAGGGTTTCACCATGTTGGCAGGCTGGTCTCGAACTCCTGACCTCCTGATCTGCCTGCCTCAGGCTCCCAAAGTGCTCGGATTATAGGCATGAGCCACAGTGCCCGGCCTCTCTTTTGTTTCTTATATAAGTACCAATAATATAGCTAATTAAAGCAACAGCCTTCTAAAAAATTTTCATTAAAATATAGCCAGCTTATTTATTGCAAAGTAATTGAAGCCAATCAACTTTTTTCATGGAAAGTCCCAGAGTTAACTTTCCAAGTTTACAATACCATGAATGAAAGAGGCATTTTAAAACTGGGTTCAGACGATGTAGCCCTCATGATTCCTCAAAAATTCACTCTCAGAAATATGCTAAGGTAGCAAAAGACTCTTGTTACCACGGACGGCTCAGGGTGCTACTTCTGTGTGCAGCAGTGCCTCAGTATCCCACAAAGTTGTGGGGTCTGCCAGTCATAGACCCCTAATCTGTTGCACCAACAGGCCCTCCTGGGTTTGGGCTTTTCCAGAAATAACCAGGTAACGTGTGTTGAGACAACATAGACCCCTTATTGGTAGGACAAACTCCACTGAGAATGTGGCATATTCAAACCTAAGAGTGTGTTACCTAATATCTTAGGTGTCTAGGGTTCTAGCCTTTTCTAACTAGCCACGTTATTTCCCGAAAATCATACTCCCCAGATGGTGAAAAACAAGAGTGAGTCCTCCCACTGGTAACAAGTCAAGTTCTCACAAAAACAAAACAAGATGTAAGGGAAACCTCATCCAGCTTTTATTTCAGGGACCCACGGCACGGTTGTACAATTGTACATCAGTCTGATGAAACTGTAAACATCACCAGTGACACACGGACACAGGGAGGGGAACATCACACACCGGGGCCTGTCCGGGGTCGGGGGCTAGGGGAGGGATAGCATTAGGAGAAATATCTAATGTAGATCATGGGGTGACGGATACAGCAAACCCCCATGGCACGTGTATACCTATGTAACAAACCTGCAGGCTCTGCACATGCACCCCAGAACTTAAAGTATCTATTAAAAAACAATCACCAGTTTCTCAGGGGCCAGCTCAGAAGGGGCTTATAGAGACTTTAGACCCATGTTCTATCCTATGACACTCCTCTTTATGACAAAACAACGTGTAAAGACAAAGACATTGCAGAAACAAAATCTATTGCTGGGAGAAAAAAAGGTAAGACGATTATTTTAAGACAATATGAATATTCATACAATAAAATACACCAGAGTTGCTACATCGAAGACCAATCAAAAACTGTTTTCTCCTATTAATATTACATATGGAAAGAGAGACAAACTGATGATTTTACTATCCGTTCACCCAGATTCCAAAGACAGACAGAGACCGAGATTCCGACTGGAAAGAATTTCTTACCCTTCTGCCGGGGGCAGGGTCCCGGGTTCCCTGAGAGCAATTTTCAGAAGAGCAAAGCAGCTTTGGTTGTCCTGCTCACTGTGCCAAAACAGTTGGAGCCAAGGGAAAACTTTCCTTTTGCCCTCTGAAGGTTCACTGAAAATCAAATGACAACAAGCAGATTAATAGAAGAAAAGGCACGCAAATTTTATGTTAATGCGCATAGCATAGGGAAATTGCAGGAGGATTACCCAATGACCGGATGGGGTAGAGGTAAGTATACACTGCTTTTCATAGGGAAGAAGAAATGGGGTAACTGTGACAAGTTGGGGTATAGAAAATGATTTTTTAGGGGGAAATGAATGGACTTGGGAACTTACAAACGCCTGGAACAAGGTCTGTTGAGCCGGCAGAGCAGACAATGACTGCGAAATGCTTTTCTTTGAAATACTGAAATAGAACGCAATGGTCTGTGACAAAAGTCTGTCTAGGTGTGTCTTTCTTCCTTTGATATGAATTAAGGTAATGCGAACACGAGAAAAGGACCAGAAGTCATTGTTTTCTTCTTTGGCAGTTCCAGACTTTAGGCAGATAAAGTAACTCCGGAGGTCTAATAGTGCATGTTGGTTGCCAAGGGCTTTTACATTATTTTAATTTAAAATAATCTTCAGGCCGGGCACGGTGGTTCATGCCTGTAATCCCAGTGCTTTGGGAGGCCAAGATGGGAGGATCACCTGAGGTCAGGGGTTCGAGACCAGCTTGGTCAACATGGTGAAACCCTGTCTCTACTAAAAATACAAAAATTAACTGGGCATGGTGACACATGCCTATAATCCCAACTACTCAGGAGACTGAGGCAGGAGAATTCCTCGAACCTGGGAAGCAGAGGTTGCAGTGAGCCGAGAACGCACCACTGCACTCCAGCCTGAGCAACAAGAGTAAAACTTCATCTCAAATTAAAAAAATAAATAAATAAATAAAATAAAACCATTATCATACCAAGGTGCTATATTTTGTGAAGTTGATTTCTTAGGCCTAACACTTCTGTGAAGATCTTTGTGAGAGACTATTCTAAAATAGAGTAGTTCATATGACTTTTTTTTTGGAGATGGAGTCTTACTCTTGGTTTACTGCAACCTCTGCCTCCCAGGTTCAAGCAATTTTCCTGCATTCGCCTCTTGAGTAGCTAGGATTACAGACACAAATCACCACACCTGGCTAATTTTTTCGTTTTTAGTAGAGATGGGGTTTCACCATGTTGACCAGGCTCATGTTGAACTCCTGATCCGTCCATCTTTGCCTCCCAAAGTGTGATTATAGGTGTGAGCCACCGCACCTGGCCTCGTGTGACTTTTTAAAAGATGGCTTCCACAAGATAGAACAATACATTGTCAATTCTTTGCTTTTCCTTTATTTTTTATTTAATATTTGCATGGTGCAGCAAAGATGGACTGAACTGACTATAGTCTATTTTCCTGTTGATTGCAATTAGACCCTCTGGACAAAATACAAAGTAAACTGCTGGTAAATCTTAAAATAAGCAACATCAGGTGAATTTCAGGACTAAAGTCAAAATTTGACTAGTGATACATAGGGAGTTGAGGTTTGCCTTCTTTTCTGATTATGACCTCAAGCTCGTCTAAATCCTAGAACAGTCTGATAGGTACTAAGTAAAAAGGTCTTCTTTCTAGCTGAAAGACTGGAAAAAGTTATTCTTGCATCTTAGAAATGAGAGGAGATCTCTATCTTCCTTTTTCCTCTCCTCTTCTGGCTCTACTCTGAAGCCACTCATAGCTGTGACACTGCCCTGACACAAAGGTGGTGGCCCAGGTACCTAAGGCGCTGAAAGAATGACTCCTGGCCGGAGGGACTAAGAGACAGAACTAGGACAAATGTTCAAAAAATGTGGGAGGAATGTCCACGATTTCCCTCTGTCTTCTATCAGCACTTCACCCTAAAGCTGACTCCAGTTGTGCATGATCGCACGTCAGTGCAGAAGGCTAAAGCTCTGAATCATCACGTCTTTCTGAACAAATAAACTGGAAGAAAGGCCCCAGGGCATGCAAGCCTGTGGTGGCGTGGGGAAAGCAGAGCACCAAAAAATGGCATCCCCTGATTCTAGTATAAACTAATGTAAGTTTTAGGCTTTGTACTGAACTGTGCATACACAGAATAGATCTATAGAAAAGTAGTTTATATTTCAAGAACTGAACTATGATATAAATGACTGCTTAAGTCTCAGACTAAATCGTTAAGTGCTTCTATGCTATTTGGGCATGACCCAATAGCATAGAAAAAGCATTGAAAGGCTGGGTGCGGTGGCTCTTGCCTGTAATCCTAGCACTGTGGGAGGTCGAGGCTGGTGGATCATGAGGTCAGGAGATCGAGATCATCCTGGCTAACATGGTGAAACCCCATCTTTTCTAAATATACAAAAATTAGCTGGACGTGATGGCACGTGCCTATAACCCCAGCTACTCAGGAAGCTGAGGCAGGAGAATCACTTGAAACAAGGAGGCCAAGGTTTCAGTGAGCTGAGATTGCACCACTGCACTCCAGCCTGGCTACAGAGTGAGACTCCATCTCAAAACTCAAAAAAGAAAAAAAAAAAAAAAAAAAAAAAAAAAAAAAAAAAAAAGGAGAAAGCTTTGAATGAAAGCTGAACTGACTTTGAATTACTGTCCACAGGAGATGAGACAGAACTGTGGTCTGATTGCTTCTCAGGCTATTGGCTAATAACCGTGGTCTGAACTTAAACAGTCTGATTGCCTGCTAAAACAAATTCTAAAAATCAGCATTCACCAGAAAAGTTTAGCAGGACAGTAGTATTAAAAATACTAAAGAGAGGCCAGGCATGGTGACTCGCATATGTAATCCCAGAACTTTTGGAGGCTGAGGAGGGCAGATCACCTGAGGTTGGGAGGTCAAGACCAGCTTGACCAACATGGAGAAACCCCGTCTTTATTGAAAATACAAAATTAGCTGGGTGTGGTGGCACATGTCAGTAATCCTAGCTACTTGGGAGGCTGAAGCATGAGAATCACTTAAACCCGGGAGGCAGAGGTTGAGGTGAGCTGAGATCATGCCATTGCACTCCAGCCTGGGCAACAAAAGCAAAACTCAGTCTCAAAAAAAAAAAAAAATTGCTAAAGATATAATCCAACAGTAACATGGCATTTAGACCATGAAAATCTGACCTAAATTCAAGGAAAAATACAATCAGTAAGCATTAATACTGAAAGTATACACATTATAACCATCTTCAGTTGGGTAAATGTGAATGTCCTTTAAAATTAATTAAAAAGATTATCATCAAAAAACTTAAAAATATAAACCAAATGCAAAATTACAATATAGAGTACAAAAGAAATATAGTACTTGAAATTGAAAATGTACTTTATTGGCTCAGTATCAGAAAGAAGTTGACAGAGGAGAGAGCCAGCATTCTTGAATACAGATCAATAGAAATTATCCAGTCCAACACCAAAGAGAAAAATTAATTTTAAAAGGAAAAAACAAGGCTGGGCATGGTGGCTCATGCCTGTAATCCCAGCACTTTGGGAGGTCAAGGTGGGCAGATCCCTGAGGTCGGAAGTTTGAGACCAGCTTGGCCAACATGCTGACACCCCGTCTGTACTAAAAACACAAAAATTAGTTGGACGTGGCAGTGAGCCCTGTAATCCCAGCTATTCCAGAGGCTGAGGCAAGAGAATCACTTGAACTCGGGAGGTAGAGGTTGCAGTGAGCTGAGATTATGCCACAGCACTCCAGCCTGGGTGACAGAGTGAGACTCTGTCTAAAAACAAAACAAAACAAAATAACAACTACAAAAAAGAAAAACTTCTGCACAACAAAGGAAACAATGAAGTTAAGCAACAACTTACAGAATGGGAGAAAATATTTGCAAACTATACAGCTGACAAGGGGTTAATAACTAGAATGTATTAGAAGCTCACACAAGACAATAGCAAAAAGCAAACAATCATTAAAAATGGGCAAAATATCAGAACAGACACATCTCCAAAGAAGATATACACATGGTCAACAGGAGAAAAAAAAATGTTCAATATTACTAGTCATCAGGAAAATGCAAATCGAAACCACAGTGAGCTATCTCACCCCAGTTAAAATGACTGTTATCAAAAACGCAGAAATTAATACATGCTGGAGAGAACGTGGAGACAGGGGAATGCTCCTGCGCTGTTGGTGGGGATGTAAATTCGTTCAGCAACTGTGGAAAGCAATATGGGGTTCCTCAAAAAACTAAAATTAGAACTACTCCTATATGATCCTGCAATTCCACTACTGGGTATACGTTCAAAAGAAAAGACATCAGCATTGAAGAGGTATGTACACTGTCATATTTACAGCAGTGCTGCTCACAATAGCTAAGATACGGAGTCAGCCTAAGTATCTATCAATAGATGAATGGATAAAGAAAATGTGGTATAAAGAAAAAAAAAAGAAATGTGGTATAGATGCACAATAGACTATTATTCATTCATAAGAAGAATAAAACCTTGTCCTTCGCAACCACATGGATGTAATTGGATGACATTATGTTAAGTGAAATAAGTCAAAAACAAAAAGACAAATGTCATATGTTCTCACTCATATATGCGACTGAGAAAAATTGATATGATGGAGGTAGTGAATAGAATAATGATTCCCAGAGGCTGGGAAGGATAGTGGGGAGCAGGGAGAAAGGGGGATGGTTAATGGGTCCCAAAATGCAATTAGCTATAAGAAACAAGATCTAGAGTTCAAGAACAGCAGGGCCAGTATGGTGAAAACTTGCATCTACTAAAAATACAAAAAAATAGGGGGGCGTGGTGGCGGGCACCTGTAGTCCCAACTACTCGGGAGGCTGAAACAGGAGATGGAGGTTGTAGTGAGCCGAGATTGCACCGCTCTACTCTAGCCTGGATGGCAGAGCGAGACTCCATTTAAAATAATAATAATAATAAGATCTAGTGTTTGATAGCACAGTAGGACAGTTACAGTTAACAATAATTTATTGTATATTTCAAAATAACTGGAAGAGTAGATTTGTGATATTCGAGAAACACAGAAATGATCAATGTTGGAGGTAATGGGTATCCCGATTAACCAGCTGTGATCCTTACACATTGTACACTTGTATCACAGGTGCCCCATAAATATGTACAACTATTATATGTCCATTTTTTTTTAATTAAGAAAGTGTTTACCAGGGTTTCTCCACCAGCAGTGTTTATAAAGTTAAAACTTTTTTTTTTTTTCTGAGACAGAGTTTTGCTCTTGTAGCCCAAGCTGGAGTGTAATGGCATGATCTCAGCTCACTGCAACCTCCACCTCCTGGGTTCAAGTGATTCTTCTGCCTCAGCTTCCTAACCGGGATTACAGGAGCCTGCCACCACGCCCAGCTAATTTTTGGGGGATAATTTTCAGTAGGGTCCCCCACCACACCTGGCTAGTTTTTGTATTCTTAGTAATGATGGCATTTTACCATGTTGGCCAGGCTAATCTTGAACTCCTGACCTCAGGTGATCCACCTGCCTCAGCCTCCCAAAGTGCTGGGATTACAGGCATGAGCCACCTCACCTGGCAAAGTTAAAACTTCTAAATGTTTTTTTTCCCTTATATTTTCCTGGACACCGAGACATTATAATCCTTTTATCTTTACCTGTGAAAGAGGATCTGGTAATAAGGACCTTCTTAAGATAAAACTTAGGTAGGGCCAAATGAGACTGTGTTGCTGGAACAAATAAATCCCATTCTCATCACACAGGTACTGGCAAATTCCCTTCTCTTCTTGACTGTTGCCTTTTTGAAGAACAAGCTGAGCAGGAATCATGGCTGTGGGTTACGATTCCTCAGGACTTTATTCTATATGAGTCTGTACTTGCACTAATTCACATAAATGAGAACAAGTAAATGCCTCCTGGAATGGACCAGTGGCTGGATGGGATGGACATTACTAAACCATCGAAAAGTTGTTTTCTACACAGATGTATGACTAGAACCAAGTTCTGAAACTTTATGGTAATTCTTAATGCTCATGATATTCTGGTACCCATTTAATCAGGACATTTTAATTTTTTGTTTTATTTTATTTTATTTATTTATTGTATATTATTTGAGACAACCTGTAGCCCAGGTTGAAGTGCAGTGGTGCGATCTCGACTCACTGCAATCTCTGCCTCCTGGACTCAAGCTATTCTTCTGCCTCAGCTGGGACTACAGGTGCATGCCACCACACCTGGCTAATTTTTCTATTTCCTGTATAGATGGGGTTTTGCTCTGTTGCTCAGGCTGGTCTCCAACTCCTGGGCTCAAGTGATCTGCCCATTGGCTTCCCCAGGTGCTGAGATTACAGAGGTGAGCCACTGCACCTGGCCACATTTTAATATTCTTTTTCAAATTATGAATAGTTTTAAATTAGCAAAAAGAACAAGATGGAATAGCAAAAATACAATGTCATATGGCTTCAGATATATCTTTAAGACATGAAACATTACATGCTTTCAGAATACTGAAGACCTATTAGAAACAAATCATTACAGCCACAACTGAAGCACCATGCACCTCCCTTGCTCCATAAAAGAAAGCATTATTGTGATTTCAGTGTCTCATTCCTGTGCATAATTTTATTCTCTTGCTACTGCAAATATGAATCTATAAAATCTATATAGTATTGTTTTACAGATTTCAAATATATATTCTCTGGATATATTTTTCATTCAGTATTATGTTTCTCAGAATACTGCAAGTTAATGAATATAACTCCAAAGCATTCATTTTTGTTTTTGAATTTGTTGCATATTATCATTTATATCTATATTCAACCATTTATGTGGTTCTACTTGTTTGTTCTTATTAATAATGCTGCAGTAAATACATACATGTTTACAGCAATGTTTTCCAAACTATGAGTTTTGTTCAAGTAGAGGTGAACCGCCTTTGTAAAATGATGACTAAGGCAGGGAAAGAGATCTAACTTAACCCACTCCATCTGCTTCTAACTTCCAAGCTGTCCTTGTTCATTCCTGGGCATAGGATGAACTAACTTTGGGAGAAACTTAATTTATACTTTATAGCTTAAAACAAAGATGAGGCCGGGTGCAGTTACTCATGCCTGTAATCCCAGCACTTTAGAAGGCTGAAGCGGGTGGATCACTTGAGGTCAGGAGTTCAAGAGCAACCTGGCCAATATGGTAAAACCCCGTCTCTACTAAAAATACAAAGATTAGCCAGGTGTGGTGGCACATGCCTGTAATCCCAGCTACTCAGGAGGCTGAGGCAGGAGAATCACTTGAACCTGGGAGGCAGAGCTTGCAGTGAGCTGAGATTGCACCACTGCACTCCAGCCTGAGCGACAGAGTGAGTCTCAGTCTCAGAAAAAACAAACAAACAAACAAACCATGGCCAGGCGCTGTGGCTCACACCTGTAATCCTAGCACTTTGGGAGGCCAAGGTGGGTGGATCACCTGAGGTCAGGAGTTCAAGACCAGCCTGGCCATCATGGTGAAACCCCATTTTATTAAAAAAAAAAAAAAAAAAGAGAAACAAAAACAAAACAAGGAAACAAAGATGAGAACAGCCCTTTCCCAAAGCAGATCTCCTTCTTGCCTGGAAACTAGATTGCCTTTGTAGGACCAACATTAGCCACAAGATTAGAAATTATGGTTTAGGAGTCAGGTAGCTGGAGGCTACAAGATTCTGACCCTCCCTAAACAGCTCCTAAGATCAGTGCTCGAGATATTTTGCAGACTCTGCACTCGGTGGGTCAGCTGGCACCACCCAGATCATTAGCTCATCTGATCTTGTGGCCCCCCACGCAGGACCTGACTCAGGGCAAGATGACTGCTTCCACTCTTTATGATTTCATCCCTGACTCATTAGCACTTGTGGCTCCTTGGCTTCCCTCCACCTACCAAGTTGTCCTTAAAAACACTGCTCCCGAAATGCTCCAGGAGACTAATTTGAGCAATAACAAAATTCTGGTCTACTGCACAGCCAGCTCTGCGTGAAATACTCTGTGTCTATTGTAATTCCCTTGTCTTGAGAAATTGGCTCTGTGTAGGCAGTGGACAAGGTGAACCCACTGGGCGATTACAGATGGTTGAGACCTGTTAATAAATAATACAATTCCTACAGTATAATGAGACAAGTTGCTTTTTTTTTTTTTTTTTTTTAGAGACGGAGTCTTGCTCTGTCACCCAGGTTGGAGTACAGTGGCACGATTGCAGCTCACTGCAACCTCCACCTCTTGGGTTCAAGCTATTCTCCTGCTTTAGCCTCCTGAGTAGCTGGGATTACAGGTGTGTGCCATCATGCCCAGCTAATTTTTGTGTTTTTAGTAGAGCCGGGATTTCACTATTGGTCAGACTGGTCTCGAACTCCTGATCTTGTGAACCACCCACCTCAACCTCCCAAAGTGCTGGGTTTACAAGTGTGAACCACTGTGTCCAGCTTGACAAACATTTTTTTTTTTTAAAGAACTAAATGAAATAGAATAGAATACAATACAAAATTTCAAAGTATCTCATACATACAAGAGTAAATATAATTTAATAGAGCTTTTGTTTCACTAATGTGTGAATGTAAATGCATGGGCAGGTACTGGGGCCCAAGTAAAAATATTTTTACTTATGGCTGGGGTCGAAATGTATGACTACAACTCCTATGGTTTACTTCTAAAAAAGAAAAAAATCCTGAGTTTTGGTATGACTTCTTAAGCTGTATCAGATGTTGCAGAATCACTTTTCAAAGTGATTATATGCAATTATTCTCCTCCTAGCATTTTAAAAACATTTTCATATCTCCACACTATGTTTTTTCTTAAAGTAAAATATGCATACAGAAAAGTATACCTAGAGTTACGTAGATCTCAATTCGTTTTTATAAACTTAGAGGTGCAAACAGGTACCCGTGCAGATAAGTAACTATGAAAATAATTAGATAATTCCTGTGCAAATAAGTAATTTACCTGTGCAAATAGGTAAGTAAAATTCTCTCTGGGGGCAGATGTTCTGGCTAATGAGAAAGAGGCCTCTAGACCTTAACGACAATTAACAATAGCCACAGTCTTTTGCATACATACGCTTTTCTAAATGAGGGAATAGATGATTGCCAGTATTATCTGGGGAAGAGTCTCCTATTGCTTATCATGTCAAATTATGCAAAATATTTTTATAAATATTAATAACTTTGAGAACTTATGTAAGTTTAACATGCCAGATGGCAAGTAGGGCGTAATAATCATCAGTTTTGCCACATGAGGAATTCAGCACAGTTTTTGAACCATCAGGAAGTCAGAAAGCATGGAAATCTACCCAGTCTCTCATTCCTATTAATTTTAGGAGAGTGAGTTTTAAAGCAAAACTCTATTTATTTTTTGTAGAACGTTTGGTATACCGGTGACATTTGCCACTAACTATTGGAGCACTCAGTAACCTCACCAACATGTCATAATCCCTTACCAGTTATCAATTCAGAGGAGAGAAAAATGAGTTTACCCAGGACTTGTTGGGAAAATAGCTTGATCCTGAGCCTAAAAAATTTTATAAGCCAAAGAAATTTTACATAAGCTTGGACAATCCAAGTCTTGGAAGCTACAGACCAAATAAAACTTGCCCCTTAAATCTTTCCTCTTCAAACACTAAAAATTCTGAGAGCCCAATAAGGCTCCCAAATCCTCTCTGTGGATTTGAGGGAGCATAGAGCATGGAGTGGCTTACAGTCACAAACCTTACCTGGTGAAATGGGTCACAGGAACATAGCTGCCAATGGAAAATGAATCTTATCACACTTGTAAAAGAGCCTTAGTCAGAAGGAAAATTACATGGTTTCAAATTTGAAGTGGATCATATGAATTTATTATTTTATATATAAAGGAGATATATATATATATATATATATATATATATATATATATATATATGTCTATATCCTTGGCCGTATCTATAAATATATGTAAAAATACAGCTTTTAAATTGCAGTTGTGATATCAATTCATAGAAAGCTAATGAAAGACTACAGATTAAAACCAGCAGGGTATTAAAGGATTGAGGTAAAAACATTTAGCTGCTTACAGACTCAAAGTGAGGTCAGACTGTGATATCCTTTATATATGGAAGATAATATTCAACATAATGGTGCCAAGTGAACCTAATAATTAATTAATCCTTCCAGTAATGGTTAATGTAGCCACAATCCTGAATGTTTTTTGAAGATCTAGTGCTACCTGATCACGGTCTCTGACCCCTGAGACCCTGTGAAAGAAACTCATGGCTGCTCCTCTCTTCCTTCCTTGACAAATGTACCACAGAACCACCCTGATCATCCCAGTCTTCCTAATATACAGTGAGTAGTTCTGGTCACTCCGAAGCACGTCTCTAATGGCAAAAATACTTGAAAGCAGTTCTTTGGGTAAGAACTCTGAGAACAGTGAAGGGTCCATTAGGGTTCAGAATGAGCTGATATAAGAGTGGAGGAATAAAAGTACTGATAAGAAGGTGTATCATGAAAGAGTAAGGACTGACGTTAAGCATTTCTGGAATCCCTGATGATGAATATCATGTTTTTTTTTTAAATTTGTTTGCTTTATAAACCTAAATATCCCTCATAAATTTGGTGGAAATCTATCCCAAGATAGATGATGCAAAATATCCAGACTTTTTTTTCTAATTTAATAGAAAGAAATAGAGCTAAATAGTGATGAATTGCTAAAAATGCACGATGCCAGTAGGAAAGATTTTTGGAGGCCTGGTTTCAAGGACACAAGGGCACTAAACCTGTTCTTTAGACTCCTGCGCCATCTTGTGGAGTCTGACTATATTGACGCTAACAAGCTCCTTAGTGGCACCATTTTTTTCTTACAGCAGAATAAAACCCCTTTGTACCTGATGTCTATCTGGATTTGATCCTCACAGGTCATGGGATTTTACCATTCAGAAAAAGATTCAGCAAAGTAGTTTTGTTTGAGGAATACAAGCGTGATATTATTTTATTACAGCCACATCTGATGAGCGTGGAATCAATTTGTAACAGAGCATCAGCGATGAACCCAAATGTTTTCTTGCTTATGCATGAGTATTCTTATTATGAACATTGTATCTGTGTTTATTTTTATTTGTTTTGTTTTGCTTTAAATAAAGATGGAGTCTCACCACATTGAACAGACTGATCTTAAACTCTTGGCCTCAAACTATCCTCCCACCTCGGCCTCCCAAAGTGTTAAGATTATAGTTTACTACACCCTGGCAGGCTGTATTTGTTAATGGTAAGACATTACTTTTGATTTTTTTTTTTGAGACAAAGTTTTGCTCTTGTTGCCCAGGCTGGAGTACAATGGCGTGATCTTGGCTCACTGCAACCTCCTCCTCCTGGGTTCAAGTTATTTTTCTGCCTTAGCCTCCTGAGTATCCAGGATTGCTGGCGCCTGCCCCGCCTACTTTGGATTTAGACACCAAATCTGTGTATCTTTACTATCTCTTAGAGTATGGTAAGAAAAGTGCCCAGTCACTTATACAGTTTAAAAGCATGTTTAAGGCTGGGCACAGTGGCTCATGCCTGTAATCCCAGCATGTTGGGAGGTTGAGGCAGGCAGATCCCTTGAGGTGAGGAGTTTGAGACCAGTCTGGCCAACATGGTGAAACCCCATCTCCACTAAAACTACAAAAATTAACTGGGTGTGATGGAGGGTGCCTATAATCCCACCTACTGGGAAGGCTAAGGCAGGAGAATCACTTGAATTTGTAAGGCGGAGGTTACAGTGAGCCAACAGCATGCCGCTGCACTCCAGCCTGGGCAACCCTGAGACTCTATTTCAAAAAATAAAATAAAATAAAAATAAATAAATGAACAAAACCATGTTTAAGAGCAAACCCTGATAGTGAGAAGTTTACTGAAAAAAAAATGATATATTATGGACAGTGTTTTATTTTCAGCAAATATACAAATGTGAAGGTTTTCCTTATGCAGTCTGTAAGGACTTTTTTTAAGAGATAATGGTCAGTTTTGTTTTGCCATGGAGATTCTGAAACCAAGAAGTATTATACTACGTATGATTTGAATCAACTCAATAATTCAATGAATGTCTCACACTATACTGCCCATATGTTAAAGAGGAAGTTACGGCAAGAATTTTGAAACTATAAATTATTGACAAAATTGATAAAAATTCTTAACTCCTGAAATTCAGGGATTAACATTATTGGTCTGTACTTCAAAATCATATTGAAGAGGGAAAAGAAAAATTAATAAAATAACAATATAAAATTAAAATTAATGCAGGAAAGAGGAGCAGAATTAAATTTTTCTCTATAAGCAAACTTCCCTGAGTCCTTTCCCCTCCAGTGGAATTGTATCCTGTTTGGCAAGTTTTATAAGTTTATAAATTATTGTATTCTTATTCTCTATAGCTGATAACTAAGTTTCTGTAGTACAGAGAAGGTCATAGAAAAATGGCTAAGTAGGCTGCAGTATTCTAGTTGCCATCATGGAGGGCAGCAGAGAAGGCCTGTGTTAGATCCTTGAGCTCTGCAGATAACAAGTGCTGCATAGCAAAAGTCATATGTAAGCCTGAGTTATGTGCTGGCGTTGCTTGATAAACTGTCTTTGCTCTGCATCTGCAAACTTGTTTTTGTGCCATTGTGTACTTCATGTCTAAAATGTGAATCGTGTATTTGTTAGGATCTCAGCCATTTTGGATGCGAATCTGAGCTAGGCTGGTGTACACCTAAAATAAACTCCTTCTGCAACCTTAAGGGTGTCTCCAGTCTCTGAATTCTGCAACATTTCAATGAGTACCTCACAGGTAGATAAATTGAAAATGATTTCAAACTTGTGACCCAGCATGGAAAAGTTGATGTTCACAGACAAAAATGTTTAACATTTGCTTTACCACTGTGGTGATTGTAAACCTTAGTTTAAATACATTATTAAGGTCTTCTATTTTATTCCATTGTACTGATGCTTCAAGCACATCTTTCTGATTTTTGAGTTCTATGGTTGATCTTGAAACATCATTTGATAAATACTGGCTAAATTATGAAATTGCGGAAGAAGCTATTACAAAAAATTTGTTACAAGAAAGTGTTGAAAAGTGCAAATAATGTATTATCGTAAGTTTCAGAGAACATGGTAGTGCTACATCTGTTAGAGCTTCCTGTACAGACTTTACAGCTCTGTTACAGTTTTACAAATCTACAACTGTACAACACTGTTAGAACTTTGTACAGAGTCTCAGACAGAATCTGTGAAAAGCCTCACTGCAACATCGAATAAAAATAACCTTGTTTCTATCAATAGTCTGAACATGAAATTTGCAAAAAGTCCATTGAACAAATCATCCATTTTACATTGCTTTCGGCTGGGTGTGGTTGCTCATGCCTGTAATTCCAGCACTTCAGAAGGCCTAGGTGGGTGGACCACTTGAGTTCAAGAGTTTGAGATCAGCCAGGCTAACATGATGAAACCCTACTAGAAATACAAAAAAATTAGCCAGGCATGGTGGCTGGCACGTGTAATCCCAGCTACTCAATAGGCTGAGGCAGGATAATCGCTGGAATCGGGAGGTGGAGGTTGCAGTGAGCCAAGCACGCCATTGCACTCTGGGTGACAGAGGGAGAGTTCGTTTCAAAAAAAAAAAGTTTTCTCCAAGGCTGTTTATGCTGAAGCCATATATAGTTGTTCTTTGCAGTGGGTGCCTTTTCCCATTCTCACTTTCACGTGGGCCAGAAGTAGTCATACCTTAACCTCGACATCATTTACATTATTTAAAATTCATTAGTCAAAGAGAACAAAAAACATATCATTATTTTCCATTTAGCATACTTTTCTGGCAGGATTTTTGTAGAGTTGGTATTATCTCATCCATAAATGTTGGAATTCATCCATAAAGCCATCTGTTCTGAAGTTTCCTGTCTGGCATTTTGACGGGATTTTAATTTATTTATTTATTAAGTAAGTGGCTATTCAAATCATTTTTTCTTCTGAATTGGCTTTGTTAATTTGCGGCTTTTGGTGTCACAGTTGTCACATTTATTAGCATAACATTTTATAATATTTATTATCTTTTTTTACTATCTGTAAAATGTGAAATAATGTCACTTCTCCATTTTCTGATATTAGCAAGCTGCATCTTCTTGCTTGTTTTTCCCCTAATGAATTTGGCTAAATGTTTATATCAAGTCCATGATGAAGAACCACCTTTTGGTTTCACTAATTTATTTTTCTATTGAGCACATTCTAGCTTACTAATTTTTATTTGCCACTATTTTCTTTCTTCTGCTCACTTCAATTTTTTTTTTTGCTTTTCTTTTTCTATATTTTTAAGATTGCATCTCGATCATTTATTTGCAGTGTTTTTTTCTAACATAAGTATTTAAAACTAAATTTCATTCAATAAGTATTTTACCTACATGCATCAAATTTTGCTATCTTGTGTATTCAGTTTTATTCACTTAAAATATTTGCCAGATTTCCTGGTGATTTCTATTTTGAGCTGTAGTTTATTTAGAATTGTGTAATTTTCTTTAAAAGATTTTGAGGTGTTTTTTTTTCATGTATTACAATCAGAAAACATACTTAGTATGATTTGAATCATTTTAAACATATTGAATCTTTGTTTATGGCTCATAATATGGTCTTTCATAATGTACGTTCAGTTATTCGCTGAGAAAGTTTATTTTTAAATTCATGCAGTGTCTTATTGTTAATTCACTCTATGCTGCTTAGTTTAAGTTGGTTGGTAATGTTTTCCTTTGCCTTTTTTTTTTTTTTTTTTTTTTTTTTTTAGACAGTCTTGCTCTGTCACCCAGGCAGGAGTAGTGAGTGGCGTGATCTTGGCTCACTGTAACCTCCCCCTACCAGGTTCAAGTGATTCTCCTGTCTCAGCCTCCCAAGTAGGACAGGAGCCGGGCCACTATACCTGGCTAATTTTTGCATTTTTAGTAGAGATGGGGTTTCACCATGTTGGCCAGATTGGTCTTGAACTCCTGATTTCAAGTGATTCACCCACTTTCGCTTCCCAAGTGCTGGGCTTACAGGCATTAGCCACTCCACCAGCCAATAATGTTTCTCAAGTGTTCTACATATTTGGTTATTTTTTTTTTCTATTAATTACTGGGAGAGAATGTGGGAATGAATCTCTAAGAATAATTGTGAATTTGTCTATTTCTCTTTTCAGTTCTGTCAGTTTTTATTTCATGTCTGTTGGAGCTTTGTCACTAGTTGCATGCACATCTTGCATTATTATGGCTGCTTGATAAATGTATCCCTTTATTATTATGGAATCACCTCTTGAAATATTCTTGTCATTAAGTCCACTTTGTGTGATGTGAACATAGCCACCTCTGCTTTCTCATTATTCTTTTTTGCATGGTGTATATTTTTTCATCTTTTTACTTGTATTCTTTCTCTGTCTTTATATTTAAAATAGGGTCTTTTTGTGTAGACAACATGCAAGTTTGTTTTGCTTTTCTTAATTCAATTTGATAATATCTGTTTTGTAATTGGAAAATTTGGGAACTGCATCTCACAGACCACATCTTGGTTGCTATTTGTATATTTTTTACCCAGCCAGACACATTTATTCCTGTGTTGTCTGTGGCTTTTTAAATATTATGACAGAGTTGAATAGTTGAAGCAGAGATTATATGGTCCACAGCCTAAAAGTAAATGTTTTAGTGCACTCTTTAAAAAAGATACCTTTGGGCCGGGAGAGATGGCTCACACCTGTAATCCCAGCACTTTGGGAGGCCGAGGCAGGTGGATCATGAGATCAAGAGATCGAGACCATCCTGGCCAACATGGTAAAACCCTGTCTCTACTAAAAATACAAAAATTAGCTGGGCATGGTGGCGCACACCTGTAGTCTCAGCTACTCAAGAAGCTGAGGCAAGAGAATTGCTTGAACCTGAGAGGTGGAGCTTGCAGTGAGCCAAGATCCTGCCACTGCACTCCAGCCTGGTGACAGAGCAAGAATCCAACAAAAAAAAAAAAAAGAAAGAAAGAAAGAAAGAAAGAAAGAAAGAAAGAAAGAAAGAAAGAAAGAAAGAAAGAAAGAAAGAAAGAAAGAAAAAAGAAAAAAAAGAGGAATACCTTTGGCTGCAACATAAAATTTCAGATCAACAGTTATTTTCCTTTTAGTCATTAAGTCTTTATATTGTTGTTTTTTTTTTTTCTCATCTCTGACATTCATGGTTTCTGAACAGAAATTTGCTGTCATTCTTACATTGACAGTTTTGGAAGCAATGTGAATTTTCATTTTCGGCTTATTTTAACATTTTCCTATCACTTGTTTTCAGCAATTGGATCATAATAGGCTGTGGTGAAAACTTTTTTCTATGGTCATTCTTCTTGGAATTCACTGAGGTTCTTGAATATGGAGTTTATTGTTCAAATACAGGGAAATTTTCAGCCAGTATTGCACCAAATATGTTTCCTGCTCCCCCTCCTCTGCCTCAAGGACTCCAATTAAGTTTGATAACTTGATGTTATCCTAACGGTTAATGACTGTAATCCTTTGAACTTGGTCCCTGAAGTTCACATGTTGAAAACTTAGGCAGCAGTGTTGACAGGTAAGACTTAATAGGTGATTAGGTCATGAGGGATCTGCCCTCGTGAACAGATTAATGTCATCGTCTCCTGTGAGTGGGCTTGTTATTGTCAGAGTGATTTTGTAATAAAATTAAGTCTGTCTCTCTCTTGCTCTTTCTCTTGCCCTGAGGTGCATTCCACCATGTTCTGACAGCATGAAGGCCCTAACAAGATGCAGGCCCCACCATCGTGGGCTTCCCAGCTGAAACTGTGAAAAATACTTTTTTTCCTTTATAAATTACCCGGGGCTTGGTGTTCTGTTATAGCACAAAACGGACTAAGACATACATTAGGTCATTCTTTTACTGTTTCTTTTTCTCTCTGTGTTTGTCATTTTGAGTCACTTTTATGGCCATGTCTTCAATTTCCCACATATTTTTTCCTACAGTTTTTAATCTGTCATACTGTTTTACTTCTCTGTGGGACAGATAACATTTCATTGAGTGCTGGATACTGAAAATTTATGTTGTTGACTGCTGGATATGAGTGCCTTCCCTTGAAAAGTGTTAGGCCGTTTTTCTAGCATTAAGCTCCTAACGGTCTACTTTGATCTTTCCTCAAGGTTTACTTTTAAGCTCATTAGGGTGGTTTCAGATTCTGTTATTGCTCTAGTAAGACTCTTCCAAGGACCCTACAGAATACCTCCTAGTTAATGGTATTTAATGATATCTCCCTACTTCAGTAGATGGGAACAAAGACCAGTCTTGTGTGAGTTATAGAAATTGCTTGGTCTTCTCCTAATTCCTTAACTTTGCAGAACTTCACTCCATGCCTGCACAGAGCAGAATTCGGGAAAATACTCAAGAGATCTCCTTTGCCTATTTCTCAAGCTTCATCTCTGTTCAGTTTTCCTGTCTTTGGTATAATTTGTTTATAAATAGCTGCCAACTCACTCTTTCTACATTTTGGTGTTGTCTCCTCAACTCAGTTAGAATTACAGACTATTTTGATTTACCCTTAATACATTGAGAGTTACCTCGTATTATGAAAAGAGAGATACCTCCTACTATTAAGAGAGAGCTACCTCCTGCAATTAAGCTGGGACAATCACAGAGTTCTCTTTGTTTCTTTCTTTCTTTTTTTTTTTTTTTTTAATTTATTTTACTTTTGGTGCATACTGTATCTGGCATTTCTCCCCATGTTATCTCTTCCACCCTCCCCTCCCTCCCCACCCGCTATTGTCTCTCCCCTACCCCCTCAACTGTCCCCTGTGTGTGATGCTCCTCTCCCTGAGTCCACGTGTCCTCTTTGTTAAACACCCACCTATGAGTGAGGCTTGGGTGGAGCCTCCCTGCTGGAGCCTTTTTTCCTTTCCCTTTTCTTTGCTTGGCCACATGGCTCTGGCCTGTAAGGCCTTTTTCGTATCCCTTTATAAACATACAACTGATTGCCTTGCTGATCATCAATTACTGGGCAGGCTAAGAGTTCCTTCTGTAATGCTGCTTGCTTAAGACCTTTGTCCCTTTTCCTTTTCATTGGATACCTCTGTGCATTTCTCCCCATTGGTTCCCAGAGCTTTATGTCTGGTGTGCTCTTTGCTGAGAACCATGGGCTTTGGGAAGAGGCAGTTTGCATTACGTTCTATACTTGTATCTGTTGAGCTGATAACTGCTGTCCCATGATTAATCCATAGCCTGAAACAATTTCTCGGCAAGCATGGCAATCCCCAGTGTGTACCAATGACTTACTGACTACTTGACCTGACTACAAGGTCTCCTTTACTTTCTGGTTCTTGGGAGGTCTGTTATTCCTTCTTCACAGTGATGATCACATTGGTTTGCTCCACTTCCAGGCACCTGCTGTGATGGGTATCATGCTGGGTCTCTTCACACCAGCCCATCATACTGGGGCACCTGCTATGGTTTCGGTCACGTCGGTGTCCCTCATTGGGCGCCAGCTGTGGTGAATGTTACATTGGGGTCACCACTTGAGACATCAGTCACCACCTGCAGAGGTCTGTCCTGCAGAACCAGACTCAATGACAGATGAATGAATACACTCTCTCACCCAGTACAGTGATTTCCAGTGGGCTAGGAATGGTCGTCAGCTGCTTTCAGAGGGTGATTGCAACTAACACCCCTACTCCCTGTCCTTCCTCACATTTATTCAGTATAGATTTAATAAAAGAAGTTCTAAGACAACGTACTTGTGGATAATTACCATGGTTAAAGCAGTGGTTTCAGGAATGATAAAAGCTTTAGGTTCCGGGGCCCAGAGTAAACACCGTTAACAGGTAATTCCCCTCTGACTTACTCCTGAGAGAGTCATCCCACACAAAGATTACATGAGTAAACAGACAAAGGAATGTGGGGTAAACTGACTTAACTGGGGAAGCTTTTATTGTCCCTATTCTTTTACCCTATGACCTACAGCCTTCAGCCCATTCCATTAAAACCTTTTGGCCTTCCAAAAGGTTTGAGAGTATAATCTATAACTTTTCCTAATATTTCCCTAATGTTTTTTCAGCCACCTGAATGAATCCCAATAGCTGACCTTGTGATCTGCCCACCTTGGCCTTCCAAAGTGCTGGATTGCAGCTTGAGCCACTGTGCCTGACCCTGAAGTTTGAGTTTGTACAATGCTATTTCAATACCTTCTAAGGTGATGTTGTTTGTTTTTTAAACCACCTTAAATCTATTAAAGGGTAGACTACCTTCATTCATTTTTTAATAATAAACTGATCTTGCATTCTTGGATTGAATAAAATTTGTTTGTACATTTATATTGAGAATCTTAATTGAGTTTTCTAATACTTTGTTTAGGGTGCTTATATCCATATTCATCCATGACATTTCGCTCCAATTTGTCTTTATTAATGGTGCTCTGATTTTTTGTAAGCTTCCAAAACAGTGGATTTTCCACCTTTCATTTTCTCTTCCTTAGAAGTGTTTTTAGGAGGTTGAAATTATTTGCTTCACAATTTCTTTTTTGTGGGAGTTACCAGAAAAGCCATGGGACTGAAGCTACATTTGGGAAGATTTTGACATAATCATTCAAATAATTTAATTAATATGAAAAAACTCAGTTGTTTCTTTATGTTTGAATCAATTGAGTGAGTTATGTTTTTCTGAGAACTTTTTTGTTTCATCTAAATTTGCCAATTTATTGTCTCATTGTTTATTGTGATCTGTTTTAATCTTTCATTTACGACATGGCTTATTTGTGCCTTTCCATTATTTTATTGATTAATCTTATCAGTATTTGGTTTTGAGATAACAATCCTCGGGTCAAGGATAAAAAGTGTGGTACCAGTCTAAGGTTGGAGAGGCAGATGCTGAGCATATGTCCTCACAGAAGTATTGTGTTGCATAAGATGGATTTTATTCAAGGTTGTGGTTTTTATAGAGTATTTTGTGGTCTTTTTTTGTTTGTTTTGTTTTGTTTTATATGGAGTCTCTGTCACCTAGAAAAAGAAGACTATATGTCTAAAAAGGGAAAGGCAAAAAATACAAGTTCATATTTCTTCACATTGAATTGTGTATGAAACACAACTTTTAATAATGGTGAAAATAATGAACAGCTTTCTTATGTGCTCTGATATATACAGAGTTTAAAAAATAGTTAGTTCTTCATGACTATAGGGCATCATTAGAAATGGCAGTATATTGCACTCCAGCCTGGGTAACAGGAGCGAAACTCTGTCTCAAAAAAAAAAAAAAAGAAAAAAGAAATGGCAGTATATTAATCTTAGAAAATTCTCTTCTCCATAAGCAATAAGCAAATGTCAAAATTTCTCAGGATCAAACTTTTTGTAAGTCAGGAAGTTCAAAGACTTGCAGCTACCCAGAGAACATTTATTCAAGACAAACAGTTAAATTCAGTAAGAATAGTAAACTTTGTGATATTTTAATTTGTCCTAGTCCTATCTATCACACTCCAGATCTACAATGTCCTTGAAAAAGAACAGCCTGCATTTCTAGTGCAGCCTGGTAGGCACTGGAGCAAGCACAACAAACATGGAGCTCTTTGAAAGCCTCACCCTAAAATAACTGACATTATTTAATCTGTCTGGTCATTCTCCAGAAGACCCCACTTGCAAGAATGCTTGTATTAGATTGACTCAGAACTTTTGAAATGGAGTCTTGTTCTATCACCTAGGCTGGAGTGCTGGCGTGATCTCTGCTTACTGCAATCTCTGCCTCCTGGGTTCAAGCAATTCTCCTGCCTTAACCTCCCAAGTAGCTGAGATTACAGGCACCCACCACCACACCAGATTAATTTTTGTGTTTTTAGTAGATGTGGTTTTGCCACGTTGGCCAGGCTGGTCTCAAACTTCTGACCTCAGGGTGATCCACCCACCTTGGCCTCCCATAGTGCTAGAATTACAGGTGTGAGCCACTGCACCTGGCCAGAAACCTTAAATTTCTAAGTGAAAGGAGCCAAAATGAAAAGGCTACATTACTGATGATTCCATTATTACATTCTGGAAGAGGCAACATTATTGGAACAGTAAAAAAATTAGTGGTTGCCAGGGTGTTAGAGAGAAACGAGGGATGCATAAGTGGAGGACAGAGCAAGGAAATGATTTTGATTGGCACTATAATGATAGACGCACATCATTACACCTTTGTCAAAACCCACAGAATGTACAACACAAAGAGCCAACCCTAATGTAAGCTATGGATTTGGTTGTTAGGGATGTGTCCTGTGTACACTGTTCATGGATTGTAACAAATATACCATACTGATGATGCTGTGTTGAGGGGTTTAAGGGTATGTGACAACTCTGTTTTCCACTGGGTATTTTTCTGAATCTAGAACAGCTGTAAAAATGCCTATTAATTATATGTATATGTATATATGTAAAACATGTGACTATAAAAATTAAATTAAATTGAATTATTGCAATATTCTTACTTTGTTTATTATGGGCATGTGGAATACAATACGTTGAAGATATATAATATAATCTCTGAACACTAAAAAAACCCAAAATAACAAATAGCATATTTAAAAATTAAAGAGACTAGGCGAAATTAAATTTAAAGAAGCTTTCATTATCCAAAAGAAGAATGTAAAAATAAAAGACCGGACAACGCTTAGAAAAATAATAGAAAACTACTAACAGGTGAGAGACAGACTTAACATGTCTGTGATTACTGTAAGGAAATGGACCTAATATTTCAATTAAAGTCAAGATTATCAGACTAAATTTCAAAATCAATATGTTATTTATAGACAAACACATGCACACACACACACTTTAGGAACATGGCTTTAAAGTGAAATATTTTTGTAAAATATTCCAGGCAAATTCTAATCATTAAAAAAAATCTAATTTATCTAACACTACGGAAGTGTTAGATAAAATAAATGTAATGGCAAAAAGTTAGTACGAGCAAAGAGTGACATAATGACAGAAGTTCACTTCATCAGGAAGACAAAACATCCCTAAATAAGTTTGTACAAAATAACATATCTTCAAAATGCAATAATTAAAAATTGATAAAACACAAAGGAAAAATAAAAAAGTATTCTTAGTTGGACATAATAAAAGAACAAGCAGACAAAAGAATTAATAAGGATATAAAATATTTGAAAATGTATTATCCAATTTGATCTAGTTGACGTTTAAAGAATAATATTATCCACAACTAAATAGTCTGCATTCTTTTAACATTTGCATTCTTTTAAAGTTTGGAACATTCAATGTAAGGAGCCATCTAATGGCTAATGAATCTTTTCTTAGTGAATTGCAGTGGCTTGAAATCATTCAGAATACAGTCTATGATCACAATGGAATTAAGTTAGACATTAATAAAAAAGTAATTAAGACATGCTCAAATATGTGGAATTTAACACCACTAAACATGTGGGCAAAAAGAAATCATGATGGAAATTAGAAAACATTTAGAATTGAATATTACTGAAAATAAAGTATATCAAAATCAAGCATAAGAATACATTGGTGAAGTTAAAGTAGTGAACAGATAGAAAATTGGAAATAGGTGGAAATTTATCCTTTTAAAAGCAGAGGTTACAAAGAAGAAACACTTAAAGTAAATAATATAAACTTCCAATCCCAGAAACTAGAAAAAGAACATTATGCCCAAAGAACAAAAAAGGAAAAGAACACAAGAATAAGAATCAACAAAGCAGAAAGCATAAAACAGAAAAAAGTAAAGGAATCCAAAACTGAGTTCTGTAAAACTTAATGAAAATCATAAATTCCAAGGACTGTTTACCCCACATAAAGAGAAATGTCACAAATTATCAATAGTGAGAATGAAAGAAGGGATATGTCTGCAGCTGCTATACACCTTAAAAGGTTGATAGAAGAGAGGAAGGTATTATAACTTTTGTCAATAACTTAGTAAGTCTGAAGAAACAGACAGATTCCATAAGAAACATAACTTTCTTAAACCAACACAAAAATAAAAATAATCTGAAAGTTTTAAAGAAATTAGATAAACAAGTAAACAAATCTCACAAAGAAAACTCCAGGTCATAATCACTCCATTTCCAAATGCTAAGAAACATTAAAAGAATAAATATTCACAGCATTACACTATTTCAAAGAGTAAGGAAAGAGGCAACGTTTCTTAATTTCTTTTATGAGAGCAACATGTCTCTGATACAAAAATTGGCAAGTTCATTACATTGAAAGAACATTACAGAGAAATATCTTTACTAATATGAATACAAAAATGCAAAACAAAATACTAGAAAATCAAACCAGCAAAATATACAAGAGTGATACATGATGGCCAAATATGCTATATGCCAGAAATGCAAGTTTGTTTTAACACTGAAAAATCAGTACTTTTATTATATTAACAAAAAATGGAGAAAACTATATGATCACACCATTTATGCAGAAAAATGCATTTGATAAAATTCAACATCTGTGATAAAATACGTACTATTGAAAAACCTCATTACATTTGAAATAAAATAAAATTTCTGAATAAGACATTTGTATCTACAAAAATCTATTAAAAGTGAAAAAACAAGCCCCGGTATACAAGTTATTTGCAATCATTATATCCAACATAAAAATCGTATCTTTAATGAATCAACATACATACAATAAGAAAGAGACAAGGCAACCCAATTAGAAAATGGACCGAAGTCTCAAAAAGGTATTTACCAAAGAAGCTATATGAAATGGCAATAAACAGATAAAATTGTGCTAAAGTTCATTAACCACCATGAAAATGCAAATTGAAACCGAAAAGACTAAAATGAAGGACAGAGAGGGGAGGAAAACAGGTGCAGGCACTGATATGGAGGACGTGGAATTTTCATACACTTCTGGTGGGAAGTGTATAAATCAGTACAGTCTTGGAAAACTTGTTGGAAGCATCTACCAACACGTACACTGTGATCCAGCAACTTCACTCTAGAAATATACCCAGTAAAAATCCTTAGTTATTACACCAAAAGCCATGTAGAAGAACGTTTATAGCTAAATATTATTTTTAATAGCTGGAACAATAAACAAATCAAATATTCACTAATAGTAAAATGGAAAAACAAATTGTGTTATATTTATTGAATTTGTAATATACACCAACGAGGATAAAACAGAACTACTGCTTTGCATGAACCTTGCAATCATCCTACTAAAAGAACCCAAACATGAGAGAGTACATGGTAATTGCTTCTATTTACGAAAAGTTCAAAAACAGATAAAACTAATCTTCGGTTGTTAGAAGTCACGGTCGTGACGTGGGCATCTGGGGATTTGGGTGATTCTTTTTCATTTCTTCGTCGTGGTACTAATTACACTTTTTTTCACTTTAATATTAATTAATCTGCGACCCTATGACTGACTATAAACATGTTTATACGTGTTCGATTAAAATTTTACTCAAGAAATGTTTATGAAGCTTCCTGTTCCTCGGCTGTTGGAAGTGATTTTGTTGTTGTTGCCTTAATTAGGTGTCACGTCCAGTGGCGTCCTTGTCCTGCAGGAGAGGGCCCGGGGCCTCGCAGGTTCCACGGCTCAGCGCGCCCAGCCTTGCCCACCTGGGCTCTCCCAGACGCCTGCTTCTTGCAGGCTGCGTGGCTGGGGCGTCATCTCGCGCTCCCAACTGCCCTGTAACCACCAACTGCCATTATTCCGGCGGGGACCCAGGACTTCCAGCCATGTGGCGAGTCTTGTTGCTGCTCAGCGGGCTCGGCGGGCTGCGGATGGAAGGTAGTAAGCAGAAAAAAA
This sequence comes from Saimiri boliviensis, assembly GCF_048565385.1. Classification (NCBI taxonomy): domain Eukaryota; kingdom Metazoa; phylum Chordata; class Mammalia; order Primates; family Cebidae; genus Saimiri; species Saimiri boliviensis. The sequence continues at coordinate 76,595,972 of NC_133461.1, forward strand.
GTCCCTCCTCTGACATGTTGGGACCCTCAGCGGTACTCTCCCTTCGCCTCCGGGTTGCACTGGACATCCTTGGGAGGTTGCTTTCCTGTGGGGTTTCCAACTCTGCAGCTCTGAGCTCACCCCGACATTGCCGCCTTCCCCAACCAAAATTCACATGGGATAAGGGCTTTCTCACATGTCTGGAAACCTAGGAAAGATGGGAGGTGCCAGGCCTTAAGTGAATGCTGCAGAATTGTAGTTTCAGATCATGCTTTGCATTTTTCACGAGAGTAAAGGTTGAGACCCAACTTTTGTACTCTCTAGTCGAAGGATCCAGAGTGAGTTTATTTATCCTGAAGGGTTTGAACCTATTGACCCAAGATTACCAGATCCCACCTACAGGGTAATAATCCTAAAGAAGTATACCTACTTCTTTTTTAAAAAATAAACAATCAAACAAGCATAAACAAAATCTCCTTGTAATTTTAGAAGGAATGGGAACTGAGGTTATTTCAAAAGGTAATAAAAATGAGAGGCAGCATATAAAATAGAGACTAAAGATTTAGATGAAAAGCTCATAAAACAAGCTCTGAGATGATGGGTAGTGCTCTAATAAAACATTTTGCACCCTGCAGATTTTGGTAATCTACCTGTGCAAATTACAGTTCCAGAAAAAATACGGTCAATAAAAAAGGAAGGAATCGAATCACAGGTAATGAATCACTAACATTATTTACTAATTAAAAGTCATGGCCGGACGCCGTGGCTCACACCTGTAACCCAAGCATGTTGGGAGGCTGAGGCAGGCAGATCACGAGATCAGGAGTTCGAGACTAGCCTGGCCAATATAGTGAAATCCCATCTCTACTAAAAATACCGGGCATGGTGGTGCACGCCTGTAATCCCAGCTACTCCAGAGGCTGAGGCAGAAGAATCACTTGAACCCAGGAGGTGGAGGTTGATGTGATCCGAGATCACAATACTGCACTCCAGTCTGGCTGACAGAGGGAGACTCCTTCTCAAAATAATAATAAAAATAATGATGTAAATATTTTGTTTCTAAGAAGTTAATCTGCCATTTTTTATTCATGCACACCCGGTGAATTTTATATTTATGCTCAATTTTCCCTGGATGGAAAAGCCCTTTTGAAAACGAACCAGGAACAACAATATTTCACAGAAATAATGGTGCAGTGATGCTGGATAGAAAAACCCCAAGTTCATTTTCTGAACCTGTCTCCCTCTCCGATGTCTTTGAATAATCGTTGGCTTGATCATCCTAGAGATTCTGTTCTCACTCACCATTCTATCTGTATTTGGAGGAATTTTTTTTGTCATTGGTGTTAAGTAAGCCTTGGGTGGCTTATATGGGATGGGATGATCACTTAGATTAATGATATGTTATATTAATGATTTTTTAGCCCTGATTGCAACTATGTTAATAATTAGGACTGTTCCTTTCAAGCTGTTTTAGATTATTTTAGTTCAGAATTATTATCTTTTTTAAATTCTAATATAAAAGCTTCTTGTCATTTTCACTAAGTTCTAGAATCCATTTCTGAAGTGGAATGTGTTTCTTGAGGCATCAATCTTTTTTTTTTTTTCTTTTTTTTGGTTTAGTGGCAGATGTTCTAGTAATTTAAATGCAAACATTTCCTTAGCAAATCTCCGTTTGTCATCCTAATACAGCCATTATAGTTTTAGAGGTTATATAAATTATTTTTAAAGTAATACCTATCTATTAATAAATCATTTAAATAGAAAGAAAGCAGTGAGGGTATTTATTTATTTATTTATTTATTTATTTATTTATTTATTTATTTTAGACAGAGTTTCACTCTTGTTACCCAGGCTGGAGTGCAATGGCACCATCTCAGCTCACCGCAACCTCCACCTCCTGGGTTCAAGCAATTCTCCTGCCTCAGCCTCCCGAGTAGCTGGGACTACAGGCGCATGCCACCATGCCCAGCTAATTTTTTGTATTTTTAGTGGAGACAAGGTTTCACCAAGTTGACCAGGATGGTCTCGATTTCTTGACCTCAGGATCCACCCACCTCGGCCTCCCAAAGTGCTGGGATTATAGGCGTGAGCCACCGCGCCCAGCCAACAGTGAGGTTTTTAACAATATTTTATGAAAGCTTTTTAATGTAAAAGTATTATGGAGATGTTAATTATATTAGAAAATAAGCAGAGAATCTCTGGAGAGAAATATCTTCAAACAAGAATAACTTGATTGTTACAGTGATTTGCAATAAGTAAAGTAAAAAATAAATGCCCATTTTCAACTGTCAAGTTCATGAGGGAAAAAAATGGTCTGTTTTGTTAATGTCTGTATTATTCTTGCCTGGAATAGTGCCAGTTCCAAAGTAATGCATTAATAGTATTTTTTAACTCAATGAGGCTGCTATGCTTATTAATTCAACAAATACTACAAACATAATATGAAACAACGTACGTTTTAAATTATTACAACTAGTAAAGACTAAAAATCAAAAGAATATTCAACCTAAAAATACTAGATTTTTCAAAATAACTGAATATAATTTCCAAAAGTGGAAAATGTAAAAGTCAGGAATTAAGAGTAGAACAGAGAGAACTGCAGAGACAAAATGCAACATATGAAAGACTAAGAGAAAAGGTAAGAATTAGAAGCTTAAGCATAGAGAAATTGGCATTCCTGAAATTGCGGGATGAGAAGAAGAGGTAATAGTAGAAACATTTTAACAGAGAAATGACTTTAAAAAGTTGAGTCTTCAGAACAGGTGTGCCAAATCCAAAGCAGAGTTTATTTGTTGAAGTTCTAACCCCTGGTACCTCAGAATATAAGTATATTTGGAGGCAGAGTCTATAAAGAGGTAATAAAATTAAAATGAGCTTACTAGAATAGAATGGGTTCTAATACTGATGTCCTTGTAAGAACAAGGAATCTGAGCATAGATGCATGTGGATATGAAAACACCAGGAGATCCCAAAAGATAATTCCATAAAGACTTAACATCCTTTCTTGGTTAAAAACTTTTAACAGTTTAAAAGGAAGGTACCTGAATATAATTAAGGCCAGTTATGAAAAACTCATAGTTAACATCATAGCTAGTGGAAAGGAACTAAAAGCTTTTTCTTTAAGATGTGGTGCAAGACGAGAATTCCCACTCTCAACATAGTACTGATAGTACTAATTATTGAGGGCAGAGAAAAAGATATAAATGGTATCCAAAATCAGTAGGAAATAAAATTATCTTTGTTAGCACATGACATGATCCTATATATAGAAAACCCCAGACTCCACCAAAAAACTGTGAGATCAAAAAGATGAATTAAATGAAGCTGCAGGATGTAAAATCAACATACACATTTCAAAATGAACAAATAAGGAGGTATATAAATTATTTTATTCATTATTTTGATTATGAAATTTAGAGTTATAATGTCAAATGCCATTAAGATAAATCAGCATTCTTTTTTTTTTATTTTATGAATGTGTTTTAGAATGTAATTATCATTACTGCAAAATGATATATATCCTTTCTAACATTTTTCTTATTTTCTTTGCATTTTCAATGTATTCTCCTGCCAGATATTCTACAAAATTGTAATTGAAGGGAAACCATATACTGTGAATTTAATGCAAAAGTAGGTAATCATCATTATTTTATCAATTTTCTTTGTATCCGTTTTAGAATTCATAGCTGCAATATTTTTATACATCATAAATTTCAGAAAATGTTTTCTATTTATAAGATGGATGGTCCTAGTTTGAAGAAATAACATGAAAATAAAACTCAGAATTACTTTTTTCTGAAGAAAAAGAAGTGCTGCCTTCTGGAAGAAGTACATAGAGCAAACTCAGATGATCTCACCAATAGGTGTGACTTTAGAATACCAAGTGGTGAGACTGAGAGCAAATTAGGGATCAGTAGGAAAGCATCCTGTGAAATTACTTTCTGCATCACAGATACAGTATTTATAAATGTTTAATATAGATCAAAATTATGTAAAGTGTAATTAGATATATAAGAATACCTGAATTAAAATATAACTGTAACAGTAGATTTCTCAAACTCTTTTTTCCATTAGAAAAAAAGTATAAAACATACAGTACAATTTATGGTGATGTAATGGATGAATCACATACCATACAAATAATGTGGTTATTTTCTTGCACGCAAGTGATGAAAAGGTACTTAAGGAAAAAAATCACATACTAAAATATCTTTCGAACAGTAACCACATTCTAAGTGACTAGCACAATAAAATTAGAATGTAATTACAAAGCCTTAATCACAGAATCACGATATTTGTAAATTCAGGAGCAATTGCAGAAAAACTCTTGGCTCAAAAACATCCAAAACATTATTGTAAAATATCAACAAAGTAGCAATAAATAGAATGTTACAACTCATTTTAGAAATGAATGACCAAATCTATAACAAAAGTAAAATTCAAAGTTTTCACTGTTTTTACATTTTATCTGCATCAGATGAGAATAAAGGGTATAATATTATGGGATGGGACAACATAAAGCCTTGTTGGGTAGCCCCCCGGTGGAGTACTGTAGCCTTTGGTGACCATTGCTAGCGGTCTCCCTCAAGCCCTGCCAGTTCCTACCCAGGGTATCTTGGTAACTAGTTAGTTTCAGATACGGCCAGCAGTTTATAGATATTCAGGGTGATATGACATTTACTTTCAAAAGACAAGGCGGCCTGGACTGTGTGCAGAGCTAGCTCCAAACTGTACCTTTTCCTGGCAACATGTCCATCTCCAAGAGCTTTCAAATATGCAAAATAAGAACACCAGTAATCAGTTTTGTCACATTGCACACTGTGTTCTTGAGAAACTTGAGGAGAGATCTAGGTTAATAGGATATTTAGAGTAACACCAAGACCGATGAGTACTTCTGGTTTCTTTTAAGGTGCTGTGGTTTGTCTATGACATGTTAGTCATTGATTTCTTTTTCTTTATATCTCAAAGGACTTTGAATTTTCAATTTGAGAGTTAACATCCTTGCTTCGATCCTGGAGACTCTTGTCAATTTTTAAGTTTAACTCTTCTTTTTTCTCACTCTGCTAACTTTTCCTGGAATGCTGTTGGATATACATTGGGGCCCCTTAACATAAATTTTAGTGAATCATTATTTTGTTCTCCAAAGTCAGCAATTTTTGACTCACTTAGCTATCACATATTTCTATGTACTCATTCACATTTCTTGTTATTACTGATTGTGTGCTTTATTCTGGGCAATTTCCACTTCTCTACGTATGTCTGGTCTCTTCAAGAATTTTTTCAATGACTATATTTTTAGGATTTCTACACAAATTGACACATTTATGTTTTGTAAATCTTTTATGGATTTTATCTCTGTTTTTTATCTGTTTTAACATTACAACCTTTATTCTTAAGTTTTGTAGTTTACCTGATTATTGGTATTTTTCTACAGGATTTCTCCAAATTTGCAAGTTTTGGACTTTTCCATATGTTTGAAATCATCATTGATGAACTTTTTTGAATGAACCTTATCTTCCATCATCCTCTAATCGTTTTTGTGTTGTGGAGACATCTCTTTGAGGGTGGTTTTGTGGATGCTTCTGCGTGTTTCCTGCTATGACAATTAACTGGGTCAAAAATTTACATGCTTTATCAGCTCAGGGTTTCAGTAATAACAGGGCTGTTTGGAATCCATTTCACATCTGCCTGAGACACAGTTTAGGATTTTCATTTTTGCATGTGATGCTATTTTTGCCTTGGTCAGTATTGAGTAATATCCTTTTGTCCAGGGTCTGTGTACAGCAGGTGTCTTAGTCTGTTTGGGCTGCTATAACGAAATATTAATACCGTAGACTAGGTAGCTTATAAACAACAAAGATTTATTTCTTACAGTTCTAGAGGCTGGAAAGCCCAAGATCAAGGCACTGGCAGATTCAGTGTTCTGTGAAAGATCATTTCCTGGCTCATAAATGGTTCCTTCAATGCTGTGCCCTCACATGGTGGAAGGAGCAGGTCAACTCTTTGAGGCCTTTTTTTTATAAGGAGAGCAATCCCATTCAGAATGGCTCCAGCCTTGTGACCTGATCATCTCCCTAAAGTTCCACCTCCTAAAACCACCACATTGGTGATTAGGTTTCAAAATATAAATTTTGGGATGAAACAAACACTAAGATGACAGAAACAAGTTTTGATTTTTTATGTGTGTTTGTTAGCAACTTGCAGAGGAAATTTCTAGCTCTATTCCTTTTATTTAAGGCTTGCATCAGTGTATTCTGAGGCTGGGGACTATTGGCTCAAATAATGTGTTTTCATGCTAATGACCAGAGGACATTAAACCATCTATTCTTAAGACATGATTCTGATCCAGATTCTGTCTTGCTTTTCACAGCTTCACCTGCTCACTCTTTCAGCTGTGGTACCAGTCTTTGTTTCTATTGCTTTGATCATTCCCATTAACCCTAGAATATAATGGAATCAGGAAACTTTTTTGGCAAAGAGGAGATAGTAAATATTTTCGACTTTGAGCTCTATATAGTCTCTCGCAATTAATCCACTTTTCTGTTGTAAAAGCGCCATAAACAATATGCAAATGATGGGTGTGGCTATTTTGTAATACCACTTTATTTTCAAAAACAATCTATCAGCTGGATTTAACCTGTGGGCCAGTTTATTATAGTGGAGCCCTGTATTTGAAAATGATTGTTTATTATTATGTCAATATCAAGAGTAGTGATGGAAACAGGAAAATAGGTTCCTCTGTCATAAGAATCACTTTGAATTCTCTTTAATTTTTTAATGTTCATTGTATAATAAAATTGGCATAAATTAAAAACAAAACATGTTTATACAGTTAGATAAGTGTCATGAAGTGAGCATTTATGTAACCTTCTGACTTTAAATATACATTGAATGCACTCAAGATGTTGTATATTTGTTATTTCCTATAACAGCCCCTCAGTCCTTCTTACTGCTTTTCTGGATTGTTGTGATACCCTCTTCCTTGATTTTATTTAGAATTTATTTATCTTTTTTTTCCTTGGCCATTTTAGTTGTTTTATGTATCCTTTTCTTAAAAAAAATTTTTTTCCAATAGTTTTTTGGGAACAGGTGGTGTTTGGTTACATGAATAAGTTCTTTAGCTGTGATTTCCAAGAAAGTAGACCTATCATTTGATCCAGTAATTCCACGCCTGGGTGTGTACCCAGAGGAAAATACGTCATTACAGAATTTATTATCCTAGTTAATGTGGCTTCTTTTTGTCTGTTTTCTAACTCTAAATAAATGAATTATGATTATTTTTCTAGTTTTAGTCACTTAAAATAATGTTTGTGAGATTTTTCAATGTTTTTGCAATTAATTCCAATGTATTCATTTTTATTACTGTATAACATCCAATTTCATGATTATACAACAATTTTTTCATCGTATTTTGAACATTTTGTTTCTGTCTAGTTTGGTAATGTTAAAATATATATTCTTTTGGAAATATGCATAAGATTTTATAGGCGATATGACTAATAGCATACTGATGGATTACATTACATGCATTTTCATAATTACCATACATTTTCTCCAAAGCATTAATTATATATTCTATTAATAGTGGTAGATGTTTTAAGTTTTTTTTTTTTTGTTTGTTTGTTTTGTTTTTTTATTGCATTTTAGGTTTTGGGGTACATGTGATGAACATGCAAGATTGTTGCATAGGTACACACATGGCAGTGTGTTTTGCTGCCTTCCGTCCCCTCACCTGTATCTGTCATTTCTCCCCATGCTATCTCTTCCCACCTCCCCACCCCCCGCCCCTCCCCCATTTCCCCCCAACAGACCCCAGTGTGTAGTGCTCCCCTCCCTGTGTCCATGTGTTCTCATTGTTCAACACCCGCCTATGAGCGAGAATATACGGTGTTTGATTTTCTGCTCTTGTGTCAGTTTGCTGAGAATGATGGTTTCCAGGTTCATCCATGTCCCTATAAAGGATGTGAACTCATCGTTTTTGATGGCTGCATAATATTCCATGGTGTATATGTACCACATTTTCCCTATCCAGTCTATCATCGTTGGGCATTTGGGTTGGTTCCAGGTCTTTGCTATTGTAAACAGTGCTGCAATGAACATTCGTGTGCACATGTCCTTGTAGTAGAATGATTTATAATCCTTTGGATATATACCCAGTAATGGGATTGCTGGGTCAAATGGGATTTCTATTTTTAGGTCCTTGAGGAATCGCCACACTGTCTTCCACAATGGTTGAATTAATTTACATTCCCACCAACAGTGTAAAAGTGTTCCTATTTCTCCACATCCTCTCCAGCATCTGTTGTTTCCCGATTTTTTAATGATCGCCATTCTAACTGGTGTGAGATGGTATCTCAGTGTGGTTTTGATTTGCATTTCTCTGATGACCATTGATGATGAGCATTTTTTCATATGTTTGTTGGCCTCCTGTATGTCTTCTTTTGTAAAGTATCTGTTCATATCCTTTGCCCATTTTTGAATGGGCTTGTTTGTTTTTTTCTTGTAGATCTGCTTTAGTTCTTTGTAAATTCTGGATATCAGCCCCTTGTCAGATGGGTAGACTGCAAAAATTTTTTCCCATTCTGTTGGTTGCCGATTCACTCTACTGACTGTTTCTTTTGCCGTGCAGAAGCTGTGGAGTTTGATTAGGTCCCATTTGTCTATTTTGGCTTTTGTTGCCATTGCTTTTGGCGTTTTGGTCATGAAGTCCTTGCCTACGCCTATGTCCTGAATGGTTTTGCCTAGATTTTCTTCTAAGGTTTTTATGGTATTAGGTCTGATGTTTAAGTCTTTAATCCATCTGGAGTTAATTTTGGTGTAAGGTGTCAGGAAGGGGTCCTGTTTCTGCTTTCTGCACATGGCTAGCCAGTTTTCCCAACACCATTTATTAAACAGGGAGTCCTTTCCCCATTGCTTGTTTTTGTCAGGTTTGTCGAAGATCAGATGGTTGTGGGTATGTTGTATTTCCTGTGAGGCCTCTGTTCTGTTCCATTGGTCTATATCTCTGTTTTGGTACCAGTACCATGCTGTTTTGATTACTGTAGCCTTGTAGTATAGTTTGAAGTCCGGTAGTGTGATGCCTCCCGCTTTGTTCTTTTTGCTTAGAATTGACTTGGCTATGCGGGCTCTCTTTTGGTTCCATATGAAGTTTAAGGTGTTTTTTTCCAGTTCTGTGAAGAAGGTCATTGGTAGCTTGATGGGAATAGCGTTGAATCTGTAAATTACTTTGGGCAGTATGGCCATTTTCACGATGTTGATTCTTCCTAACCATGAACATGGAATGTTTCTCCATCTGTTTGTATCCTCTCTTATTTTGTTGAGCAATGGCTTGTAGTTCTCCTTGAAGAGGTCCTTTACGTTCCTTGTTAGTTGTATTCCTAGGTACTTTATTCTCTTTGTAGCAATTGTGAATGGCAGTTCGTTCTTGATTTGGCTCTCTTGAAGTCTATTACTGGTGTATAGGAATGCTTGTGATTTTTGCACGTTGATTTTGTATCCTGAGACTTTGCTGAAGTTGTTTATCAGTTTCAGGAGATTTTGGGCTGAGATGATGGGGTCTTCCAGATATACAATCATGTCATCTGCAAATAGAGACAATTTGATTTCCTCCTTTCCAATTTGGATACCCTTTATTTCTTTTTCTTGCCTGATTGCTCTGGCTAGAACTTCCAGTACTATATTGAATAGGAGTGGTGAGAGAGGGCATCCTTGTCTAGTGCCAGATTTCAAAGGGAATGCTTCCAGTTTTTGCCCATTCAGTATGATATTGGCTGTTGGTTTGTCGTAAATAGCTTTTATTGTTTTGAGATACGTTCCGTCAATACCTAGTTTATTGAGGGTTTTTAGCATAAAGGGTTGTTGAATTTTGTCAAAAGCCTTCTCTGCATCAATCGAGATAATCATGTGGTTTTTGTCTTTGGTTCTGTTTATGTGGTGAATTACGTTTATGGACTTGCGTATGTTGAACCAGCCTTGCATCCCCGGGATGAATCCTACTTGATCATGGTGGATGAGCTTTTTGATATGCTGTTGCAATCGGTTTGCCAGTATTTTATTGAAGATTTTTGCATCTATGTTCATCATGGATATTGGCCTGAAATTTTCTTTTCTTGTTGAGTCTCTGCCGGGTTTTGGTATCAGGATGATGTTTGTCTCATAAAATGATTTGGGAAGGATTCCCTCTTTTTGGATTGTCTGGAATAGTTTCAGAAGGAATGGTATCAGCTCCTCCTTGTATGTCTGGTAGAATTCAGCTGTGAACCCATCTGGACCTGGGCTTTTTTTGGGTGGTAGGCTCTTTATTGCTGCCTCGACTTCAGACCATGTTATTGGTCTATTCAGGGTTTCGGCTTCTTCCAGGTTTAGGCTTGGGAGGTTGCAGGTGTCCAGGAATTTATCCATTTCTTCCAGGTTTACTAGTTTATGTGCATAGAGTTGTTTGTAATAATCTCTGATGATGGTTTGGATTTCTGTGGAATCTGTGGTGATATCCCCTTTATCGTTTTTTATTGCATCAATTTGGTTATTCTCTCTTTTCTTTTTTATTAATCTGGCTAGTGGTCTGTCTATTTTGTTGATCTTTTCAAAAAACCAGCTCCTGGATTTATTGATTCTTTGAAGAGTTTTTTGTGTCTCTATTTCCTTCAGTTCTGCTCTGATCTTAGTTATTTCCTGTCTTCTGCTAGGTTTTGAGTTTTTTTGATCTTGCTCCTCTAGCTCTTTCAATTTTGATGATAGGGTGTCAATTTTAGATCTCTCCTTTCTTCTCATGTGGGCACTCATTGCTATATATTTTCCTCTAGAGACTGCTTTAAATGTGTCCCAGAGATTCTGGTATGTTGTGTCTTCGTTCTCATTGGTTTCGAAGAACATCTTTATTTCTGCCTTCATTTCATTGTTTATCCAGTCAACATTCAAGAGCAAGTTGTTCAGTTTCCATGAAGCTGTGCGGTTCTGAGTTAGTTTCTGCATTCTGAGTTCTAACTCGATTGCACTGTGGTCTGAGAGACTGTTTGTTATGATTTCTGTTCTTTTGCATTTGCTGAGGAGTGATTTATTGCCAATTATGTGGTCAATTTTAGAGTAGGTGTGATGTGGTGCTGAGAAGAATGTATATTCTGTGGATTTGGGGTGGAGAGTTCTGTAAATGTCTATTAGGTTTGCTCGTTCCAGGTCTGTGTTCAGGTCCTGGATATCCTTGTTGATTTTCTGTCTGGTTGATCTGTCTAATATTGACAATGGGGTGTTAAAGTCTCCCACTATTATTGTGTGGGAGTCTAAGTCTCTTTGTAAGTCATTAAGAACTTGCCTTATGTATCTGGGTGCTCCTGTATTGGGTGCATATATATTTAGGATCGTTAGCTCTTCTTGTTGCAGTGATCCTTTTACCATTATGTAATGTCCTTCTTTGTCTCTTTTGATCTTTGTTGCTTTAAAGTCTATTTTATCAGAGATGAGAATTGCAACTCCTGCCTTTTTTTGCTCTCCATTTGCTTGGTAGATCTTCCTCCATCCCTTTATTTTGAGCCTTTGTGTATCCTTGCATGTAAGATGGGTTTCCTGGATACAGCACACTGATGGGTTTTGGCTTTTTATCCAATTTGCCAGTCTGTGTCTTTTGATTGGGGCATTTAGTCCATTGACATTTAGGGATAGTATTGTTATGTGTGAATTTGATGCTGTCATTTTGATGCTACCTGGCTGTTTTGTTGGTTAGTTGATGCAGATTCTTGATTGTGTTGCTGCTTTTTTACCATTTGGTGTGTTTTTGGAGTGGCTGGTACTGGTTGTTCCTTTATATGTGTAGAGCCTCTTTCAGGAGTTCTTGTAGAGCAGGTTTGGTGGTGATGAAATCTCTGAGTGCTTGCTTGTTCACAAAGGATTTTATTTTTCCTTCACTTATGAAGCTTAGTTTGGCTGGATAGGAGATTCTGGGTTGAAAGTTCTTTTCTTTAAGGATGTTGAATATTGGCCCCCAGTCTCTTCTGGCTTGTAGGGTTTCTGCTGAGAGATCTGCTGTGAGTCTAATGGGCTTCCCTTTGTGGGTAACCCGACCTTTCTCTCTGGCTGCCCTTAGCATTTTCTCTTTCATTTCAACCCTGGTGAATCTGACGATTATGTGCCTTGGAGTTGCTCTTCTTGAGGAATATCTCTGTGGTGTTCTCTGTATTTCCTGGATTTGAATATTGGTCTGCCCTGCTAGGTTGGGGAAGTTTTCCTGGATAATATCCTGAAGAGTATTTTCCAGCTTGGATTCATTCTCTTCATCACATTCAGGTACACCTATCAGACGTAGATTAGGTCTTTTCACATAGTCCCACATTTCTTGAAGATTTTGTTCATTCCTTTTTGCGCTTTTTTCTCTGTTCTTGCCTTCTCTTTTTATTTCATTGAGTTGGTCTTCGACCTCTGATATCCTTTCTTCTGCTTGGTCAATTCGGCTGTTGAAGCTTGTGCATGCTTCACAAAGTTCTCGTGTTGCGTTTTTCAGCTCCATCAATTCACTTATTCTCCTCTCTATGCTGTCCATTCTCGTCAGCAGTTCGTCCAATCTTTTTTCAAGGTTCCTATTTTCTTTGCGATGGGTTAGAACATGTTCTTTTAGCTCATTGTAGTTTCTTACTACCCATCTTCTGAAGTCTGATTCTGTCATTTCATCACCCTCCTTCTCCATCCGGTCTGGTTCCCTTGCTGGTGAGGAGTTGTGATCACTTTTAGGAGGAGAGGTGTTCTGGTTTCGGGAGTTTTCATCCTTTTTACGCTGGTTTCTACCCATTTTTGTGGGTTTATCCACCTGTTGTCTGTCTCTGTCCCAGGGAGTTGGAGCTTTATGAGTTTCCGTTGCACTACTGCCTTTTTTGATTTTTTTTTTTCAGGTCGGACCCGCCCAGCTAGCAGCACGCCTAGCCTCTGCCTGCCCGCAGGGGCTTTGCTGAGCTGCTGTGGGCTCCGCCCAGCTGCCCTGAGCTCTTCCCTGTAGTCCTTTTTATATGGGCGTAGTTAGAACTGTCTGGGCAATGGTGGCCCCGCCTCTGTTATGGCGGACTCTCTCTGTTGTGGCAGGTTGCCTCGGCAACGGCGGGTTGCCTCGGCAACGGCAGGCTGCCTCCGTAGCGGTGGAGAGTCTCAGCAATGGCGGAAGCCCCTCCCCCACGGAGCCGGACCGTCCGGGTTCAGCTGTGCTTGGTTTGAAGGGCTCAACCCAGAGGGTTTCCAATTACTGTTTTTGTTTTCGTTGTTGTTGGGGGTGGAGGGGTGGGACCAACCGAGCCTGATCACCTGGCTCCCTGACTCCGAGTCTTTTCTTTTAAATTGAACGACCCCGCGTTCCGGTCGCTTGTTGAAAAGGCGCCGGGATCTCCCGTGCTGTGACTCACGGAGTCGGCTCGAACCGCGGCGCCGGCTCCTGGCGGATTTTTTGCCTAGGAATCTCCTGGCCTGGCTCGCTATTTCAGATGAATGGGCTATTCTGCCGTCTCAAGGCTCTGCTCGCCAGCTAAGAGGGCTCCCAGACCAGTGGCTTTTGTACGGAGAACGGCAGCAACAGGGAGTGGTCACAGCAGCCGCGCGGGCGGAATCAGCCCCGCGGGGGCCAAAACAGCTGCACCGGCTGGGACTGCGACGCTGGCGACCCCTCTGCCTGGGTATCTCCTGGTCTGTGGGCAATAAGAGTTCGTCTGGAAATGCGGCGTCCACTCACCCTCTGCACTTTCACTGGGAGCTGAAGTCCTGAGCTGTTCTTAGGCGGCCATCTTGAAAGTCGGATCTACCGTTTTAAGTTTTAAATGCTGATGATTATATACTTATGTACTACTGTAATTTCATATGTATTTCTCTAACTTTAAATAATTTAATGTGTATTTCTCTAACTGTAAATAATTTAATGTGTATTTCTCTAACTGTAAATACTTTCTCTAACTTTTTAAATATGGCAGTCAGCCATATGGAATTTCTCCCCTGTAAAGTGCCTGTTTAAGACATCTGTTCTTTGTCAAAAGATATTTCTAATCTGACCTTTTCTTTCCCTGTGTTTACACACTTACGGTATTTGGTAAAGATAATTCTTCCATTATGGTAAGTTATATTTGTATCTTGTATAAGAAATCCTTTCTTACTCCAAGGCCGTGACTAAATCTTATATAATCCTCTAAAATATTTTTAGTTTTGCCTTTCACATTCGGGTCTTTGTTGAAACAGAAATTGGCTTTTGAATATGCTGTAAGGTAGACAACCAATTTAGTTTTTCTATATATGATTTTTCATATGTTTCAAGAGCTGTATGAATCTTCTTTCTGTAAATGTCTTCTGTGTCAGGATGGTTATATATTATACATTTATATATGGTTTTATTTGTTTCCAGACTCTTGGTTAAACCTTTTGGTCTAGTTGTCTATTTATAATAAATCTTGATAGCTTTATCAAGAAAAGGTGACAATCTTTTCACCTTTTTCCTCATCATAGATGCTTTGGCAATTATTTGTGCCGTGCTGGACTCAGCCCAATAAAAAAAGTGATTTTTTTTCACTGCACTGTAATGTAATCTTTGTTATAAATTAAATGATTGTATATAAAGAAGTCTCTGGATTCTTTGTTCTCTTCTCTTTCTTTGTATGGTCATTCTTAGACCCTGTCTGTCTGTCCAAATGTCATGTTTTAATTGCTATGACTTTGTAATAGGTGTTTGTAACTAGAGTTGTCCTTCAGTTTTAAGGTGTGCTTACTCTTCTTGATTGTTTGAATTTTCACGTGATTTTAGAATGATTATATTTTTTCTGTTTTATATTTTGTTTTATATTCCTCTTTTTTCTTAATTGCCTGTATTTGATTGAATCTATTAATTTATATTATATATTATCCCTCAATTAAATTCTTTGTCATACATTCTTTTACTCTTCTAGTAGTTTCTCTGTGCTAACATATCAACTCTTGAGTAATTGAGTCTATTACAAATTATTCCTCCTACCAATTACCATGTATTTTTAGATCCTTAAATCTCTAACTCCCTTTACCCTCTGCTTCCCCTTCATTATTTTTTTCATACATCACAAGCATGTATACTTTTAAATCCCCATGAAGTATTACTATTTTTTTTATAAAGTCAGTATTCATTTTAATTTAACCAAAATTTACCAATTCTGGTGCTCTTTAGTTCTCCCTACATTTCGGTGCTTCCATCGGGAGCTAATTTTGATATAGCTCAGAAATTATTAATATATTTCTATTATAAGACTACTTGTTTAAATTGCATGTGTTTTTATTTGTCATTAAATCTTTATTTAATTATATTCTTCCCCCTCCAGCTATATAAAGGTCTAATCGACAGAAAATAGTTATATATATTAACAGTTTACAACATATTTTTAGATAAGCATTCATTGTGAAAGGATGAAGCCAATTAACATATCAATCACTTCAAATACTTACCTTTATTTGTGGTTAAGAATACTTGAGATCTAATCCCTTAGCAATTTTCAAGTATAAAACATTATTAACTACAGTTAACTTGTACAAAAGCTCTCTAGAACTTATTCATTCTAACTGAAACTTTCTTCCTTTTAACCATCATCTCCCATTTTCCCACTGTCAGCTCCTAAAAACCACCATTCTACTCTCTGCTTCTATGAGTTTGAATTTCTTAGACTTTCCATATAAATGAGATCAGGTAATATTTTTCTTTCTGAATTTGGCATATTTTGCTGAATCATACAGTAGTTCTATTTTTAACATTTTGAGAGACCTCATTATTAATTGTTGTACTAATTTACACTTCCACTAACTTTGTGTAAGTGTTCCCTTTTCTCCACATCCTTGCCAACACTTATCTTCTGTCTTTTTGATAATAGCCAATTAAACAGGAGTAAGGTGTTATCTCATTGTGGCTTTAATATGCCCTTTTCTGATGATTAGTGATAATGAGCAGTTTTTCATAAACCTCTTGGCCATTTATATGTCTTCTTTTGAGAAAGTCTGTTTAGGTATTTTGCTCATTTTCAATTTTTGTTTTTTTGCTATTCAGTTGTTTGTGTTCCTTATACATTTTGGATTTTGACCCTTTATTAGATGTATAGTTTGCAAATCTTTCCTCCCATTCTGTAGGTTGTCTCTTCATGGCGTTGATTTTTTCCTTTGCTGCACAGAAGCTTTTAAATTTTCTGCATTCCCATTTGTCTAGCTTTTGTCTAGTTTTGTTTTTGTAGTCATAGCCAAAATACCATCACGTAGGCCAATGTCAAGAATTTCCTCTATGCTTTGTTCTAGTAATTTTAGCATAGCAGCTACTATGGTTAAATTTTAATCCATTTTGAGGTTTTATTTATTTCTTAAAATGTGGTATGTGATAGGATCCAATTTTGTTTTTCTGCATGTCGGTGTCCAGTTTTCTACATGTGATTTCATTGAAGAGCCTGTCCTTTCCCTATTGCGCCTTCTTGACAATTTTGTCAAACACCAACTGACTGTAAATGTGTGTGGTTTTTGTTTGTTTGTTTGTTTTGTTTTGGGTTTTGTTTGTTTGTTTGTTTTGAGACAGAGTTTTACCTTACTGCTCAGGCTGGAGTGCAATGGGGCAATCTTGGCTCACTGCAACCTCTGCCTCCCTGATTCAAGTGATTCCCCTGCCTCAGCCTTCTGAGTAGCTGGGATTATAGGCAGGTGCCACCACACCCAGCTAATTTTGTATTTTTAGTAGGGACAGGGTCTCTCCATGTTGGTCAGGTTGGTCTCAAACTCCTGGCCACAGATGATTTTCCTGCCTCTCCTCCTAAAGTACTAGGATTATAGGCATGAGCCACTGCCCCTAGTCTGTTGTTTCATTTTGCTTATATCTATATTGTTCCATTCATTTTTTACACCAGTACCATGCTGTTTTGGTTACTATGGCTATATAACATAGTTTTATAGTTTAAATCAGGTAGTATGATGCCTCCAGCTGTGTTCATTTTGATCAAGATTGTTTTGGCTAGTTAGACAAATTTAACTCAGGGGGTAAAAGATCTGTACACTGAAAACTATAAAACATTGTTAAAAGAAACGAAGGAAAATAACAAATAAATAGATAAGCCATGTTCATGAACTGGAAAAATTAATATTGCTAAAGTGTCCATAATACCCAAAGCAATCTACAGATTCAGGGTAAACCCTCTCAAAATTCTAATGATAGTTTTCACAGAAATGGAAATAAAAAACAATTCTAAAATTCATATGAAACAACTTAACTCTATTGTTATAAAATTTTTGCTGGAATAAATTATAAGATATCTTTGAAAAAGATGTCCTTTGCCTTTTAAATCACCATTCTATTGTTTTCTGGCTTCTTTTTTTTCTTTTCTATTGCTGAAGTGCCTGTATTATTTGTTAATTTGTTTATTAAGTATTATTTGTTTCTTCAAAGGTAACATTCTTTTTTCTTGATATTTTAAAGATCTTTAAAGTTTCTCTGGGTTTTTATTAGTCTTTTTTTTTTCTTTTGATGATATATTTACATTTGACTTTTATTTCCCTTTATCCTACTTGACTTACATACAGCTTTTTGACATTGTATCATCAATTTTGAAAAAAAAAATACTCTGATCTTCAGAGATTAGCTTAACTTTTTATGTAACTTTGGCAAACATTACTAATACTTGGGGTGCATTAGTATTAGTAACAACATAGATACAAATCTCTGAGTTTATATTAACATCAAATGAGACTAACAATTATATAATAAATAAATAGAGTGGGAAGAATGTGAGAAAGTAATATATGCTTGAGCAAAAACTATAGTGCAAACATAGAGTGTGTTTTAAAAATTCTAGGCTTTGGTGATTATACAAGTTGACATTTTAAATAAAATTTTCAAAGTAAGCCTCAATGGGAAATTGATGTATAGGCAAAGACTTGAAGTAGATGAAGAACAACGAACTATGTTGCAGAACTTTCCAGGAAGGGCCAACAAAATAGTTCAAATATCCTGAGATCCAAGCTTGCCTGTTGTGTTTGGAAAACAGCTAGGAAAACAGTGCAACAAAAGAGAGAGTGAAGTCTAAGATGTTTAAGTAAAATTTAGAACAAAATTCATACATTCAGGAAATATCTCTCTGTTTCTATTTTATCTTTCGATGTCGACCTACCTATCTATAATAATAAAATCAACTTTTCAAAATGAAACTTTCAGAAACAAATTTTTCCATTTTATCTTTATTTTACAGAAATTTTTTACCCAATAATTTTAGAGTTTACGGTTATAGTCACACAGGAATTATGAAACCGCTTGACCAAGATTTGCAGGTATGTTTTTTATGATCTCTTTCATTTTTGTCATGTGAGTTTCTATGATCACCTTATTAGTGTCCACATGTTACTGGAGTCCAAAGGGTTGGGTCATGGCTTTTTTGGCATGAGTTTAATGTTTTCCTGTTGATGATGTATACTGATATACTGAGTTAGCCCTGTTAAACAGATGATTAACCAAAAATGGAAATAAAGGGTATTCAAATAGGAAAGGAGAAGGTCAAATTGTTACTATTTGCAGATGACATGATTGTATATCTAGAAGACCCCATTGTCTCAGTCCAAAATCTCCTGAAACTGATAAGCAACTTCAGCAAAGTCTCAGGATATAAAATCAATGTGGAAAAATCACAAGCATTCCTATACACCAATAACAGACTTAAAGAGAGCCGAATCAAGAACGAACTGCCATTCACAATTGCTGCAAAGAGAATAAAATACCTAGGAACACAACTAATAAGGAATGTAAAGGACCTCTTCAAGGAGAACTACAAGCCACTGCTCAACGAAATAAAAGAGGACACAAACAGATGGAGAAACATTCTATGTTTATGGTTAGGAAGAATCAATATCGTGAAAATGGCCATACTGCCCAAAGTAATTTACAGATTCAACGCTATCCCCATCAAGCTACCAATGACCTTCTTCACAGAACTGGAAAAAACCACCTTAAACTTCATATGGAACCAAAAGAGAGCCCACATAGCCAAGTCAATTCTAAGCAAAAAGAACAAAGCAGGAGGCATCACAATACCTGACTTCAAACTATACTGCAAGCCTACAGTAATTGAAACAGCATGGTACTGGTACCAAAACAGAGATATAAACCAATGGAACAGAACAGAGGCCTTGAAGGAAGCACAACACATCTACAACTATCTGATCTTCGACAAATCTGACAAAAACAAGAAATGGGAAAAGGAGTCCCTGTTTAATAAATGGTGTTGGGAAAACTGGCTAGCCATGTGCAGAAAGCAGAAACTGGGCCCCTTCCTGACACCTTACACTAAAATTAACTCCAGATGGATTAAAGACTTGAACATAAGACCTAACACCATAAAAACCCTAGAAGAAAATCTAGGCAAAACCATTCAGGACATAGGCGTAGGCAAAGACTTCATGATCAAAACACCAAAAGCATTGGCAACAAAAGCCAAAATAGACAAATGGGACCTAATCAAACTCCACAGCTTAGGCACAGCAAAAGAACCAGTCATTAGAGTGAATCGGCAACCAACAGAATGGGAAAATAATTTTGCAGTCTACCCATCTGACAAAGGGCTGATATCCAGAATCTACAAAGAACTAAAACAGATTTACAAGAAAAAAACAAATGAGCCCATTCAAAAGTGGGCAAAGGATATGAACAGACACTTTACAAAAGAAGACATACTTGAGGCCAATAAATGTATGAGAAAATGCTCATCATCACTGGTCATCAGAGAAATGCAAATCAAAACTACATTGAGATACCATCTCACGCCAGTTAGAATGGTGATCATTAAAAAATCTGGAGACAACAGATGCTGGAGAGGATGTGGAGAAATAGGAATATTTTTACACTGTTGGTGGGAGTGTAAATTAGTTCAACCATTGTGGAAGACAGTGTGGCAATTCCTCAAGGACCTAGAAATAGAAATTCCATTTGACCCAGCAATCCCATTACTGGATATATATCCAAAGGATTATAAATCATTCTACTATAAGGACACATGCACTCGTATATTCATTGCAGCACTGTTCACAATAGCAAAGACCTGGAACCAACCCAAATGCCATCAATGATAGACTGGACAGGGAAAATGTGGCACTTATACACCATGGAATATTATGCAGCCATCAAAAATGATGAGTTCATGTCCTTTGTAGAGACATGGATGAACTTGGAAACCATCAGTCTCAGCAAACTGACACAAGAACAGAAAATCAAACACCACATGTTCTCACTCATAGGTGGATGTTGAACAATGAGAACACATGGACAGAGGAAGCGGTGGAGCATCACACACTGGGGTCTGTTGGGGGGAAATAGGGGAGGGACAGCTGGGGGTGGGGAGTTGGGGAGAGATAGCATGGGGAGAAATGCCAGATGTAGGTGAAGGGGAGGAAGGCAGCAAACCACACTGCCATGTGTGTACCTATGCAACAATCTTGCATGTTCTTCACATGTACCCCAAAACCTAAAATGCAATTAAAAAAACAATAAATAATAAACTTAAGTAAATTAAAAAACAAAAATAAAAAAATAACCAAAAAGACATGATTGTAATGTTTCCAAACTATTCAGAAGCATGCTAAGGGATTATATACCTGAGGTGATAGGGACTAAATATGTTGTGAAATATGTTAAGTGAAAAAGTATAATTTGAATTAGGAAAGCTAAATTGAAGAAGAAAATACAAATCCAACCTACTTTGAAGTAAGTTCAAGGACTAAGTAAGTACACATGAAATTTTGCACAAGTTTAGGAGTATGTTAAATTTTCATCTATTTGGAACATGTAGAGCTTAATTTAATATTGTCTATATTTGTTTTAAAAATAATAAAGAAGAGTGAATAAAATTACTGGGATTGCTCATGCCTAAAGTGGCTTTTTTTTTTTAACCTCTGCCCTGATCTACTAATTGCTGTTGTGTTTTCCATTTTCATTCTTGATTTTTATGTAGTGACTCAGTCAAGTGCTTTGAAAGTAAAGCATGTTTAGAGATTCTAGAATTTAACAGAAGAAATAATAGATATAGTCAGTTGCTTTAAGTTTTGCCCAAGAGAGTACACAATCTATGAGTCAGTTATAGAGTGGACTATACAAACCTATTGTAGCAGGAGTGGCCACAGGAAACGGATCTCTCAGACAGGGAATACAGGAGGAAGGAGGGTTTACATGACCGGGAGCCTTGGATGGTAATCTGTCCAAAACCCAGCTCCCCTAGCAACGAAAGGTTCTGCCTTAATATAGGCTTATACTTTAGATGTTACACGTGGAAGAATCTTAGGTTTTATAGTTTTACATACGAAACGGGTCTTGTTTTACAGTCTCCGCAATTACATATGAAAAGGTTTCGGTTTACAGTTTTAGGAATCACAAATGAAAAGGGGAAGTTGATCTGAGATGCCTGGGTCAACTAGGATAATGTTATGTGTGTATGTGTGTTATGTGTGTTTGCGTTTGTATGTATGAAAGAGAGGAGAGAGAGAAGACAGGAAAATCCCACATCTGAATTTTGTGTCATTCTTCCATACATAACTCTGCTTCCTACTTCCCAAGCAGTAATAATGAAAGATAAATGTATAGTTAAAAAAAAAAAAAAAAAAAAAAAAAAAAAAAAAAAAAAAGCGAGTTTACACGCAAGCAGCAGCAGATTATATTCCTCCATCTACCATGGCTCAGCTAGGAACTCTGAACCTCAATAACGATGTCGTGAAGATGAGAAAAGAAGTGAAGAGAATTCGAGTTTTGATTATCCGAAAACGTGTCGGGAGTGTTGGCAGACTGAAGTCAAAAAAGGATACTGAGGATCCACTGTGGAAAAGACGGGCACAACAATTGCTTGAAGAAATCCATGCCATGAAGAAATTGAAACCTGATATGGTAATTAAATCTGCTCTTGGTGATGATATCAACTTTGAAAAAATCAGCAAAAAGCCAGATTCTACTGCAACTGAATGCGCAATTGCCAGAGTAGCAGTACATCCTCTTCGGAAGAAAGAGACAGACGTGCTACAAGCTGCTGTCCAAACCTTTAAAGAGGCAAGACAAAATGTTGCTGAAGTTGAGACATCAAGGAATGCTTCAAAGGACAATTATTCTAAGAACACTTGGGATTTAAAAGATAATGGAAGTAATTTACAGCATGAAGGAACTATTATCAGTGAGCAAAAAGTGAAAGAAACCAAAATGCTGGAAAAAAAAAAAAAAACAATACTTACTTCAAAGGAAAAAATAGCAAGATAGAACATGGACCTAAAGCAGTGACTATTCCAAATTCTCCATCAAAGCCTTCAGGAAAGGATTCTGTAGTTTCCTTTGAGTCCCAGAAGACACCTGCTGACCCCAAACTGAAAACACTAAGTCAAACCAAAAAAGGAAAGTATCTGATAGCTCACTCTGTGGTAGCAGTGATGGTAGAGAAGAATTACGTGAAGAGGAGGAGTATTTTGATGATAGCACAGAAGAAAGGTTTTACAAACAGTCTTCCATGTCTGAAGATGGCGATAGCGGTGATGACTTCCTCACTGGGAAAGTCAGATGGACATGAAGGTAGGAAAGTAGTTGTCATCAGGCGCGGTGGCTCACACCTGTAATCCCAGCACTTTGGGAGGCCCAGGCGGGCAGATCACAAGGTTAAGAGATCGAGACCATCCTGCCCAACACGAACCCCGTCTCTCCTAAAATACAAAAACTAGCTGGGCATGGTGATGAGTGCCTGTAGTCCCAGATACTCGGGAGGCTGAGGCAGGAGAATTGATTGAACCCGGGAGGCGGAGGTTGCAGTGAGCTGATATCATGCCACTGCACTCCAGCCTGGCGCCTAGAGACAGAGTGAGACAGAGAGTCTCTGTCTCAAAAAAAAAAAAAAAAAAAAAAAAAAAAAAAAAAAAAAAGAAAGAAAGAAAGAAAGAAAGAAAAAAGAAACAAAAACCACTCAAAAAAGTGTTACTTAAAGAAGATACGGCCGGGTGCAGTGGCTCAAGCCTGTAATCCCAGCACTTTGGGAGGCCGAGGTGGGTGGATCACGAGGTCAAGAGATCGAGACCATCCTGGTCAACATGGTGAAACCCCGTCTCTACTAAAAATACAAAAAATTAGCTGGGCATGATGGCGCGTGCCTGTGATCCCAGCTACTCAGGAGGCTGAGGCAGGAGAATTGCTTGAACCCAGGAGACGGAGGGTGAGCCGAGATCGTGCCATTGCACTCCAGCCTGGGTAGCAAGAGCGAAACTCTGTCTCAAAAAAAAAAAAAAAAAAAAAGATACAGGTGAAACTCGTGGAGATAGAAGAAATGACAAAACCAAGCCAAGCACAGAAACCAGAAAGTTAAAATCAGTGTTTTCCCACTCTTTATCTGGATCTAAAATCTCTAGAAGAAATTACAAAGAACAGGCTCCAAAAACCAGATCCCTAGATATTCCACAGAATGAACCTCAGATCAAGAATCAGTTTAACAAGAAGCTACAAAGAAAACTTGAAAACACAAAACAGCAATTGCAGCTGCCTCTTCATCCTTCATGGGAAGCAAGGAGGAAGTGAAAAGAACAGCAATGTAACATTGCTGTGGTTCAGGGGAAAACAAATGACATTTGGTGATTGACTAGTGCCTCTTTCTGTGAACTTTTCCATCTAAAAAAATTTTCTTTAAAGACAGGGTCTCACTTGGTTGCCCAGGCCAGAGCACAATAGTGCAATCACAGCTCACTGCAGCCTCCAACTCCTGGGCTTAAATGATCCACCTCTGCCTCCCAAACGGCTGGGACTACAGGTGCATGCACCTCCATGCCTGGCTTATACACCCCAACCCTGCAGCTATTACTTAAACTCGTATTTGAATAAGTCTCTTGGAGGGAATTATAGAATATTTGTTTTTGTATTTCTTTTTTCTTCAGTAAATTCAAGTTACGTTTACATAAGTCTTTCACAATCCAATATGTACTTACATTTATTTTAAATACTATTCTTCAGACTGTTTTCCTTATGAAGTAATTGGGGATTACAGTGGTCTCATATTTTCTTTTCAGTGCTTATCATGAAGTGTGCTTCAGTCGTTCAGCTCTGTGGTTTCATTTAAAAATAAATGTCAATATGTATTTAAAATAATAATGGAAACGTAGAAAACTATAGCTATTTAAACCAGATCACTCTTGCTAAAAATCATTCTTGCTAGCAAACTAGTAACTTTTATTATGGATGTACAGATAATTAAATAAATATCAGTTTTATTATAGTTTTAAGTACTTGTGATCATGTACTTTTTAATTTGAAAATAGCTGTCTAGGACAAAATTGGGATTCTTAATTATAGTTTAGTTACTTAAGCATATTGTTTAAATGTAGCAATACAACCAATAATTCATTTTATGTTTTACTGCATATAAATATTTCCGTTAAATCAACAATGTATATTTAAAAAAAAAAAAAAACAAGAATGCTACAGAACATTCAAAGCGTCAGTAATCTGAATGTGGTGAGTAGTTGCATTTTGATCTCAAATGTAGTAAAAATATGCTACCATGAAAATAAATTATGTTTCCCAAAGTTGTAGGCCTATCTAGGAAAAGCTCATTAAATTAGTTTGGGAACAGGTGTATTTACTGGATTATTTATTTTTCTTAAGTCCCCACATGATTCCCATTCCAAAAGTCATATTATCTTGGTAAATAAAGACTTATCTACAAAAGAAAAAAAAAATCAGCCAGCTAGACCAGGAAAGAATGTTTTCCCTGGATCCAGAGTGTAAGCCATTCATCATTGTCCTGGATTTTGTGATCTCTTCAGGACAAACAGATAGTCATCATGATTAAAAGGTAACATTATCGGGTTGATGAAACAATCTAAAATGTGTGTACACATAAAAACAGACCTCAAATTACAGAAGAAGGCAACTGACAGAAGTGAAAGAAATAATTATTATATTTAAAAATTTCAACATTTCTCTTCCAAGAATTTATAAAGTAGAAATTTTCTAAACTTCTAAATGAAGTAGAAAGAAATTCAGCAAGTATATCAAGTGTATACAGATACTTTTCAAGTACAAATAGAATATTGAACAAGAAGATAATATAGTGAAGGCACATGATGCAAAAACTGACAGTGATAAAATAAAAAATAAAAATAAACTGGAAAAGGATATTAGATAATAAGTGAAGCTTTTTGAATCTTCCATGAAAATTTTATCCTATGTGACTTAAAAATGACTTATTCTTTGATTTCTAAGTTTCTCAATGTCATCCTATGTTTAAAGTGGATGCAACTTCCTAATTTTCCACAGAATTAGAAATGTAATCAATCTGGATATTACAAACCACGTTTGAAAGGAAGGAGACAAAAGCTGTGGAATGTTCAAGATACTTTTACCTTCATTATATAAAGTATGAAGTACACCCCAATTAATAATAAAAATAAAAGCATAGATATTTTTACATACATTTTCAAATAACATCAGAAATAGAAATACAGTATATTAGGTCAATGAAGTATGGTATTTGGAAAGTGGTGCAAATTAAGATTTTGGGTGTCACAGTAGAAAGATGAACTATAAAACGAAGATCAATATAAATTCCAGGTGAAATTTGCAAATTAAAACATTTTGATGGAATTGACATTTTGATGAAATTAAAAATTAATTTTGCTTCGAACAGTATGAAAAAAATAAGTTTTGATGATGTTCACCTTACTCTAACAACTGAGAATGTAATGTTTAATTTAAAATATATACAAATATGAAAATATATTCATTTTTATGCATCTGTGGGAGCACTTTGGAAAGCTGAGCCATATTAGATGAGCAGCTAATAACCTTATAAATCCATTTTGGAAACAATGAGTGTTTGATGCACACATACAAAATATATATATGTTTTCCATATTTGAAAATTATATCTTTTTTGTTTCTTTTTAAAATTTATTTGATTATTTTGAAAATTGTATCTTTAACACAAACCATTCTAATGGAGGTTATGTGCATTTTATCTTTATTTTTCAGAACTTCTGCCACTACCAAGGGTATATCGAAGGTTATCCAAAATCTGTGGTGATGGTTAGCACATGTACCGGACTCAGGTTGTAATTTACAGTTTTATAAATTACAAAGGAAAATATTGACTTCAAAATTATTTTAAACATTTTAAAATAATATTCAGTGATTTTAAGTGAGGCATGGCTTTCATGGGAAAATTGGCACTGAAAAAGCCAATTTTTCTTCGTGTGTCTTGGTATGGAAATACTTATAATGACTCCTACCTTTTTGCAGAATTCTGATTTTTTAAATATATTTGGAAGCCATGAAATATTAACAGCTAGGCAAATGCTAATAGCATTACCATGGGGTGTCTCTCAGTAAGTATGTGAATGCCCAGTAACATTCTCCTATTTTATTATTTTAGACTCAAGCTAAAAATAATCTGCATACCATGAAAAAAATAATGCTAAGTGGCATTTTATTGGCTTTCCACAAAACATTTTACTTACTATTTTTTTTTTTTTTTTTTTGAAATTTGTAGGGGCTTACTACAGTTTGAAAATGTTAGTTATGGCATTGAACCCCTGGAGTCTTCAGTTGGTTTTGAACATGTAATTTACCAAGTAAAACATAAGAAAGCAGATGTTTCCTTATATACTGAGAAAGATATTGAATCAAGAGATCTACCTTATAAAATACATCTGTATACCATGAAAAAAATAATGCTAAGTGGCATTTTATTGGCTTTCCACAAAACATTATTTTACTTATTAATTTTTTTTTTGAAATTTGTAGGGGCTTACTACAGTTTGAAAATGTTAGTTATGGCATTGAACCCCTGGAGTCTTCAGTTGGTTTTGAACATGTAATTTACCAAGTAAAACAAAAGAAAGCAGATGTTTCCTTATATACTGAGAAAGATATTGAATCAAGAGATCTACCCTATAAAATACAAAGCATAGAGGTAGGTGATGAACATGGTTATTATTATACAGCAATATAAGCACTGATGTTTATAATTGATAAAGTATGTATTTACACTTCCATAAACACCAAAACATATATACCCACATGTATGGATGTATCAGAAACTTCGTAACTTGTATCATTATGCCTTAAAACTAGTTTTGTAATTTTCCAGAACTCCAATCACGATGTTTTGAACTGTTAGTGGCATCTTTTTCTATAATCTAGATCTTTATTGTCAGCAGAGGCCCTCCTTTATTCATAGTCATTGTGTTAAAATCCTGGTGTAACAAACACAAATGTCACCCACATAAATATTGAAGATACATATGTAGGGTCCTGAGGAGAATCGCCCCTATCTTGAAAGGGAACTGCCTCAGGGGAGATCATTATATTTTCCTTAGAGGATTCAAGGCTAATTAATTTCCTCAGAAAGTGAAAGAGGCTTCTCTGCTAGCAAACACAACTCACCAGCATTTAGGAGTTTTATAGCCCAGCTTCATCAGAGTCCTTCTCTAGGTTCCCATTACAGTTTTGAGGATCCCACTGCTTCCCACTCAGTGCTCTCTCTTTGACAGTAGTACCATGGGAGTTTGGGAAATCTGTTTCCACTGTAATTCGTCCAATGACAGGACGAGATTCTGGGTTTGGTTTTTTGGTTTTTAGTAATCTCAGCTCTGTAGCTATAGGATATGAAAATTTATTCCAAGACACACGAAGAAGCTTTTGGGTAATTTATGCATCACTTGAGATGATAATTCAAATACTTAAGCTTATTTTCTTCTTTCCCCACTTTGTCCAGCAACATTAGGAGCAACCAATCTCATTGTACTTGCTAGTTTGACAAAAATGTTCAAAAGTATCATATACATGGTCACCAAGACCCTTGCCTTCATTAGGTGTTTGATCAGTGCCTGTCTGTATTGCTACATCAAGCCATGACCTATCTGCTATCTATAGAAGTGTCTTTAAATCTAACCAGAGTAGAAAGCAAATTCCCAAAACCCCAGAACCAATTCAGAAGATTTCCCCTTAATATTCTGTTTTCTTGATACCTCATTCCTGGTGCCGACATCTATATCAGGGTTCTCCGGTGAAATAAAACCAACATGAGATATATATGTGTGTGTTTGTGTACATACAGAAAGAGGGAGAGAGAGAAAAGGAGAGAGATTTTATGGAATGGTCTCAGATGACTGTGAAGGCTTGGTAAATCCAAAATCTGTAGGGTAAGCTGGCAGGCTGGTGATCCAAGGAAGATTTGCATTTTAAGACCAACATAGTCTGCCGGCAGACTTTCTTTTTGTTTAGGAAATATCGGTTCCTAAAAAAGGTTTCAACTGATTGGATGATGTTCACCCACATAATGAAGAGTAATCTGCTTTACTAGAGGATTGCCAACTTAAATGTTAATTTCACCTAAAAGGTACCTTTATAGAGACATCCAGGGTAATGTCTGACCTAATATCTGTTCACAGTGGTTCAGCCAAGTTTATGGTAAAATTAATTATCACAACCAATATCACATCATTTATGCTTATGTTTATTCTACATGTTTTATTGTTTAATCTCATTTTGATATATGATACACTTTAACATTTTGTATTGGATGAGGTAGGGCTTCAAATTTTTTTTTCATATCGATATCCAGCTGTTCTCACACTATTTGTTGAAGAGATTATTTGTTTCCCACTGAATGTTCTTGATTTTTTTCAAAGATCAGTTGACCATAAATGTTAAGGATTATTACCAGACTTAAAATTCTAGTCCATTAATCTTTATATCTATCCTAATGCCACTACCACATTTTCTTTACTACTGTATTTTTGTAGTAAGATTTGGAATTGGTAAGTGTACAGCCTTCAATATTCTTATTTTCCAAGATTATTTTGGTTATTCTGGCTACTGTGCATTTCCAAACGTATTTAAATATTTATTTATTTTTAATTTCCGTAAAAAGACACCCAGGATTGTGCCGAATCTGTAGATAAATCTGAGGAATGTTGCTATATTAGCAATACTAACTCTTTCTATCAATAAACGTTAGGTAGTTTTTATTTTTTAGATCTTCTTTAATTTATTTCCACAATGTTTTATGTATTTTTGTATGAGTCTTCAGTAAAGCTTCTTTTGTTATTTATAGAAGTTTTATTATTTTAGATATTGTAAGGGTTATTGCCGAGTTTAAAATGAGGAAACTGAGGCCAGTATAAGAAAATTAAATACCAATTTATTCAGCTCCCAGGCGAGATTCTCTGGTCCCAGGGAAAGGGGCCAGCGAAGTTGCACTGACTTCCCGGGGCGGTGGGGTGGATGGTGGTTATAGCTAGGAGGAGCGAGGAACAGCTGGTTGGGTCCAGGGGATCGGAATTGAGACGGGGCGGACCGCTATTGGTTGGCAGGTTGTTGGGCGGGTTTTCCAGTGAGAGAGCCGGCCAGGGTTGCATTAACCAGAGCCTTCCAGGGGAGCCATGTGGCAGAGCTAGGGGTGGAGTGCAGAGCCTGGTGCCAGGTGCAGAGTCAGGTGCTGGGTGCAGAGTCAGGTGCTGAGTGCAGAGGTGGGTGTGTTTGGCCCCCCAGCGAGGCAACTGGCCTTACAGATTTTATTTAAATTTTATACCAGTTTGGATTTCTCATTATTAATATTCGGTAATTAGTGAATTTTCCATATTGGTTTTGTATTCTGCAAACTTAAAAAACTTATTAGTTTTTGATTGAACTCTGTGACTTTATATGTACATTTTCACGCCATCTTGAATAAAGATAGTTTATCTTGTTTCTTTCCAATTAGAATAACCTGAATATCCTTTTCCTTTCCTTTCTTTTCTTTCTTTTTCTTTTTTTTTTTTTTTTTTTTTTTTTTTTTTTTTTTTTTTTTGAGACAGTTTTGCTTTTGTTGTCCAAGCTGGAGTGCAACGTCCATCTCCTGGGTTTAAGCAATTCTCCTGCCTCAGCCTCCTGAGTAGCTGGGATTACAGGCATGTGCCACCATGCCTAGCTAATTTTGTATTTTTAGTAGAGACCGGAGTTTCTCCACATTGATTAGGCTGGTCTAGAACTCCTCATCTCAGGTGATCTGCCCCCTCCCAAAGTGCTGGGATTGAAGATGTGAGCCACTGCCCCAGACTGAATGTCCTTTTTCTTACTTAATTGCCCTCATTACCACTTCCATTATAATGTTGAATAGCATAGGTGAGAAGAGGTATTCTCATCTTTTCCCAGTTATAGGGAGAAAAGATTCCGTCCCTCAACCTTAAGCATAATGTTATTTGTAATATTTTCACAAATGCCCTTTATCAGATTTTCATCCAATGTTAGTTTGTTAACGATTTCTGTTTCATCATTAAGGGTTGTTGAATTTTTTCAGTTATTTTTTTCTGCAATATGTGCTGAGATGTAAATTTCATTTTTATCCTCTATTTTGTTAATATAGTATATTGCATTAATTGATTTTTAATTGTTAAACTGACCTTGTATCCAGTCTCTGTTATAGTGCATAACTCTTCTTATACATTGCTGGGTTCAGTTTGCTGGCATAATTTTGAAGATTTTTTTCATTTATTTTTATAAAGAATATTGCCGTGTAGATTTGTTTTCATATGATATTTTTCTTCGGCTTTGGTATCATGGTGATATAAACTTCATAAAATGAGTTGGGATGTGTTGTCTCCTCTATTTAAACATTTGTAAAATCCATCTGGGATTGGACATTTTTAGGGAAGGATTTTTATTAGTAATTAATTTTTTCTCATAAGTATTTTATAATTTTCTAATTTTCTGGAATCAGTGTAGGTAATTTGTGTGTCTCTAGAGGTTTTTCGGTTTCATCTATTTATTTCTTGGTCTATTGTTGTTTGCAGTATTCCTTTATAGGTCTTAGGTCTTTAAATATCTGTAAAATTTTTAGTAATCTTTTTTGTTTTGGATTTTATTAATTTAAATATTTTCTTTCTTGAGTGGTCACAGTAGCTAATGATATTTTAATTAAAGTGTACCTCTTTTAAAGCACATATAATTAAGTGGGTTTTTTTTTGTTTTGTTTTTTGAGAGGGAGTCTCACTCTATCAGCCAGGCTGGATTGCAATAGCTGGATCTCGACTCACTGCAACCTCTACCATCCAGGTTCAAGTGATTCTCCTGCCTCAGCCTCCCAAGTAGCTGGGATTACAAGTGCCTGTGACCACACCAGCTAATTTTTGTATTTTCAGTAGAGATGGGGTTTCACCATTTTGGCCAGCCTGGTATTGAACTCCTGGCCTCATGATCCACCCACCTGGGCCTCCCAAAGTGCTGGAATTACAGACATGAGCCACTGTACCTGGCTACTAAGTTTTTAAACATTTTAAATCAGACCTGACAATTTTATTTTTAACTGACAGATAATAATCATACTTATGGGATACAGAATGATATTTTGATACATGAATAAAATGTGTAATAATCAAATTAGGGTAATTAGCATATTTATTA
The DNA here is from genome assembly GCF_048565385.1 of Saimiri boliviensis. Taxonomy (NCBI): domain Eukaryota; kingdom Metazoa; phylum Chordata; class Mammalia; order Primates; family Cebidae; genus Saimiri; species Saimiri boliviensis. The sequence continues at coordinate 76,627,329 of NC_133461.1, forward strand.
CCTTAAACATTTAGCATTTATTTATGTTATTTATGTTGGGAACACTCAAAATTCCATCTTTAAGCTACTTGAAAATATATAATAAATTACTGTTAACTATAGTCACCCTGTGGTGCTGTAGAACACTAGAACTTAATCCTTCTATCTAACTGTACTTGCATAACCAAGAGCCAACCTTTCCCCATCCTCTCCTCACCTGACACTTCCTATCCTCTTATGACCACAACGTGACTCTCTACTTCTGTGAGCTCAACTATTTTAGTAGCCAAGGTTATTTATTGCATTTACTTGTAATGCACACACTTCTATAACTTAGATTTAATCTACCACCTTGTCATTTCTTATTTGTCTTATATGTTCCTTATTCCTTTATTCTTTCTTCTTTTATACCTTATTTATTTTTTTCAAGGCATTAACCTACCAGGGAGTACTTAACAAGTTGATCATTAAGTTTATTTACAAAAATGAGCAAATAAGCATATTGAAAAAAACACCTGAAAATGTAGAGTGAAGGGGAAATCATGGTCCTCAACCATCTGTATTCCTACCTCTCCTAGACCTTCTATTTCATTTTATTTGCTAGCCTCATTTGGTCCTCCTCCTACTTCCAGCATTAAAACATTTAATTCCTAAATCCGAATATCTATTATTTGCTCTCACTTGAGTTCCATCCTCATAATTCTGAACAAAAAGATTCTAGAACCTAGTGGCGTTTTGGATTTTATTTTATTTTTATTTTTATTTTTTGAGACAGAGTCTTACTCTGTCACCCAGGCTGGAATGCAGTGGTGTGATCTTGGCTCACTGCAACCTCTGCCTCCCAGGTTCAAATGATTTTCCTGCCTCAGCCTTCTGAGTAGCTGGGATTACAGGCACAAGCCACAACGCCCAGCTAATTTTTTATATTTTAGTAGAGACGGGGTTTTGCCATGTTGGCCAGCCTGTTCTTGCACTCCTGGCCTCAAGTGATTCATCTACCTCGGTCTCCCAAAGTACTGGGATTACAGGTGTGAGCCACTGCGCCTGGCCTGTGGATTTTTAAAATTGGCATCTGCTCACCTTTTCAATACAAACATTTCCTGGCATTCTGTCATGCATCTGTGTATTTTTCTTCTTTCCCTCCCCCCCACACCATTTCAACACACGCATTTCCTGCCATTGTCTTATGCATCTGTATTCTTTTCCCTTCTCTTCTTTCCCTCCCCTCCCCTCCCTTCCCTTTCCCCCTCCCTCTTCTTCCTTCCCCTTCCCTTCCCTTCACTTCTTTTTCTTGTTCCTGTTACCCAGCCTGGAGTGCAGGGGCATAATCGTAGCTCACTGCAGCCTCAACCTCCTGGGCTCAAGTGATTCTCCAGCCTCAGCCTCCCAAGTACTGGGAACACAGACCCAGTTATTATTATTATTTTTTAGTAGAGAGTAGTCTTGCTATGTTGCCTGGGCTGCTATGGAACTCCTGGGCTCAGGCAGTTATCCTGCCTTGACCTCTCAAAGTGCTGGAGTTACAGGCATGAGCCACCACACCTGACCTCATATATTCCATTTTATATATTTGCTTAAAATGGACTACATATTTTTTCTCTGAACAAGATTATTTTTTAATAAATAAATGAATGCATTATTCAATTAAGTATCACCAATCCCAATCTCAAAGATAAAAAAAGAGCAAAGATTATTTCAGGGACTGTTTGACAGCTAACATTTAGTGTTGGTTAGAACAAAGATTTTTAAATCCTCCAATCCATTAATACAGTGTTTTCTCTCAATATTTAAATAAAGTAAAGCAATCTTGCTTAGGGACTTTAACGAAATGATGGAGCCTAACTACTAAAAGATTTTAAGTTCCCATTAAAACCGTGAAACAATCAATGCTTAAGGCTGATGAAAATGGTGAGAAACCAGTTGGACCAGATTTCATCTGCCTTTTAAAAATAAAATCTTTAAATCTTCAAGATTTGGGCCAGGAGAGAGAAGTTTAAATGGGTAAAATTGTGAGGAATAAGCTCTAAATTTGTCTTACTGATATTTCTCAACTTTTTTAAAAAACCTTTTAGTTACTGTCACCATCACTTTTCTGATTGCTACTCAAATCCCGAATTTGTTTATTCTTCTTTATTGGTTTTCTTAAGGAAAACATTTTTAACTAAAATGAAATTGTTCTGAACTTCCAAAAAGTTATTAATACCTATGTAAAAAAATAAAAACTGCAGATAAACTAAACATAATACAAGTTTCCTCAGTTTCTGATGTTTGATCCACTTACTCTATGTCAAGATATTTGTCTAGTGCACTTAGGTGGCATGGGTCTTTTCGCAACAAAATACTGCATTTTCTACATTATGGTATCAAAGGGCTTGGAAAGTCTATCTTACAATTTTTTTTCTAGTGTATTTCTTCTAAAAGTTTCTTTTGTGTAACAATAGAGATGAAAACAGATAACATTTTTCATAACAATCATTACAACAATAACTATCCTCATTTTTAAGCAAAACCTAAGTCACAGAAAAGTTAAACCAGAGTTCAAACTCTGTAAGCCATGGCATTTGTGTCTGATACAAGGATTAGCTGTATCCTTTAGATGAAATCTCATTCTCTAAACACAGAGATATGTCCTTACTTTTTGGGGATCATATCTAAGACCATACCACACAGAAATGTAATAATAGCATCACTAAGGTGATAGAACCACATGCATTTGCAATGGTGAACTGATAGATTTATTTAAAAAGAGAGAATAATATGAATAGCTTCGTACCAAAGAAAATACGGAGAATGAAAGACATAGAAAAGTTGTTTCCCAAGTAAATTAAGTAATTGATTAGGTGCAGAGAAATGACAAAGAAAATAGATTTTAAAAAAGATTTTGTTATATCTAGTTTGCTTATATTATCTGGTTTTATTTCTCTATGTAAAATTGTGTTTTTCAATATTTAGTTCATTAATAGTAGTGATATGCACTAAAAATACTTAAGTAATTCTATAATTTTGATGCAACATTTGTGGATTTTTTCAGCCACAACCAGATTTTGCAAAGTATATAGAAATGCATGTTGTAGTTGAAAAACAATTGGTAAGTATATTCTAATTTATTTATGTCACTTGATATTTGCAATGAGGGATTGTAATAATAATTCAGAATACCTTTTTAGCAGAAGAGAATTAATGATAATTTTGCCTTAGCTCTGCCTTAATGGACTTTAAATTGTTAGTATCAGCAGTAAATGGAGAATCAAATTGTATATAGTGTTCAGTTTTATAAATAACGATGTAAAGAAAATAATTGCTACCTCCATAACAGTTTACAAATAGTTTTGGAATTATTATAGCAACTTGTGTGTGTTCTAGAACTATATTGATTTTTAAAAGTAATGCTTGACAGTTTGGATATTATTCAAAAAGAAATAAGGTAGACAGGAAAATAATGATTTATATTGGGGATAAAATGTGCTGATAAACTATTTTAGTGATAAATATTTTAAACTTGGGTAAAATAAGTGATCAATACGTTTATTTTTAATTATTCAAAATGTTATGTCTTTCAAGATTTCCTCACAAATTAAATTAAAACTATCTGAAATTTAGAACTCCTAAAATAACTCTATTTTTTTTTTCATTTTTTTCCCTTTATTTTATAGGCAAGTTTCCAACTTTAAAAAAATATATGAAGTTTTCTTAATGTGTTTTGGAGTTTTGCATTGTGTTTTTCTATATTCATTCCAGAGCTTTCTATTCTCGTTTCATGCATTCAAAAATCTTCTTTGCCTCCCTGAAGACAGTATTAAAACTTTATTTCAGTACTTCATTTCTCAACATAGATACTTTCGGTATTATATCCTTGTTTTTGGCACCTACATTTAATGTTAAACATTTTATTCAAATGTCTAGTCATTTCATATTGAAAAGAAGGGCTGTATTGTCTTACAGGTCCTTTGCTGTGGTGGGACTTACAAGGTGAACAAAATACTTTGCAAGTGGCTATACCATATTTTGTTACCAACAGCAATATATGAGAGTTTTAATCACTTAACATCTTTGCTAATACTTGTTTTTGTCCTTTCGTTTATAATCATTCTATTTACAACGAACCTACAGCCAATATCATACTGAATGGGCAAAAGTTGAAAGCATTCCCTTTGAAATCTGGCACTAGACAAGGATGCCCTCTCTCACTATGCCTATTCAATACAGTATTGGAAGTTCTAGCCAGAGCAATTAGGCAAGAAAAAGAAATAAAGTACATTGAATTAGGAAAGGAGGAAGTCAAACTGTCTCTATTTGCAGATAACATGATTGTATATCTAGAAGACCCTGTCGTCTCAGCCCAAAATCTTCTCAAACTGATAAGCAACTTCAGCAAAGTCTCAGGATGCAAAATCAATGTCCAGAAATCACAAGCATTCCTATATACCAATAATAGACAAACAGAGAGCCAAATCAGGAGTGAACTCCCATTCACAATTGCTACAAAGAGAATAAAATACCTAGGAATACAACTAACAAAAAAATGTAAAGGACCTCTTCAAAGAGAACTACAAACCACTGCTGACCGAAATTAGAGAGGACAAAAACAGATGGAGAAACATTGCATGCTCATGGTTAGGAAGAATCAATATTATGAAAATGGTCATACTGCCTAAAGTAATCCATAGATTCAACGCTATCCCCATCAAGCTACCAATGACCTTCTTCACAGAACTGGAAAAAAACCACTTTAAACTTCATATGGAATCGCAAGAGAGCCCACATATCCCAGACAATCCTAAGCAAAAAAACAAAGCTGAGGCATCACACTGCTGGACTTCAAACTATATTACAAGGCTGCAGGAATCAAAACAGCATGATAGTGGTACCAAAATAGAGACATAGACCAATGGAACAGAACAGAGGCCCCAGAAGCAACACCACACATCTACAACCATCTGATCTTTGACAACTCTGACAAAAACAAGCAATGGGGAAAGGATTCCATGTTTAATAAATGGTGTTGGGAAAACTGACTAGCAATGTGCAGAAAGCAGAAACTGGACCCCTACCTGTCACCTTACACTAAAATTAACTCCAGATGGATCAAAGATTTAAACATAAAACCTAATACCATAAAAACACTAGAAGAAAACGTAGGTAAAACCATCCAGGACATAGGCATAGGCAAGGACCTCATGACTAAAACACCAAAAGCAATGGCAATAAAAGCCAAGATAGACAAGTGGGATCTAATTAAACTTCAGAGCTTCTGTACAGCAAAGGAAACCATCATTAGAGTGAACCAGCAATCAATGGAATGGGGAAAAAATTTTGCAATCTACCCTTCTGATAAAAGGCTAATATACAGAATCTACAAAGAAATAAAACAGATTTATAAGAAAAAAAAAACATTCAAAAGTGGGTGAAGGATATGAACAGACACTTCAAAAGAAGACGTATATGAGGCCAACAAACATGAAAAAATGCTCATCATCACTGGTCATTAGAGAAATGCAAATCAAAACTACCATCTCACGCCAGTTAGAATGACAATCATTAAAATACCATCTCACGCCAGTTAGAATGGCAATCATTAAAAATCTGGAGACAACAGATGCTGGAGAGGATGTGGAGAAATAGGAACACTCTTACACAGTTAGTGGAAGTGTAAATTAGTTCAACCATTGTGGAAGACAGGGTGGTGATTTCTCAAGGATCTAGAAATAGAAATTCCATTTGACACAGCAATCCCATAATTGGATATATACCCAAAGAACTATAAATCGTTCAACTATAAAGACACATGCACACGTATGTTCATTGCAGCCCTGTACAATAGCAAAGATCTGAAATAGCAAAGATCTGAAACCAACCCAGATGCCCCTCAATAATAGACTGGACAAAGAAAATGTGGTACATATACACCACAGAATACTACACAGTCAAAAAAAACGATGAGTTGGAAACCATCATTCTCAGCAAACTGACACAAGAACAGAAAGCCAAATACTGCGTGTTCTCACTTATAGGTTGGTGTTGAGCAATAAGAACACATGGACTCAGGGAGAGGAGCATCACACACTGGGGGCAGTTGGGAGGGGTAGGGGAGAGACAGTGGGGGGTGGGGAGTGTGGGGAGGGATAACATGGGAAGAAATGCCAGATATAGTAGGCACCTAAAGTAAAATAAAATAAAATAAAATATTTTGTGTATATAACATACAAACATACATATGTACTACAAGGCATATGTACATATGTACATCAACATACACAGAAGCAGATCTTGCAGTTTGTAGTCTATGATTTTAGCCATGTGCCCGATACAGTAAGACACAAAACTTACTCATTCATAAAAACATGCATATCTGGATCCAAATTATATTTCTAGCCAGTGGAACAAGATTATTCACTCAGATGGCTAAAACAGACCTTTAAGATTTTTTTGTTTGCCAGTTTGCAAATTGTTCCCCACTCTTCCTTTTCAGACTACAAATCTTCCAACTTTCCTTTTCTCTACCAAAGTATTTCTCTGACTTGGCTATTTCTGCCCATTGTTGGACATTATAGACTGTACAGACTTTCCTTAGTCTGAGGAAATGTGACTTGGCAGCTTTAATGTCCCTCAAATAGAAATTCTCTAGTCTGAAACCTCTCAATCCTTGCATTTTTATGTTCTCTCAATCAAATTGTAGCCCAAGTCAGGGCTTTAACAATAGATATTGGCACCATAGCACATGGGGCTCCCATATCAAGGAGTCTGGAAACTTCTTTCACCCTGACCATTTTACCTACTCTTATGCAAAAGACTTTGAGTCCCTAACAGTGAGTTGAGCCAAAGGACCCTTGTTCTTTTGTCAGTCTTTATCTTGATTAAACTACCTGACCATTGCCTCAAGTGGTTGTAAGTCAGGTTTCATTGTAATCTCTGCCATCCAGCTTAAAAAATTCTCCCAATGGATAAGTAGGGGAGACTTGCTTAACATCCTTTAATGTTAGGGAACCAGCTGACATGTCCCTTTGGTCCATCCATCCCTTGGTAATGTCGTATTAAAACTTTTGTTTTAACCCAATTAATGTCCATTTTATTCCTTCCATTTCTAAATAACCATCTACAGATGGCTACTCTCATTTTGCATTTCTAAAGGGATGGCATTTAGGCATGATAAGGTAGAGAACTGACATTTAAAAAGCACAGAACATTTCAGATCTAAATTCTATCATTTCCTGAAATAAGTAAAGGTGTGGGTAAAAGTCCATTAAGACAACATGATCTTGAAAAGCACCTTAAACATAAACACAAGGCTCGCTATGCAGATTTAAGCCAATGCTTTTTCTCCACTGTAAGAGTTTCTCTGACTTTAGTCCAGGCTCAAGGAGGGAGGATCCCCTATGCATGGAGATTCGATGCAACTTTTTCTTATAAAAAGTTCTCAGAATAATGAACTAGAGTTAGCCATTATGCTATAAAGGCATATTTTGGCTACATCAGTGTCTTCCCAACCTAGTTTGTGTGTGTGTGTGTGTGTGTGTGTGTGTGTGTGTGTGTGTGTGTGTGTGTTTGAGACAGAGTTTCGCTCTTGTTACCCAGGCTGGAGTGCAATGGCACGATCTCGGCTCACCGCAACCTCCGCCTCCTGGGTTCAGGCAACTCTCCTGCCTCAGCCTCCTAAGTAGCTGGGATTACAGGCACGCGCCACCATGCCCAGCTACTTTTTTTTTTTATTTTTATTTTTAGTAGAGACGGGGTTTCACCATGTTGACCAGGATGGTCTCCATCTCTTGACCTCGTGATCCACCCCCCTCGGCCTCCCAAAGTGCTGGGATTACAGGCTTGAGCCACCGCGCCCGGCCTAGTTTGTGTTTTTTAACTAGATTACTGAATTCAGAGTTAAACCTATTAAGACAGAGGGCAGAAAAAGCATTTTCTATGTCTGGGCTCAACAAGCATAAACCAGAATGTATTACAAACAGTGCTTTTAATCTTACCTTATAGTCAGAGACTGGTTCATTCTTTTTCTATTTATAAAATTAATTTGCAGTCCTTTCACAGTTTTATTTTGAGAAAAGACTTTCTTGGAGTTTTTAGTTGAACAGTGATGTCTTTAACCATTGCTCTTAGCTCAGGATCCTGACCAAAATACACAGGTGGCTAAAGAAGCATATCTGATTGATATGAGGGCCTATTGACAAGGCATTTATCTACCTTTATTTTGTTCTTTGAGGAAGGAAGGTAACTAAGTAAACAGGTTAGTAAGCAGAGGAGAAAAGACAGGGACAATAGGGGTTTAATCAGTCTTACAGTTTTTCATAATGAATATTTTAGTGAAGCTATTTAAGAATCCTAAGGTCTTATAGAGACTACTTCACATCAATGAAGGTAGATGTATCATTCCCTATGCCTATGCTGGGAGCACTTATTTTCCTGTGCACCTCTTAGAAGGATGATTTTGTGCAATTGTAACATTTCTCTAATAAAAGCCATTGCAATTCTAAAGTGTCTTTAGTAAGATTTTGCCATTTTTTGTAGATATTTACAGCTTCCAGGAACATAAATTTTGATCATAAGAGAAGCAGGCATACTAGAAGATGGATTACTGGATACTTTAGAATGTAAAGATCCCATCCTTATATTGGGTCTTGGGTTTCTTGGAGCCGAGAAAAAAAAAAAAAAAGCCTAAGATGACAGTGCTACCCTGTTGTGTTGTGGGAGATTTTATAGTGTTTTTCATATGGAAATTGTTCTTGAAACTGGCAAGTGTCAAATGCACTACTGTCAAGGTAACCTATTCTGTCACCAATTTATCCTAACACAGGAATCTTAGTTTTAGGTGGCAAACACTTTAACAACTTCTAAGTGTCTGATCAGTGCCCATCAGTCAAGTTGTGGCCCAGCTCTGAGATTCCTTTGACCAATCTATCTGTGATTTTTTTCTTAACTTTGCATATAAGACAAGAAACAGAGGAGAGAAACCAAATTCCCGTGAATGTGCCAACAGCTCTTCTTTACCTCTAAAGCTGCAGCCCTTTTCTGTCTTGTGGATCCTCACAAACACTCAAAGTCTTATGAATTTTGTGCTTTGCTACAGCACAAAAAGACCTTGAACTGGAAAGCCAAAAGTATCAGGGAGCTCAAATAAGAGAGTAGAGCTGAAATTCAAGAGGAACTTACTGACAAACTCTGGTTTTGGTGAGAAAGACAGAGAAGCATAAAGAAGCCAACAGTCACCTCACATGCATACCTCATGAGTTACAGGGATAGCCACAAGCCTCCTTCAGATACCATATTCGAAGACTGCCAAAGAGCAGAATTCTAAAAAGCTAAGTTTTAAAGATCTGACTGGTTTTCAATAGCAATTCATGAACACGGCAGCATCAAATAGACATAAGCTGTGTCAGGCAGATTTATCAGTGTTAGAGACAGAATGCTTGTTCTTAGGTACTACAAGGAAATACTAGCATTCAGACAAAACATTTTCTCAGAAAGTCAATTTTGCTTTCTGCAGAAAGGGTGCTGCTCATCAGCCATCTTGCCATGAGAATACACTGAACAAAAGAAAAGCAGGAATATTTATTTCTTATGCATTGGGTTCTTACTGCTGTGTCTGATCTCCATTGGTTGGAGCTGGACCTCACAGTCTAAGCTAAACTTGCTGGCTGATAACTTAAAACCTTTATGAATTGGTAAGGCAATGGAGAACAAAAGGAAAATAGGAAGTTGCTTGCAAAAGGACTTGGAAAAGTAATAATTTCAAATAAGGAAGGGGCATAGGCTGCAAGTTAGAACATGCCTGTGAGCGTGTCCAGCACAAATATCTTGTTTAAAGTATAGAGACATAGCATGTGCTTATTCTCTTATTTCTAACAGCCTCATAAGATGAGGCTTAACAAAGAGTTACTACCAAAAAGCAAGAAGGCTTTGAAGAAAGTTATTCTTTAAAGGAGACTATTATTTCTAACATTTATTATTATTATTCTTTAATAAGAAGGGAAACTTTGAAGATGAACTTTTACTTTCTACAATCAGGAATAAGAAACAGCAATAATAAAAAAATAGATTTGTTAGCATTATGTTACATTGTTTATATGGGTTAAAGCAGAGAGGACATCCTTATCATGTTAAGTTAACTGTGCCCCTTTTGATTGGTTACTGAAAACATTCTGTTTTATTAAAACTGGCCTGTTTGGCTATTATCTCTCCCCTGATTCTTGAAAGCTCTGATCTTTGAAGTAAACAACTTAGGTTTTAGTTTATTGACATGAAACTTTAGCATAAGTCACCCCATTTGGGCCCTGACATTGCTTTAAAAAAATTATCACTGTTGTAATTATATTTTGATGTTTAGTTGTTAAAATCAAAGTTGCAAACTGTTTAGATGCATGGGATTTCCAAGTTGGGAGAGCTCTGCTTTTTCTTTGGATAAGCTCTGTATCTTCATTTTTTTGTTGTTGGGAAAAAGTAATTAATTAAATACATGGTTGGAGTGTTAATTGGGAAAATTAAAATATTACATTTAATCTCTCTCTTTTCAGGAGTTGTTCCCTGTTTAAAGACCCTTTATTATAACCTGCTTATAGTGGAGAGATGTACTCACTGAGGATTTGGAAATTCTGCCATTTTTTTTTTTTTTTTTTTTGCTGTTGTTTTTAAACAGCTTTATTAAAATGTAATTTACATTTTATGATGTTAAACTACTTGAAATGTAAAATTCCATGGTTTTTATTGTTTGCACAAATTCCAGATTTGTGCAAACAATAATAACAATAATGTAATTTTAGAATATTTATCACCTTACAAAAAGAATGTATATCTATTAGCAATTAGTTCCAGTCCCTCTGTCCCTGCTTTCCCGTACCACAGGCCAAGCAATCACTAATTTATTTTCTGACTATAGAGATTTTTCTGTTTTGCACATTTCATTTAAATGGCATCTACAATATGTAATGATTTATAATTTTGCTTTTTCATTTACTGTAATATTTTCCAGGTTTATGCATGTTATGGCATGTATTAGTATTGCATTTCTTCTTACTGTAAAATATTATCCTATTGTATCACAATTTGATTACCTCTTCATTAGTTGATGGATATTTCACTTTTTCTGCTTTTAAGCTATTATGAATAATGTTGCTATCAACATTTGTGTTTAAGTTTTTGTGTGGCCATGTGCTTTAATTTGTATTGGGTAGATGTGAAAATGAGAACTGCAAATTGTTGGATTATAAGATATCTCCATTTCACGTTTGACAAACTGTCTTCAAAAATGTTTGCTCCAATTTATATTTCCATCAGCATGCTTAAGAGTTACAATTTCTTCACATCCTCACCAACAGTTGTTAGTTATTGTGTGTCTTTTGAATTACAGTGTTTTGGTCATGAAGTCCTTGCCTAAGCCTGTGTCCTGAATGGTTTCATCTAGGTTTTCTTTAGGGTTTTTATGGTGTTAGGTCTTATGTTTAAGTCTTTAATCCATCCGGAGTTAATTTTAGTGTAAGATGTCAGGAAAGGGTCCAGTTTCTGCTTTCTTCACATGGCTAGCCAGTTGCCCCAACATCATTTATTAAACAGAGAATCCTTTCCCCATTGCTTGTTTTTGACAGATTTGTCAAAGATCAAATGGTTGTAGATGTGTGGTGTTGCCTCCGAGGCCTCTGTTCTGTTCCATTGGTCTATATCTCTGTTTTGGTGACAGTACCATGCTGTTTTGATTACTGTAGCCTTGTAGTACAGTTTGAAGTCTGGTAATGTGATGTCTCCCGCTTTGTTTTTTTGCTTAGAATTGACTTACAGTGATTCTAATGAATGCGAATTAGTTTTTTATTGTGGTTTTGATTTATATTTCCCTAATATGTAATGATATGGAGAATATTTACATTTTTTATTAGTCATTTGCATATCTTATTTTGAGAAATGTCTATTCACATTCTTTGCACATGTTTTATTTTATTTTATTTTATATTATATTATTTTATTCTTTTTCCTTTTTATTGCATTTTAAGTTTTGGGGTACATGTGAAGAAGATGCAAGATTGTTGCATAGGTACACACATGGCAGTGTGATTTGCTGCCTTCCTCCCCATCACCTGTATCTGGCATTTATCCTTATGCTATGTCTCCCCAGCTCCCCACCCCTCAGTGTCCCTCCCCTATTTCCCCATGACAGACCCCAGTGTGAGATGCTCCCCTCCCTGTGTCCATGTGTTCTCATTGTTCAACACCCACCTATGAGTGAGAACATGCAGTGTTTGATTTTCTGTTCTTGTGTCAGTTTGCTAAGAATGATAGTTTCCAGGTTCATCCATGTCCCTACAAAGGACATGAACTCATCATTTTTGATGGCTGCATAGTATTTCATGGTGTATATGTGCCACATTTTCCCTGTCCAGTCTATCATCGATGGGCATTTGGGTTGGTTCCAGGTCTTTGCTATTGTAAACAATGCTCTTTGCACATGTTTTCATTAGGTTGTCTTTTTGTTGTTTAGTTGTAAATATTCTTTATATATTCTATATGCTAGATCTTTATCAGATATATATTTGGCAAATATTTTTACCATCTCTGAAGGTTTTCTTTCTGTTTTCTTGATAGAGTCATTTGAAGGATAAAGTTTTTAATTTTGAAAGCTTAATCTTTATTTAATTTTCTTGGATTCTTCTTCAAATATTAATTGACCATTATGTGTTAGAATATATTTCTGGAAACTGATTTTAATTTCAGTGATCGGTAAATCTAATAAAATGCCAGTAACAAATTGTCTTGGTTACTGTAGTTTACAGTTAGTTTTAAAATTGAGATATGTGGGTTCTACAACTTTGTTCTTATTTAAAATTGTTTTGGACATCCTGAATCATTTTCATTTTTATATGCTCTATTTCTGGATCATGTTACATGGACACTTAAAAAGAATGCATATTTTGCTGTTTTATAGTGAAATGTTCTATAGATATCTATTGCTTTGTAGTTTTGTTATAGTCTTCAATATCTCTGTTGATTTTTTGCCCAAGTATTCTATTATTGAAAGTTGTTTACATAAGTCTTTAAATATAATTTTGAATTTTCTGTTTCTCTCTTCATTTCTGTTATTTTTTGCTTTGTGTAATTATCTGCCTGTCTTTTTGGATGCATACATGTTTATAATTTTTATATCTTCCTGAAAGACATCCTAGCTCTCTTATTATTGCTATTTGCATGACATACCTTTTAAGTTTCTTTACCATTAGGTTATTTGTATGTTTGAAAATGTACTATGTCTCATATAAACACATTTAAATATTAGAGTTTAGAGCTAATCTTTTCTTTTGATAATTATTATAATATTTTATTGATAGTTGAATTATATTTTTATAATGTTTTAAAATTTTTTGATTTCTATAGAAAAAATAAAATTTCAATTATATTTTTCATTTTTTATGCTGAACATATATAATTTGTATAAAAATAATGTCTGAAAACTAATAATATGTTGGTAGTTTAAACAATTTTTTACTTCACTAAACTGAATTTTCATGAAACAATAACAATTTTTATATGTTAAGCAATATATATTTATATCTAAAAGATAATTATATTTTGCAGTATAATCATATGGGGTCTGATACAACTATTGTCACTCAAAAAATTTTCCAGTTGATTGGATTGACGAATGCTGTAAGTGTTTGCTTCTTAGCACTTTTGCACTTCTTATGTTACTGAAACGATTTGTACACCTCCTCATGACACTACATGAATGCACATGTTGTGTGGTATAGGGGAAATTAAGTTTTATTTTAAATTTTACTTATCTGAAGTAGGAATAATAATAATTATATGCACTTAATTTGGTTACTACAAAACTTTAATTATATAAAGCATGGGATATGGGGCTTCCTTAAATGCAAGCATTATAAAATCTCAAGTATTACTTTTATTATTGGTAACATTTTAAACTTAATATACTTTAAAAATATCGAATGCAGACTTACAGTATAGTTGTTTAATGTTTGCCATAAACTTGTTTTCAAACATAAATATCCAATTTTTAAAAACTGTGGCATTTGAACATATTTTTGTATGTTTTCTATTTTAGATTTTTGTTTCATTTAATCTTACAATTATTCTGTCTTCACTGGAGCTTTGGATAGATGAAAATAAAATTGCAACCACTGGAGATGCTAATGACTTATTACGCACATTTTTAAAATGGAAAAGATCTTATCTTGTTTTACGTCCCCATGATGTGGCATTTTTACTTGTGTAAGCATATCTTGACATTATATACAGCTTATCTGAAAAAAAAAAAGAATCCAATTTGACCCAATATCTGACAGTTGATAAGCATGTAGAAAAAAAATTCTTTTTTTTTTCTGACATACACCATGTAATATTTTTCACAACATGGTATTTGTATCAGAATGACTGATATCAGCTTATTTATTGGTTTAAGTTAAAACTCACTCCTCAATCATGTTTCCCATATTACTTCTTTCCTAGAGCGTATACCACATTATTAAATGTCTCACACATTGAATAAACTTTTCACAATATCTATTTGGAGAAACATCTGAATTCTATAAATGTAGTAATCAGCTTTCTTCTTATGATTAGTTGTTATAAAATTAAAAAGCAAGAAAAGAAAGCGAAACACTGTGTTTTAATATCTCTAAAATATCTGCATTGTGCTTAAGGTTTTAGTACATAAGCCTTCCTTTCTATTTAGTAGCCTCTCTTTTTCTTTCATCAATATTCTGAAGAGGTATATATATATATGTGTGTGTGTGTGTGTGTGTGTGTGTGTGTGTGTGTGTGTGTGTGTATAGACAGAGAGAGAGAATTGTAAAGATTATACTGGGAGTTTAAAACATTTTACTTTTTATCTTCTGTCCTATAAATATGACATGACTTTTTCATGTCTTTGAAAAGCTAATTTGTCTGAATAATGAGAGATTTTAGTCCATAGAGTGTTTCTGCTCATTAACCAGTTGCATTGCCTTAACTTTTTACTTTTAAGGAATTTTATTTATTTATGTATTTATTTTTATTTTTTGTTGTGCAGTTTATTCAAGTGAGTTATTGAATACAACTAGTTTGTACACATAGGAATGGTGTTTATTTTTATCATTTTTTGTTTTATCTTTAGTTTTTCTGTTTCCGTTTTTGTAAAATCTACATAAAAATCACTGTGTTACAGAAATTCATATGAAAAACACTTTTTGTTATTTGTTTTTAAAATCTATTTTCTTGTTTTCAAAAGAAGCAGAAAGATTTAGTCACTCTTATGCTCTGCTACACTAATGTTAGATGGAAATTTTAATAATTATAAATGTAACATTTGTCTTATAAAAATTTAGTATTAATTGTGCTTCATTTCACAAAATTATGTGATTATGATCCCTTTTTAAACTTAAGTTACAGAGAAAAGTCAAATTATGTTGGTGCAACACTTCAAGGGAAGATGTGTGATGCTAACTACGCAGGAGGTGTTCTTCTGGTATGTATGGTTATGTAGAGAAAGTATGCTATATAGATTCGTATACAGTTAAACATATTCATATTTTATTTGTATGTATATTAAAATTTGCATTGTTCTAAGCATCTTTGTCACTGTTGCTGATAGAAATGTTTAAACTATAAGAAGTGCTCATTGAATTCACTATATATAAAAATTTTTCAGTTTCCTATTATGAGTTCAAAATATTCTTTCTAGAAAATTAAGGTAGTGATCTGGTTTAGTCTTACTGTAAAGTGCTCTTTGAGTTTTCATAATCTTAATATTTAATAATTAATTTTAGCTGAAACTTAAATTTTGTATATTTTCTTATTTATGTAGTTAACATAATTATGAACTAGAATAAAATAAAACATTTGAAAATATCAGTCACCTGAAAAGGCTTCATAGGGCTTAAGAATAATAGAACCAAATGTCCTAATTAACATTAATTATCTTAGTGGAAAACATTAATGTATTCGAAACTTATGTTTTTTGCTGTTATTTCATAATATCATCACTATTCTGAAAAACAGAACTTGCCTTTTTGTTGTGTGAGTGTTTGTACAACATCTGAAGTTTCAGAGAGGCAATGAACACATGAAGTAAAGCTAAGTGAAGCTGTAAAGACACAAATCAATCAAATGGAGATCAAAATAATCTTATTTATTTTAAAAAATAATTTAACTTTTATTTTACATTTAGGACATACACATGCAAGTTGTTACCTGGGTATATTGTGAGATGCTAAGGTTTGGGATATGATTGATTATATCACCCAGGTACTCAGCATTGTACCCACTGGTTGGATTTCAACCCTTCCTTCAACCCCCAGTAGTTTCTAGTTTCTATGGTTACCATCTTTATGTCTAAGTGGACCCAATGTTTAGCTCCCACTTATAAGTGAGAACATGCAGTATTTGATTTTCTGTTCCTGAGTTAATTCACTTAGCATAGTAGCCTCTAGCTTCTCCATGTTACTGCAAAGGTGGTTTTTTTGTGGCTGCATAGTATTCCATGGTTTATATGTATCATGTTTTCTTTATCTGGTCCACCATTTATAGGCACTTAGATTGATTCCATGTCTTTGCTATTGTAAATAATGCTGTGATAATCATGTAAGTGTCTGTGTCTCTTTGGTAGGATGATTTCCTTCCTTCCTTCCTTCCTTCCTGCCTGCCTGCCTGACTGCCTGCCTTTTCTTTCTTTCTCTCTCTCTCTTTCTTTCTTTCTACCTTTCCTCCTTTCTTCCTCTCTTCTTCCCTTCCTCCCTTTCTCTCTTTCTTGCTTGACAGAGTCTTGCTCTGTTGTCCAAGCTGGAGTGCAATGGCAGCCTCAGCCTCCCAAGTAGCTGGGATTACAGGTACTCACCACCACATGTGGATAAGTTTTGTATTTTTAGTAGAGACAGGTTTTGCTATGTTAGCCAGGCTGATCTAGAACTCCTGACCTCAGGTGATCCACCCACCTCAGCCTCCCAGTGTGCTGGGATTGATTTATTTTCTTTTAAGTATATACCCAGTAATAGAATTGCTGGGTCGAATGGTAGTTCTTTTTTAAATTATTTGAGAAATTTCCAAACTGCTTTCCACAGTTGCTGACCTAATTACAGTTCCCCTAACAATGTATAATCATTCCATTTTCCTTATGGCCTCATGAGCATCTGTTTTTTTAAAAAAAAAAATTTTGTAATAAGAGCTATTCTGACTAGTATGAGATAGTGTCTTATTGTGATTTTGATTTGCATTTCTCTAATAATTAGCTGGTTAGCTATACACAGAAGAATAAAACTGGATGCTTACCTTTCACCATATATAAAAATTAATTCAAGATGGATTCAAGATTTAAATGTAACACCTCCGACTATAAGGATTCTAGAAGAAGACCTAGGAACCACCATTCTGGACTTTGGCCTTGCCAAATAATATGCAACTAAGACCTCAAAAACAATTGCAACAAAAACAAAAATTTACAAGTGAGATTTGACTAAAAAGAAGAGCTTCTGCACAGCAAAAAACATCAACAGAGTGAACAGGCAACCTACAGAAAGGGAGAAGATATTCACAAACTATGCGTCTGCACAAGGAGGGGCTAATTCTCACCTTGTTTTACGATTTGAGATTTATGTTAATCATATGTTAACAAAAAGAATGCTGTAATATATCAAATGAGTATGGCATGGTGAACACATAGAAATTATTCTAGGAATACAAGATGAGTTTTATATTTAAAAATTAACTATTATAATCTTTACTAAAAATAGATGCAGGAAGATACATTTGATAAAATTTAGAACCTACTCATGACAAAAAAAGAAAGATCAAAGACTCTCAGAAAACTTGATATAAAAAGAGACACCTTCAAGAAATATTTGCCCATTCTAAGATCATGAAGCTATTCTATAACACAAGCATGATGGTTTTCCCTTTCAATATATAATCCACATTGATTCATTTGATGCAAAATAGGGAACAGAATCAGTTAGTTCACATTAGATAGGTAATTGCTCCATAATAACTTATTTACAGGTTAGTTTTCTGCCACAGAAATAGAGTTCTGGTTTTGTTACAGAGATCAAGTCACCATATTGCTAGCCTCTTTCAGGAATCTTTTATGGCCATTTGTGTTTTCATATGTCCTTCCACCAATATCACATTGTCATAATAACCCCAGCTTGATAGTGAAACATCAAAAATGGTAGTGTAAACCCTACTAGTCCGTTATTCAAGACTCTTAAATATTCCAGGTCCTCTGTATTTCCTTTTTAAAATCAGTTTGTCAATTTCAACAAAATTGTTTGATTTTTATTTTTTTTTTTTAATGGAAACTTTAGATGAATTTCAGGGAGATTAGTATCTTAACAATATTGAGTCATTTTATCCATCAAATGCATAAATATATTGTGGAATATCCATATACTGTAGTGCACCCCACAGAAATTAAAAGTACAGTTACACTCAAAATTAATGAATTAATAAACCTCTTTTTCTTCGTAAATTACTCCATCTTAGGTATGTCTTTATTAGCAGCATGAGAAGAGGTTAATATACTCTTTGAATTGGTGTGAACATCTTACCAGTTCCTTGGGTAAATAATGAGTTGAATAAAACATAACATGTTCATTAAAGAAAAAAAAGGAATAAATAAAACGTGGATACCTAAAATTAGAGACAAGAGTGTTCTTTTCCAAAACTTATATGTCAGGCACATTTTTAGGGAATATTCACATGTTATGCAACAAAAGAAGTCTCAACAAATCCATACCTGTTTACAAATTTCTCAGTCTGGTGATTGGCATGTAAGAAGCCTAATAAATGCTTGTAGCTGTTACCATTTGAAAATCATGGTTCTAATCAGGTATATTCACCAAAAAAAAAAAAAAAAATTCTGCTTTGTTGAATATTTTTGTCCCAAAGTATATTTTTTCAATTCAGTGTTAAATATAGTTTTGCTTTATTGTCACTTGGTTTTCAAATCAGAGATAAAAATAACAATGACCTGTAGGAAATTCTTCCACTGCCTTCCACATCTTTTAAAATTTTTTTATACTAGTCTAGATTGAACTGTGTTCCCCCGAATTCATATGTTGAAATTTTAACCTCTGTTGTGACTGTATTCCTAGATGAGACCTGAAAAGAGGTAATCAAGGTTAAATAGGTCATAAGGCAGGGGGCTGTTATTCAATAGGACTGCTGTCCATATAGGAGGAGGAAAAGACAACAGAGATGAGGCTCTCCATGTGCACACAGAGGAAAGGACAGCAAGAAGACAGCCAAGAAGGTCCCAGCATATGCCAACCAACCCTGCCAGCACCCTGATCTTGGACTTTTAGAACTGCGAAATTCCATAGAACTGCAAGAAAATAAATTTCTCTGGATTAAACCACCAAGTCTTCTCTGGTATTTTGTTATGGCAGGCCAGACTGATTAAGAGAAATCCAAAGTGAGATGATGACAAAGAAAATGTAAAGAAATGTCATCTCAAATGCAAAACCATGTCTTTGATCCTATAATGATCAAAGACATTTGAAAATGTCTTTGAAAGAAAATACAATGAAAGGAAAGATCAAATTATATGCAATAATACGAAGATAGGGAATGCAAGAGCGACTGCACATGAAGGAAGAAAATACCCTGCTTTTATACAAATGCCTAAAGTGAAATCATTAGATGTTGTTGTTTTCATCCTAGTGAACTGTAAGACATAACAGGAAACATGAGAAAAAGAGGAAAGTGTAAAGATGCATTTATTGTCTGATTAATAAGCCCTTTCTACAATATCTTGAAAACAAGATGGTTTAAAATAAGTG
Organism: Saimiri boliviensis; assembly: GCF_048565385.1. NCBI lineage: Eukaryota > Metazoa > Chordata > Mammalia > Primates > Cebidae > Saimiri > Saimiri boliviensis. The sequence goes on from NC_133461.1 coordinate 76,647,062, forward strand.
CACCAGTATTAATACAGTATTTAACCACTTTAAATTTGGCTGAATCCTTCATTTCATTCCCAGAAGAATCATTCTTTCACCTTCTTTTTCCCTGTCTTCTCCTTCTTCTCCTTTTCATTCTTTTCCTTTTTTTCCTCCTCCTTGCCCTCCTCCTTCTTTCTAACACTGTCTCTCTGAAAGCAGATGGTACATTCAAGTGTGGAAATTTGATAAATGGAGTTTTGATCCATGTGCATGCAAAATGTAGAGCCTTTGCTTTGCAGTACCTTCACGAAAGTATTAAGAACTTTAATTGGTACCAAGTTTTGAAGGAGGGGAGTCATTTTATCAGAGTCACAGAGAGAAGGTAGAGCTCCCTTCAAAGATTCAAAGAGACGTAAGCACCCTTGCAATGATGTACTAAATACTTCGCTTTCATTCACATCTCATTCTCTTCTCTCCGTTAGAATAAATCAAGGTAAAAGTCAAGGACAAAGCATCCCACTGACATAATCCATTTGTGCCATCTTCCTGGGCTAGATAGCATGGTAGAAAATGATGGGAAATTGACTTAGAGAAGCAAACAAAAGAAACTAAAATGTATACCTAGAAGCCTATCATGAAGTATATCAAAATGCTATTAGATATATTTAAAGGATTTGTGGATTTTTCTCAAAATTCATGTCATAGTATGATCAAAATGCTCTATAGTAAGCATCTGACTCTTACAAAGAAAGAAATTACAAAGATATTTTAGTTTTCCTGTAAAATTTAAACAACTGAAAAGTCAGAATTCTTATTATCAGTCATGATTACCATAATATTAATCAATTCAATGAGTTAACTTATGAGTTACATGAATGAAATGGCTATATAAAATATTATCTTTGAGGAATCAATTTTTAAAAATTTTTAATTATGAGTATACAATAGTTACATATATTTATTGGAGAGATGTAATGTTTTGGTACAGGCATACAAAGTGTAATGATTAAATTAGGATAATTGGAATATCCATCACCTCAAGCCTTTATCATTTCTTTGTGTTAAGAACATTCTAATTCTACTCTTAGTTATTTTAGCATATACTGCAAGTGTTGTTAACTAATGTAACACTATTTTTCTAGAAATCCTAGGCCTTATTCTATTTAATTGTACCCATTAAACCGTCTCCCCTTTATCCACCACCTTCTACCACCCTTCCCAACCTTGGGTAGTGACCAAATTACAAATTAAAATAATTTCTTCATAATTTAATACTATGTTTTTTCCTGTGTGTTTTTCTTTAAATATTATCTTTTGTGAATACAAATAAGATGCAATGGTTTTTATATGTAGTTAACAAATTTCTGGAGCAATTTTTTTTTCTTCGTCTGAGGCCATCAAATGCATCATCCATTTCACATATTGGTAAAACTTTAGATTTTACTTTTCATAATTTTCTTGTATTTATAATGAGGTATGCCAACATGGATGGCACTTCTGGGGATAGCTTATTAGCAGCGCCTATTATATTTTATCATGTGACTCTTTAATAATTGCATTGTTCTCCCAGTAAACAAAATAATGTACATCTATTTTTTTTCTCAGCATCCCAGAACCATAAGTCTAGAATCACTTGCAGTTATTTTAGCACAGTTACTGAGCCTCAGTATGGGGATCACTTATGATGACATTCACAAATGCCACTGCTCAGGAGCTGTCTGTGTTATGAATCCAGAAGCAATGTAAGATTTTTAACTTTTATACTTTATACATATGCAGTTTAATGTAATTTTAATATACTTAGTTTAAGAAAGTTTAAGTTGTTAAATAATAATGGTTGACTATCAGATGTGGCCGGGGACTCCATGATCAAAATGTATATTCCAATGCTCATGATGCGTATTTATTTCAATATCACTTGTAATCAACTGTTACACTTGCTTTCTCTCATGTAATCTAACACTACATTTATCAATGTTTACTTGTATAATTTTATAATTTGATGCATGATTTGATAAGCCAAATGTAAGCATGAGATCAGTACACAAAAAGTGTTTATTAGTATGAACTTCTCTGCATGGCTCTCCTTCACCCTGCCTTGGCTCAGCCTGAAGTCTCAGCATCTGTTGATTTCAGAAATGTTGCCATTGAGCTTTGTCTTTGTCATGAGAGAAAGTCTTTTGCAGTATTCTAATCAGGCCTCAATGATCTAGTGATTTTATTTTTTTGCTGATATCAACATTATTCTTTATATGTGTATATATATATATATATATATATATACAATTGCAGTTTAGGTTTGGGGGTACATGTGAAGAACATGCAAGATTGTTGCATAGGTACACACATGGCAGTGTGATGTGCTGCCTTCCTCCTCATCACCTATATCTGACATTTCTCCCCATGTTATCCCTCCCCAAATTCCCACCCCCCACTGCCCCTCCCCAGTTCCCCCCAACAGATCTCAGTGTGTGAGGCTCCCCTCCCTGTGTCCATGTGTTCTCATTGTTCAACACCCACCTATGAGTGAGAACATGCAGTGTTTGGTTTTCTGTTCTTGTGTCAGTTTGCTGAGAATGATGGTTTCCAGGTTCATCCATGTCCCTGTAAATTACAGGAACTCATCATTTTTATGGCTGCATAGTATTCCATGGTGTATATGTGCCACATTTTCCCTGTCCAGTCTATCATCTATGGGCATTTGGGTTGGTTCCAGGTCTTTGCTATTGTAAACAATGCTGCAATGAACATTCATGTGCATGTGTCCTTATACCAGAATGATTTATAATCCTTTGGATATATACCCAGTAATGGGATTGCTGGGTCAAATGGAATTTCTATGTCTAGGTCCTTGAGGAATCACCACACTGTCTTCCACAATGGTTGAACTAATTTACACTCCCATCAACAGTGTAAAAGTGTTCCTATTTCTCCACATTCTCAAATGATCGCCATTCTAACTGGCACTAATAACCAGTGATGACGAACATTTTTTTTCATATGTTTGTTGGCATCATATATATCTTATTTTGTAAAGTGTCTGTTCATATCCTTCGCCCAATTTTGAATTGGCTTTTTTGTTTTTTGTTTTCTTGTATATCTGTTTTAGTTCTTTGTAGATTCTGGATGTTAGCCCTTTGTCAGATGGATAGATTGCAAAAATTTTTTCCCATTCTGTTGGTTGCCGGTTTACTCTAATGATTGCTTCTTTTGCTGTGCAGAAAATCTGGAGTTTAATTAGATCCAACTTGTCTATTTTGGCTTTTGTTGCCAAAGCTTTTGGTGTTTTAGTCATGAAGTCCTTGCCTATGCCTATGTCTTGGATGGTTTTGTCTAGGTTTTCTTCTAGGGTTTTTATGGTATTAGGTCTTATGTTTAAGTCTTTAATCCATCTGGAGTTAATTTTAGTGTAAGGTTTCAGGAAGGGGTCCAGTTTCTGCTTTCTGCACATTATTAGTCAGTTTTCCCAACACCATTTATTAAACAGGAATCCTTTCCCCATTGCTTGTTTTTGTCAGGTTTGTCAAATATCAGATGGTTGTAGATGTGTGGTGTTGCCTCCAAGGCCTCTGCTGTGTTCCTTTGGTCTATATCTCCGTTTTGGTACCTGTACCATGCTGTTTTGGTACCCGAACCATGCTGTTTTTGTACCTGTAACATGCTGTTTTGATTACTGTAGCCTTGTAGTATAGTTTGACGTCAGGTACTGTGATGCCTCCAACTTTGTTCTTATTGCTTAGAATTGACTTAGCTATGTGGGCTCTTTTTTGGTTCCATATGGAGTTTAAGGTGGTATTTCCAGTTCTGTGAAGAGGGTCATTGGTAGCTTGATGGGGATAGCATTGAATCTGTAAATTACTTTGGGCAGTATGGCCATTTTCATGATATTGATTCTTCTTAACCATGGGCATGTAATATTTCTCCATCTGTTTGTGTCCTCTCTTATTTCCTAGGTCACTAAGAACTTGCTTTATGTATCTGGGTACTCCTGTATTGGGTGCGTGTATATTTAGGATCTTTAGTTCTTCTTGTTGCATTGATCCTTTTACCATTATGTAACGCCCTTCTTTGTCTCTTTTGATTTTTGTTGGTTTAAAGTCTATTTTATCAGAGGATTGCAACTCCTGCTTTTTTTCTTTCTCTCTTCATTTGCTTGGTAAATCTTCCTCCATCCCTTTATTTTGAGCCTATGTGTATCCTTGCATGTGAGATGGGTTTCCTGTATACAGCACATTGAGGGGTTTTGTCTTTTTATCCAATTTGCCAGTCTGTGTCTTTTGATTGGGGCATTTAGCCCTTTTATATTTAGGGTTAATATTGTTATGTGTGAATTTGGTCCTGCCATTTTGACGCTAGCTGGTTATTTTGCCTGTTAGTTGATGAAGTTTCTTCATTGTGCCAATGCTCTTTATTATTTGGTGTGTTTTTGGAGTGGCTGGTACTAGTTGTTCCTTTCTACCTTTAGTGCTTCTTTCATGAGTTCTTGTAAAGCAGGCCTGGTGGTGATGAAATCTCTGAGTAGTTGCTTGTTCATAAAGGATTTTATTTCTCCTTCGCTTATGAAACTTAGTTTGACTGGATATGAAATCCTAGGTTGAAAGTTCTTTTCTTTAAGGATGTTGAATATTGGCCCCCACTCTCTTCTGGCTTGTAGGATTTCTGCTGAGAGATCTGCTGAGTCTGATGGGCTTCTCTTTGCAGGTAACCCAACCTTTTGCTGTGGCTGCCCTTAGCATTTTCTCCTTCATTTCAACCCTGGTGAATCTGATGATTATGTGCCTAGGGGTTGCTGTTCTTGAGGGATATCTTGTGGTGTTCTCTGTATTTCCTGCACTTGAATATTGGCCTGCCTTGCTAGGTTGGGGAAGTTTTCCTGGATAATATCCTGAAGAGTGTTTTCCAGCTTGGATTCATTCTCTCCATCACATTCAGGTACACCTATCAAACATAGATTAGGTCTTTTCACATAATCTCGTATTTCTTGGAGGCTCTGTTCATTTCTTTTTACTCTTTTTTCTCTAATCTTGCCTTCTCGTTTTATTTCATGAGTTGATCTGTTAACTCTGAAATCTTTTCTTCTGCTTGGTCAGTTCGGCTATTGAAACATATGTATGCTTCGTGAAGTTCTCATGTTGTTTTTCAGCTCCATCAATTCAATTATGTTCCTCTCTAAGCTGTTTATTCTCAGTAGCATTTCATCAAACCTTTTTTCAACATTCTTGGTTTCTTTGCATTGGGTTAAAACAAGTTCTTTTAGTTCAGAAAAGTTTGTTATTACCCACTTTCTGAAGCCTGTTTCTGTCATTTCATCAGATTTGTTCTCCATCCAGCCTTGTTTCCTAGCAAGGCAGGCCAACATTGAAGTCTAGGAAATACAGAGAAAGCCACAATGATATACCTCAAGAAGAGCAACCCCAAGGCACAGAATCATCAGATTCACTAGGGTTGAAATGAAGGAAAAAAATGCTAAGGGCAGCCAGAGTGAAAGGTCAGGTTACCCACAAAGGGAAGCCCATCAGACTCACAGCAGATCTCTCAGCAGAAACCCTACAAGCCAGAAGAGAGTGGGGGCCAATATTCAACATCCTTAAGGAAAAGAACTTTCAACCTAGGATTTCATATGCAGCGAAACTAAGTTTCATAAGCGAAGGAGAAATTTTAAAAAGATAAATAAATTTTTTAAAAAAGAAGAAAAGAAAAGCCTGTACAGGGGTGTCCCAGTACTTAAAAGCTATGAGGAAGAAAGACAGCAAATGAAAAAGAAATGGGGTACTTTGGAGAATAGAAGCTTAAATAAGAGAGAGCACTGTCATAGGAGAGCCAATAAAATGTTATGGATTAGTAATTTACTTCTACTAAAATATTTACATTCTTACACAGTTGAATTCCCATGATTAAAGATTGAAAGCTTTGACACTCACAGAGTTGGGAATTTGGTCTGTTGTGGAATGCTGTTTTATAGGTTTATTCTAAGGGTAGATAGTTTATGGAAACTCTTAACATTAAAATTTGAAGTTTGATGTGTCTTTAGTCATTTCAGTGGTGTGAAGATCTTTAGTAACTGCAGCATCGAAGACTTTGCACATTTTATTTCAAAGCAGAAGTCCCAGTGTCTTCACAACCAGCCTCGCTTAGATCTTTTTTTCAAACAGCAACCTGTGTGTGGTAACGCAATTCTGGAAGCAGGAGAGGAGTGTGACTGTGGGACCGAAGAGGTTGGTACTAATTTGGAAGGTTATGCACTAAAATTGCAGCAAAAATTACTTATTAATTAAAGTGTGAAACTGCCATTTTTCTTAATTTATCAAGCTAAATTTTCTGCAAATGATTCAGGAGGACATGTAGGTATTATAACAACTAATGAGTGGATTTACATATATTGGTATAGTGGTCCTTTGCTTTGTAGAGCTACGTGGATTTGTATGAATATACAGGTAATTTTCCTTTATTTATTCCAGCTGTTTTAAGGCATAGATGACAGTTTTAAACTGTATATATTTAAATTTACAACTTAATTGAGTATATGCGTACATTTTGAAATGTCCACTAAAATTTAGATAACTGACATATTTGTAATCTCACCTAGCATTTTATTTCTTCCTTTTCCTTTTTAAAAATTTTCTTTTCTGGTGAGAACACTCAGAATCTACTTTCTTAGCAAAGTTCAAGTATATGATACGATACTGTGAACTGTAGTCATATTTGATCTCCAGAATGTATTCATCTTGCAGAAGTGAAACTTTACATCCCTTGACCATCATCTCCCTGTTTTCCCCTCCTTGAGGTCCCTGGCAAGCACCATTCTATTCTCTCAAATAGTAATTTTCAAGGCCACTAGTTTCATAACTGAGTTGATGTAGGTTCAATCTCTTCCTCTTGAATATTTAAACCTAAAATTTAAACCTAGTATTTAACCTAAATTCCTTTGCTGTTCATAAAGAGAGATATAAAGCTTTCACTAAGGAGCAAGAAAACCTGGACAGCACATTCGTGGTCTTTGAAAATTTTAATCCAGGTCAATATTTAAGTCAAAACAATTTGTAACATACATAATTAAGAAGAGCTAATTTTCCCAAACAATAGAAATCTTAGATAAAGCACCTGGGTTGAAGGGAGGCGAAGAGAGCAGAGATAATGGGAATTAAATGAGGAAGATATTGAGACTCACAGTGAATCGTACAGACTCAAGAGAATCAAGAAAACTAAGTAGACTTCATTGTGCCCTACATTGGTCACTCACGTTGCGCCCCAAAACATAAAAGTATGTTTATAGATCCTAAGATGTTTGATATATATCAGACGGAGTTTCACTCTTGTTGCCCAGACTGGAGTGCAATGATGTGATCTTGGCTCACTAGAACCTTCGCCTCCTGGGTTCAAGCTATTCTCCTGCCTCAGCCTCCCAAGTAGCTGGGATTACAGGCATGTGCCACTACACCCAGCTAATCTTTTTATTTTTAGTAGAGATGGCATTTCTCCATGTTGGTCAGGCTGGTCTCGAACTTCCCAACCTCGGGTGATCCAACTGCCTCAGGCTCCCAGAGTGCTGGGATTATAGGAGTGAGCCACCACACCCCGCCATATGTGTGATATGTTTTTAAAAAATTATTCCTCATAACCCACTTGTTTCTGCTTGGCTGAGTTGGAATAGAAACATTCTTGAAAATTTCTTCTTCAGTTTGACAGTAGTGTATCTAAGCTCTCTAAATGTTATATAATTGAGGCTTAAACCATTGAGATATAACTTTCCCCTCTATAATTACAGTAGATAGCAGTAACAGTGACAATTCTTAGAAAAGCTGCAAAAAATACTGACTACTCTGTGTGTCCAATTAAGTATCTTGCTATAACTCATATGAAAACTACTAAATCCACGATTTATTTTTGTGTGATTTATCACATTTCTTTTTCCAATTTACCCTATTTTAAATTTCTGCATATTTTAAAAATAAGTGTGTGTGTGTGTGTGTGTGTGTGTGTATGAATGCAGTTTTTTAGCCTTCTTCTTACCTATTGCTTTTATTAACCCTAGTAATAGAAGTTTGAACTAAAGCATAAAACAAGGCGTAATAAGATATGAGTGAATGACATAAAGGTGAAAACTTCAGTATTCTCACAAGTAACATCATTTCCCAGACTTTAATTAGAGAATTAAAAATGACATAAATCAACAATATATGCCATAAAATGGAGAAACTTGTTAAAATAAAATTGATTCAGAAGGCTCTAGTAAGACGTAGTCACTACAATAGAATTTTTAAATTATAATTTCTGTTTATTTTATGTCTTGTATTTAACTATCTCTTTGCCTAGAAGAGGCAGAGCTCTTCTCAATGACTTGACTATGGTGGACCCCAGGGCTTCAGAGAATCCTTTTATCAGTGTAACCAAACCTATTCTAGCAATATGAACAACACATGCTCTGGCAATTAGTAGGTAATTAATAAATGTCTGTCAAGAAATGAATAAGAGGGTTTATTTATTTTTCTCTTTGCCAACATGTAAATTAAGCATCATCATGTGTATGTTACATATTAGGTTGTCATCATGAAAATGTCTGTCCAACGTGAATAAAAGTTGGAAAATAGTTTAGAGCATTTTATTTGCCTTACAGAATTGTACCTTTTTCGGAGCAACATGCTGTGATAGTGCCACATGTAGATTTAAAGCCGGTTTCAAATGTGCTGAAGGACCATGCTGTGAAAATTGTCTAGTAAGAGCTTTTCGAAAAATTTCAATATTATCTACATAAGTAATTATCATTATTATGCTTATGTATTCACATTCTGCTAATTCAATATCATTGACTTCATCCCAACAGTTTTCGTCAAAACAAAGAGAATGTAGGTCTGCCTTTGACGAATGTGACCTCCCTGAATATTGCAATGGATCATCTGCGTCATGTCCAGAAAACCACTATATTCAGACTGGGCATCCCTGTGGAATGAATCAATGGCTCTGTATAGATGGAGTGTGTATGACTGGGGATAAACAATGTAAGGACATGTTTGGCCAAGGTATTTATTATCATTTTATTTCTTATATATGTGTTTTTTTTGGAAACTTAACAGAAATAGATGCTGATACATGCCTAACAATGATTGTGACTTTTAAAATGTCACATTTAGCTTAAATATTCTAAATAATTATTGAAAGAGAAGAATATGGCCAGGCATGGTGGTTCACGCGTGTAATCCTGCACTTCGTGAGGCCGAGGCAGGCCGATCACCTGAGGTCAGGAGTTCAAGATCAGCCTGGCCAACATGGCAAAACCCTGTCGATACTAAAAATACAGAAAATTATCCGGGTGTGGTGGTGCATCCCTGTAATCCCAGCTACTTAGGAGGCTGAGGTTGCAGTGAGCTGAGATCACATCACTGCACTCCAGCCTGGGAGACAGAGTGAGACTCCACCTCAAGGAAGAAATATATATCTATGCAAATAATTGGCAAATAAGATTGTGGGGCTGGCTAGGCAAGTCTGAAATCTATAGGGCAAGACAATTAAAAGGGCAAAATAGCAATTTTGGGCATAAATTGAAGCTGAAGTCCACAGGCAGAATTTTTTTTTCTTTTTCAAGGAAGCCAGCTTTAAAGGTCTTTCAACTATTAATAATTGAATCCAGTCCATCCACATTATCTAAGATCATCTTTCTTAAAATAAACTTATTATAGACTTCATCACACCTACGAAATACCTATAGGGCAATGCCTAGATTAGTGTTTAATTGAATAACTTGGTACTATAGCCTAAGCAAGTTGATGCATAAAATGTATCATCACACGGTCTTTCAGCAGTTTCTCCCGGATAACCAGAATTCACTTGGAGCTGTAGATTTTGGCTTTAGTTCTTTGCTTCAGCCTATTTTTTTGTCTACCAGCAATGACTTGCTACCCTAGCCAAGGTTAAAATTTTGACTGCTCACCCATAACGAGCTTTGCAGATGACCACTGTTACTTTTCGGTTCACTTCTGCATCGGTGGGTTGCAGCCGAGCTCTAAGTCTGTCCACTCGGGTCGCGAGCCTTTAAGGTGCTGCGGTAATGTCATGTAGTGGTTAAGTCTCCCTGTCAAAGATTTTTGGCTGAGTCCGTCAAGTAGAGCAGGTGGAGGTTATGAGGAATAAACTGCTTTTTAACTAGGTTGGATCTGATGAGAATTAAAATTATGCAGATTAGATTATGCATGGGGATTGAATGATGGGAGGGTGAATGAATCAGTTGTGACTCTAATATATTTCTGGTCTGGGGAAATTATCATGTAAAACATAAGATAATTGGTGAGTGGTTTGACTCGAAAAGACCTTCATGCTAAAACTGTTTATGAACAAAGAAGTCAATTATATGTAAAAAGTTTCCTACATATTAACAGATACCGACTTATTATAAAAACTTACTTAAATTAAAATACTTAAATTACTTAACTACAGGTTAAGCTAAACACAATGGTTAGCTCTGGAGTATGTCTAGGATATGTCTGTGGATAGCAGACAAGAGTTCTTTCAATTGTTAAACATTTCATTGAAGTGGTTTTGTATGATCTTAAATCTAGTTTTTATTTTGAATGTTATCTTATGAACTTATTTTGTACAATGAGTATCTTAATCCATTTCAGAATTTTAAGTGTATTTGTTATTTATTTTTAATTAATATATGTTTAATATGACTAACCACACCTTTTTATTTTCAGAAGCAGAGTTCGGTCCTGCAGAGTGTTATTCTCACCTTAATTCAAAGACTGATATATCTGGAAACTGTGGTAAAGTTGATTCGGGATACACGCCGTGTGGAGCTGAGTATGTTTTCAGAAATTAATCTTAGAACCTCTATTTATCAACTTATATTTGAAAATAACATCAAATAATTAAGATTATATGTAAGCAAAACATACCTTGAACATAAAGGCCATGTTTATTCAAATTATAAATATCATAGACAAAGAAGTCTGTATTTATTCTCTCCTGTACCCAAAGTATCATTTGTACTTTTCCACAAAGTGTTTAATTTTCATACAGGTACCTTAATTACCCATCAGTCATCATTTTTATTACACATGTTGTTACTTTATTACTTTATTTTTTACAAAGGATGACAACCCTCGTAGTAATAAAGTGAAAATACATGAATTTTTACTATTTAAGAAGTAAAACGTGATATTTAAGAACGTGTGCTCTACAGCCAGACATGTTGGCTTTAAATCCTAACCGCACTCTTGTGACCTCGGGCATGTATTTCAGTTTTTTTATACGTAAAATATGCACATTAATAACACTAACATCACTGGTTTGGTGCCAGTGGGAAACATAGACGCTCTATGAAAAACACTTAGACTGGTGACTGATACATAGTATGTACTATAAAGTGTTAACTATTAGCTGTTACTATTATTAAATAAATTAGAACTAAAAGGCCAGCGGGGGTGGCTCGGGCCTGTAATTTCAGCACTTGGGGAGGCTGGATCACCTGATCGTTAGGAGTTAAGAGACAGGCTAGCAACATGGTGAAATCCCATCTCTACTAAAAATACAAAGATTAGCCAGACATGATAACGCAGGCGTGATGGCCGGTGCCTGTAATGCCAGCTACTCCGGAGGTTGAGGTGGGAAAATCGCTTGAACCCAGGAGCCGGAGGTTGCAGTTAGCTGAGATCGGATCACTTGAACTCCAACCTGGGCGGCAGAGCAAGACTCCATCTCAAAACTGAATAAATAAATAAATTAGAACTAGAATGTTACGGAGATCCATTTCTTTTTGGTAAAATTTTATGTTGATTTATTTCAAACGCAAAGTAAAACTTCCGTAACAAACGTTCTAGTTTTCATGAATAGTGCAAGGAATTCCCTTACACCCTTTGCTTAGGTGTACAGATGGTTTACATTTTCCCCATTGCTTTACCCTTCTGTTACTCTAACTCTTCTCTCCTCTCTTCATAATTTTTTTCTGAACTGTTTGAGTGTAAATTGAAGACTGTGCTTGTTTATTCCTCAATAAATCAGTGTGTTTATCTTGAAAATGAAGATGTTTTCTTACATAAGTCATTATAGCTATCAAACATGACTCATATTAACATTTCATTCATTGTTTCAATAGAGTCATTTTAGGCTGTTTTTCTTGTTCAGGAACAAGCCCAGTGTCAGATATTTGCGTTTACTCATTTTGTGTGTGTGTTGTGTGTGTGTGTGTGTGTGTGTGAGAGAGAGAGAGAGAGAGAGAGAGAGAGAGAGAGAGAGAGAGAGAGAGAGAAAGCAGCTTCGCTCCCGTTCACCCAGGCTGGAGTGCAGTGGAGCGATTTCAGCTCACGGGAACCTCAACCTCCTGGGCTCAATCCATTCTCCTGCCTCAGTCTCCCGAGTAGCTGGGATTACAGGCGCACGCCACCACGACCGGCTAATTTTTTGTATTTTTAGTAGAGACATGGTTTTGCCATGTCGGCCAGGCTGATCTTAATCTCCCACCTTGGGTTCCCAAAATACTGGGATTACAGGCGTGAGCCACTGGGCCTGGCCTCTCATAATGTATTTTTTAGAGGTGTTTAGTTTGAATTTTTTTTCTTTTTAGTTGTGTTACTTTTTATTAACTTTTTTTTTTTTATAATACTGGTTAAGTAATTTGCAGAATTTTCCCACAATTTAGGTTTCTTTGATATTTTTCATAATTATATATAAGTTATACATTTTGGCATGTTTGTCACTGAAGTGATATTGTTGTGCCCTTGATTTTTTTAAAGGTACATGCCATTTTCTTTTCAGTATTAGACATTTTAGGTTAAATGTTTTGATAAAGTCATTATTCTTTAAGTCTTTCAACTGTGAAATTATTATTTTTCCTTTTGTGTTTAATGTGTAATTTTGAAGGAGTTATACTGAGGCTCTGGACATATTCTGTTTCTCCTCAAACTTTCACTAACTAGTTTTAAAATCCTTCAGTGATTTTCTAATTACATAATTGACTTTGCCTTTATTAGTCAGAAATGTAGCAAGAAGAATTCACTTCTCTATTTTTATTTACTTATCTATGTATTTATGTGTATCAGTTCAGACACAGTAATTATTATTTTATTCAATAGGATAGAATACATTATTTATTTCAATACTTTCTCAAATTTTGAGAAAGTATCAAATTAGTCTTAATTTTGACTACTGGGAATCCCTTTGAGTTTGTTAATGTGTCCTTTTCAAAAGTCTGTATGACTTTTTAATAACTTCCAAATTTTTCTAGCACAAGGGAATATGTTATAGGCTGCATTGTACTTCTTCTACTTCTGCTCTGGATTCAGCTATTTATCCAAGGAGCCTCGGTTCCTTTTCTTAGAAGATGGTATTTGAAAATAAATACCTAAGCACAAGCTGTGTGCACGTCTACTGTTTCTCGTTACCTCTCAGGCCTATTAGTCAACAGTGCTAGGACATGCATTTCATTTATACACATACGTGAATCACATATTCATTTATATATTCATTAATTTAAATCTCTGCATTTAAAACATTAACTTAGTGATCATTCTAATTCCAATTAAGTGCCATAAAGTATATCTTAGAAATACAAGTTCCTTCCTCATATACTCAAGTTCCACATGCACAGACATTCGCTTTATAATTGCTAAAGCATATACTGACTAAAGGAAAATTTCTAGCTAGTATAACTATATTTTCCTTTCGTCCTTGATTCTTTTTATGTTACCTAGGTTAAAGGGCTTCTCTGCTGAATGCAATGTCTGGGTAGTAGTGGTGTTGGTATCCAGTGATTTATTTACCCTCTCTGTTATATTTTACTTTTTCTTTGTATGTTTAGCATATTTTTAAACTTTATATATCATATAATATGACTAATACATAATAGAAATTGCATTCACTTTTGCTTTTCTGAAGGCTAGAATTTTGAAATGGAAGAGATTTAACATAGCTGGACTCAAACTGCAAACCAACCCTGTCTGTGAGCAGCAGCTGAAAACATTGTTCATTTCTTTATGCATCTGGGAGATACTTTCCATATGCTCCCTGGATTCTTCATCACACATACTTAATTAGTTCAGTAGTCATCCAGGTTTTAGGCTGAGTATAAATCTGAAATTTATATTCAGATTTTAGTTCTCAGTCTAAATTTCCAGTCATCTAATAGATATTAGGTTCATATTTTAATTCTGTCCTTGGATTATTCCAGCTAAGAATCTTCAATCTTGGATGTGCTTTCATAAATTATTAAACAAAGCCCATCTACAGAATATCTTGTGCTGCAGTTCCCATTCTTAAAGCTCAGTTATATAGTCATTCCCTTTCTAGTTACATTCCAGTGCCTTCCAAGTATAAGCATGTGTGTTTCAGATTACAGTTCTACCTTACTACAATGCCTTCCAGTCACAGACCACCAAGAAGGCAGCTGTAGTCGAACAAGTGGGGTTTTTCTACATGTTGAGTGGTAAGAATGCACATTATAAGAAATTGTGGAGCATGCCAGTTTAGAGATTTGGACTTGTGTTAAGCGATTTTTCAAAAGCTTTCAGGAATTGGATCTTTGCTCTAAATTAGATGTTTTTAAGTAGAGATATATTGTAGTAAGATATAGTAAGAGATATATTGTAGTAAGATACACATGATTGTGTATCTTAATAAATCTTATATATGAAGAGGGAAGACTAAAGTGAAGCTAAAGCTGTAATTGCTAACGAAGGAATAGTCACACTATTAGTTGAATCATGAGAATGTACAGTAAATTTGTGGTTTGGACAATGTTTGTGTTTCTCCTCTGTGTTTGGACATGATCTATGAAGTGAACTTGCTTTTTCTCTTAATCTTTCATGATCACAGAATGGCTTTGCCTGAGGTTGATGTTCTATGAAATTACTTATCTTTAGGCCAGGCACAGTGGCTCACCCCTGTAATCCCAGCATGTTGGGAGGCCGAGATGGATGGATCACTTGAGGTCAGGAGTTCAGGACCAGATGGGGTGAAATCCCATCTCTACTAAAAACTACAAATATTAGCCAGGTGTGGTCATGGGCACCTGTAGTCCCAGCTACTCTGAAGGCTGAGACAGGAGAATCGCTTGAACCCAGGAGGTGGAGGTTGCAGTGAGTCAAGATCATGCCATTGCACTCCAGCCTGGGCAACAAGAGTGAAACTCCCTCTCAAAAAAAAAAAAAAAGAAAAAAAAAAAAAAAAAAAAAGAAAGAAAAAAAAGAAAAGAAAAGAAAGAAAGAAACTACTTAACGTTTAACAGGTTTGCACTATGAGTGCAGAACAGCTTTTATCAACTCCAAGCCCTTGCCCGAGACACCTGGCCACTTCAGGGGCTGGTTTGCCCATTTTCATTTTCTTCTTTTGGCCAAAAGGAGAAAAGTTCAGGCCATAGAAAATTGCTCCAAGACATCTAGATTTTCATCACTGCTGAGATTTTGATAATTAGGGGGCTATTTAGACAATATCCGTTGTCTATCTCAACATATGTAGTTGTCCTCGGGTTAGTCTCTCTGCCTGCATGGTTTCCTGAATCTTCTGATGTAGCAATGGTCATGTGGTAGCATTTAAGATTCCAAACAAGATGCATGAGCCAAATAAAAATCTTACGGTTTGTAGCATGTACTATAGGCAAATGCTCACATTAATCTATAGGACATACTACCTTATGTGATATACATAGCTATAACCCTACAGTATTAATTAGTGATTACTTTTGTTAATTAATGTGTGCGACCTTGAAATTTTCATTTTAAAGTCACTCACTAGGTGAACAAATGTTAAATTCATGTTTAGCTTGGGTTTGATTTTGTTTCAGATTCAAAGAAAAGTGAAGGAATAACAAAAAAGTTGTCAGGCTAACTAGGAAATATTAGGTCGGTGCAAAAGTAATTGTGGTTTTTGCCATTAAAAGAGAGGCAAAACCCACTATTATTTTTGCATCAGTTGTCATTGGCCATTTAGGCAAGGCCCTTATTTATTTTAGTGTTTTAAATTGAATTGCATATATCCTTTTGCAAAGCTTGAATACTTTATTTAAATCTATCTATTTTAGAAATAATATTCTTGTATTTCTCTAAATTAAAATTAACGGTTTTTATTTATGAATAAATTATAGAAATCTGCAGTGTGGAAAATTAATATGTAAATATGTAGGGGCATTTTTATTAAAAATTCCAAGAGCCACTACTATTTATGCCAACATAAGTGGACATCTCTGCGTTGCTGTGGAATTTCCCAGTGATCATGCAGACAGCCAAAAGACGTGGATAAAAGATGGAACTTCTTGTGGTTCAAATAAGGTAGGTAGTTTTTTATTCCTAAATAATTTCCCAATATTTTAGACTCTGCTCTTTTTTGAGATGGAGTCTCACTCTGCTGCCCCAGTGGGAGTGCAGTGGTATGATCTCTTCTCACAGAAACCTCTGCCTTCCAGGTTCAAGTGATTCTCTTGCCTCAGTCTGTTGAGTAGCCAGCATAACAGGCAGTTCCACCATGTCCAGCTAATTTATGTATTTTTAGTAGAGACTGGTTTCACCATGTTGGACAGGCTGGTCTCAAACTCCTAGCCTTAGGTTATCTGCCCACCTCAGCCTCCCAAAGTGTTGGGATTACATGTGTGAGCCATCACACCTGGTATAGACTCTGTTCTTAAGTGATACATAATTAGTGTTTTCTCTCAGAATTTAAGTAGATCCAATACAGAAAATCAGAAATAAACTTTAAAAATAATACTTGTAATCACACATATATGACATTTCTATGACTATTTCATTGGTTATTTAGTACTTTTTTCATTGAAATTATGTATATTTACTGAATTGAAAACCACATTGTTCATTCACTGTATTTTATTAAATTATCTCATATTACACAGAGAATACATCTCATAAACTATATTTTGATGTCATTATTTTAAAATAGTCATTAAAATAATATATGCCTATTGTAAAATAATATATGCCTGATGAAAATAATAATCAAATTCACAGAATAAAGCAAAAATCAATCCAATTTGCATATCTGAGATAGAATTACTTTTCGTTTTTACAACTCTCCCATCAATTTTTCATAGACACACACACAAACACACACACATACACGCACGCGCGCAGAGTTGTAGAGCATTTATCTATCTACATATCTATCTTTCCTATTTTGCATTCAATATGGTACCTATGCATATATATCAACAGTTTTTGCCTTTCTAGATTTTTAATTTTATAAAATATGAAATACTTACATATAAATACATATATACACAAGGAGGTGCAAGCTCAAATTAATCTCATGTTTAATTTATAAAGCCTCTCTGGCTTAATAAGTAACAGAATACAATAAATCTAAGACCGGAAACCATACAGATTTTCTGAGATCATATCAGCAAAACCCTTCTAGACATTGGCTTAGGCAAAGACTTCCTGACCAAGAACTCATTAGCAAATGCAACAAAACAAAGAAAAACAGATGGGGCTTAATTAAACTACAAACTTCTGCACGGCAAAAGAAATAATTAGCAGAGTAAACAGACAACCCACAGAATGGGAGAAACCCTTTGCAAACTATGCATCCAAAAATGGACTAATATCTAGAATCCACAAGGAACTCAAACAAATCAGCAAGAAAAAAAACAACCTTATCAAAAGGAGGGCTAAGGGCATGAATAGACAATTCTCAAAAGAAGATATACAAATGGATAATAAACATATGTTAAAAATGATCAACATTACTACTTAACAGGGAAATGCAAATCAAAACCAACAATGTAATACCACCTTACTTCTAAATTATAGGAGGAAAAAATTCCAAAATATTGCCAATATTCCTTAGCAAACATTTAAAATAAAAAATATTTCCAATTATATGTTCTTGGGCTTACCATTAGTTGCTTTGAGTGTTTGTGTGCGTGCATTAAACATTTTTTGTTCTTTCGAAACATAGTATTATTTGATATAGACTGAAAGAGATCTCTGAAAATAATTACTAAATCTTTGTCTTTATGCTTAACTTTCCCATTCTCAGTTGATTTAACCACCAGCAAGAGAATTAAACAAGTCAGAATCCTTGGTATCATTCACTCATCTCTTTTTACTATGTATATTGCTCCAACTCAGCTGGTTTAAATGAATAGAATACATCTACTGGTTTCCATCCCCACTACCACTCAGTTTCACTGTATGGTTATCATTTTTGTGGACCACAGCAATGGCCTTCTAACTTTGTATCTCTCAGCTATTGCCATTTCCATTCTCTTTTCCAAAACCTACTTTTATCAGCTTTCCTTCTTCCAACATGTAAATACAGCAAATTGCTGTATTTGGCCAACTTGTTCATGAAGAATGTAAGATTCCACACAACCTTGCCAATAATATCTTCTTTCACATAATATCTAGTTTTTTGTTTGTTTCTCTCTCTCTTTTTTATGGTACATACAAGATGACATTTGTGTTCACTGATGATTCCCTTGGAACCAGGTACATCTGTAGGACTCAAATATTTATTTAATGAATGACTGAATGGTCACACTACCCTTTATGTTTCTCAAAGGTTCAATACAGTATTCCATGGTAGAATCATTTTCAATATTATTTATTTTTCTTTTATAATACTCTGTCTTCTATTTCTGTACCAAGTAAATCCCATCTATCATTGGGGCTCAGTGAGAAGGTTTTACTATTCTCAAATATTAGACACATTTCCTGGATTTTATACTTTTGTAAATCAATTTTTTCATTACAGCATTCATTACATACTATTTATGTTTTACTCACTTCATATCTGTACCTGCTACCCCAGTTTAAGCAGGGAAGAAGCTGTTATTGTTTTGCTTACTCTGTTTACACCTAGATAATCAGAGTCTCATCTAGTGCTGGAAACACAGTAGCTCAATACATTAATTATTCATTGTTAGTATAGCAATACTTGCTGCTAAGCAATACCCTTTTTATTAGTACGGCATGGAATGCTTTTAATTAAATGGCAAATCTAGATGGCATGTCAAATAACTTATTTTTGTTCATCCTTTTTAGGCTTGCAGGAATCAAAGATGTGTGAGTTCTTCATACTTGGGTTATGATTGTACTCAACAAAAATGCAACAGTAAAGGTGTAAGTAGTGGTACTGTGAGGCAAAAATAGAAATCATTGAGCCTAATTTTAGGAAACTCAGTGCATTGCTACACACACACACACATATGCACACACATACACACACACACACACACACATGCACACCCTGCACGTAGGAAAATTGGCCTTATCTGACATACACATTATTTTATAATTCTACTTGAACACACATACATCTAGTGGCTTATCTTATAAGGCGATATTTTTCTTGCTTTTAGGTATGCAATAACAAAAAGCACTGTCACTGTAGTCCTTCATATTTACCTCCAAATTGCGCAGTTCAATCAGATTCATGGCCTGGTGGCAGTATTGACAGTGGCAATTTTCCACCCACAGCAAACAACCTCCCTCGTAAGTATTAATAATAAATTGGAAATATAATTAAAACATAATTTGAATTTATTTAATTTAATAACACAAATAATATTTTGTCTACCAATTTATATCTAGACTATGTTTGGACATTAAACTGCATATGAATGTGTATGTTTTACTTCTGTCTCCAGAGAGTAATATATTACAACATATGTAACATATGTTATATCAGTCAGAGCCCAGGCATAAAGACAGACATCACTTTAGTCTTTCAAACAGAAAGAATGAGGGGTGTAAGACATCTGGCAACCCTTAATTGTGTTGATGAAAAGCTAATCAGAGAAAGGTGAGGAAACCCAGAAAATGATTATCAATTTTGGGGATTGGAGACACAATAAAAAGAGGTGGTATTACTAGATCCAGAATCTGGGTATTTAGTATGTTGTATAACGATAGTCAGGGATGTTTAGCAGGATTGAAACCACAACGAGAGTTACTGTTCAGCATGAGCTGGAGGTATAGAGAATAAACAGTCACTGTTGGCAATGCTGGAGAGGAAGGGGGAGTAATATCAGAGCTATTTTTACTCTCTGAATCCTCCAAATTTTACTCAGTGATTTTCAGTGATCAAACCTCACTGGAAGACAGCAGGCCAAGGAGTTTGGGCAGTGTGGTTCCCTGTAATATTGATCAAAGCAGAGGAAAAGCCCAGATGAATTTTAGAGAATGCCGGAAGTTAACCGGCATATCCAATAATGCTTGGGGCCAGGAGATTTCTTTGGTATAAAAACCTAAATTCACATACAATCAGAGCTATTTTTCTGATTTTGAGTCATAGGTACTTTCTACATTAATTCCAGTATCTGGAAATATTATATTTAATGTTATACAGTAGTAGATTAATAAGTTTAAAACTTTGTAATTAATGTATTTTCAAGCTATTTCCATTTTACTAGCAACAATTAGCTTATCTTCCCATTGGCTGCAATTAATTGCTCCTATTTATGCACACACACATGCCAGTGAGCAATGGAGACCACTCCTTTCCAGATTGGTTTTAGTGGTATGATTGACCAATAAAATATGCAGGACTAACATTCTAGGACTCTCGTGATCTTCCTACAGACTCTAACTAGGTATTTTGGAATACTTACCTTGTAATTCTCATTACTGGAAAACTCATTCTCTCATTCACTTCTTGAAAATTATCAGCAATATCTGAATTTTGATTGCACTCAGAAACAAAATACAACCATCTAACAAGCCCTCCTGAAATCATGACCAATAAAGTTGTGAGCAAAATTGAATGTTTTAAGTTACTAAGCTTTGAGGTAATCTCTTATACAGCAATAAATAATAAAAAACATTTAGCTACCAATATGTTGTGTATTTATGTAACAGAAATCTAAAATGTGGCCTTAGCTTTGAAATTGGATAGTGTATGGAAGGTAGAAAGGCAGGAAACTATTGAAGTCTTAGTACGTGTTGAAGTTGGTGAGCAATCCAAGGACAGTTTACAAACATATTAACATGTTGCAGAAAGGGAAACCATTATTATGAAGTGGTAAATAGTTTGGCATCACTGCTGCCTTTGCTAATGTGGAGAATTGAAATCCTGCCTACTGTGAAACTACTAGAGCACTCTAGGACATTGGTTCAAGCAAGAATTTTATTGGTGAAAGTAAAACTAATTTTTATTCTCAGCGAGTTTCTTAAAGAGATTAAAACAAACAAATTTTATCTGAGATCAAAATTAAGCAAGGTTTTTGATGATAAATCCCTTTGTTAAAGTCTCAGAAAAACTGAAGTTGACATCTCTTAGATTTTTTTTTTTTTTTTTTTTTTTTGAGATGGAGTCCTGCTCTGTCACCCAGGCTGGAGTGCAATGACTTGATCTCTGCTCACCACAACCTTCACCTCCTGGGTCCAAGTGAATCTCCAGCTCCCAGGTAGCTGGGATTACAGGTGCACCCCACCATGCCAGGCTGATTTTTTGTGTTCTTCGTAGAAATGGGGTTTCACCATGTTGGCCAGGTTGGTCTTGAACTTCTGACCTAGTGATGATCCACTTGCCTAGGCTTCCCAAACTGTTGAGATTATAGGTGCGAGCTACCGTGTCCGTCCGAGACTTTTTCATCTATACAAAGGCCTTCTAGGTATTTTATGTAAATGCATCATAAAAAACTTTCAAAGAATAAGGCTACTAAGAATTTTAACCTGGTCATTTCATAACAGCCTCACAAGATCAAATACAGAGAAAGGCTTATGACAAAGAAATTTATTAGTGTGGCCTTTGTTTAATGTATTGTGTTTTTATTTGATACATCAGAAATTCAAAAGAATTATATTAGCTCAGGTTGAAAGTGATCAAGATAGCATATATGTTAATTGGTTCCCAAATAAACTAACACAATCCATTAAACAAAGGCCACACTAATAAATCTCTTTGTCATATAGGCAAGAAACAGGCTGATAAAGGCACTTAGATGTAAAAAAGACTATTCAGATTATAAGCCAAAGGGCACAACCAAAAAGTCAGAAACCACACTTCTTCTTAACCTGTGGGTTTATGATTTTTTAAAAATCACCACCAACAAAAATAAGCAAACAAACAAAAAACTACAGGCACAGGTGGTTTCACAGGTGAATTGAACCAAATTCTTGAAAGAAAGCAATACTCTTTTCAGTAAACAGTGATGGGGAAGTTCCTGTCAACTCATTGTAGTAGGAAACATAATTCTGATGTCAAGTTCAAACAAGAAACTCAACAAAGAAGAAAATCACAAAACAATATTCTTCATGAATATAGATATAAAAATCCTCAACAAAATATTAGCCTATGATATATAGCTATCTATTTTAAAAAGCATTAGGAGAGTCACTTTGGGCACTTATGTTTTCAAGTTATCTATTTCATGTAAAATATGTTAATTATAAAACTATTAAATTGTTCAAAGGTTTTATTCTGGTAGACTTAGTAAAATACAGAAATATCTTTACCATATTTCCGGTGCTTGCTTTCAAATCTTTAATTTTGTTTCCTCCTAGAAAGGCGCTTCATTGAGAACATTTACCATTCCAAACCAATGAGATGGCCATTATTCTTATTCATTCCTTTCTTTATAATTTTCTGTGTACTGATTGCTATAATGGTGAAAGTTTATTTCCAAAGGAAAAAATGGAGAACTGAGGACTATTCAAGTGATGAGTACGTTGATTTCATATTTAAGATTTGCTATTTGTATAATTTATAAACATAGTCAATAAATAGCATTGTGGTAGATGTAATAAGTAATAGTTGAAATTCAATTATTGTTTTTGTATGGGAATTCAATAACTCCTATGTTAATAACTAATGGTGGGAGTGGCGGCTCACACTGAGGCCCCACCAGTTTCTGAGGCCAAAGCAAGTGGATCACTTAAAGCCAGGAGTTCAAGATCAGGGCAACATGGTGAAACCCCACCTCTACAAAAAAATATTAAAATTAGCCAGGCATGGTGGCATGCACCTATAATCCCAGCTACTCAAGAGGCTAAGGTGGGAGGATCACTTGAGCCTGGGAGGTGGAGGCTGCAGTGAGCTGAGATTGTGCCACTGCACTCCAGCCTAGGCAACAGAGTGAGACTGAGACTCAAAAAAGAAAAAAAAAATACATATATATATATATATATA
Organism: Saimiri boliviensis; assembly: GCF_048565385.1. Lineage (NCBI taxonomy): Eukaryota > Metazoa > Chordata > Mammalia > Primates > Cebidae > Saimiri > Saimiri boliviensis. The sequence continues at coordinate 76,670,093 of NC_133461.1, forward strand.
TATATATATATATATACACACACACACACACACATACACATACATATGTACACATATAATTGCTGACCTTCAAAAAAATCTGTTCGTATATGTGTGTATTTATATATATACAATGTGTGTGTATATGTATGTATGTATGTATATATATATATATATATATATATATATGATGTATGATGTATATTTTTAAAAAGCTAAATTTTTATGCTGGGTTTTCCTATTAGATTAAAATAGCATAAAAATTCCTTAAGATACAGAAATATTACAAAGTTAAGTTATTTAAGTATTAAGTTAGAAATCCATATTTAACAATTAAGATCAAATAATGAAAGAAGGTAGATAAACTTTAAAGATAACTTTAATGAATAGCTAAACTTTATCTAATTTTGCCCCTAAAAAAGTCCAGATTCTTATAAGATTAAAATTGCCAACCTTCAAAAAATCTGCTGGTGTACACAATTGTGCATATATACACACACATCGTGTAGATTGTATATATAGATACGATGTATGTATATAATAGATACAATGTATCTATATATATATAGGTACCTATATATAAGATGTATCTATATATATACACGGTGTATCTATATATATACATGATTTATATGTATACACTATACATGATGTATCTATATAATAGACATAATAGAAATATCAATATATAATATATATCACTATATATGCACACACATATATGAACAGAGTTTTTTGAAGGCTGGCAATTTTAAACTGATAAGAATCTTGACTTTTTTAGGGGCAAAAGTAGATAAAGTTTAGCGATCCATTAAAGTTTAAAGTTTACCTTCTTTCATTTTTTGATCTTAATTGTTAAATATGGATTTTTAACTTAATACTTAAATAACTTTGTTATATTTCTATATCTTAAGGAATTTTTATGCTATTTTAATGAAAGATAATTTTTAAAAACCCAGGAAAGTAATTTAGCTTTTTTTTTTTGTAGTAACATAAATTGAAACACAAGCAGTTAGAAGTAGAAAAAGACTAAAAATTAATACATAATAAAACTTTAAATATCTAGATGATAGCCACATCTAGTCTACAGAAAACATAAAAAATTTTTATTAAAAATAAAACTATCTGCTATAAAAATACAAGTAAATATTAAAACTTGTTTAATTTTTTCAAGGAAATTGCTATAAAATGATTTTCGCCTAAGAGTTATATAACTGTCCTTCATTTTACTTGAAATGAATTGAATTTCATTAAAATACTTAATAAGACAATGTAAATGAAAAGAGAATATATTTCAAAAGTTGATGTGAAATTGCTGAAATAATGTACAATACCTAAACTAATCAGTAAATTCTTAAATTTACTAAAGTGGTTTTCTCATACTGGATAACTATTGTGGAAAAACTGATATCAAATATCTTTAGGGAAAAAACATAGCTAGTAATACGAATAGGAAGTAATAGGTTGAAAATGAATGGCATAAACGTTTAAAGATATTTAACCAATAATATTATGAATACAAAATGATCTAAGTTTATTTTCAGATAGACATATATCACTGCATTTTTTTTCATATTTAGTGATGCAAAGACATGCATTATTAGTCTTGATTACCAGGGCAGAGATATTCTCAGTGATACAGTATTCTCAAATAAGGGGTGAACCCAGATCTCAGGTAAAAATTCAGAGCTGTTTCAAGACTAATAAATAATACAGAGGTTTAAAACCATCTTGAAGAAAATTTAACATCATTTTAATTTTTAATATGCAGGCAACTTGAAAGTGAGAGTGAACCTAAAGGGTAGTCTGGACAACAGAGATGCCATGATACCACTGTGAGTTTCTTTCTGTTTTTATTATACTTTAAGTGCTGGGATACAAGTGCAGAATGTGCACTTTTGTTACATAGGTATACATGTTCCATGGTAGTTTGCTGCACCTATCAACCCATCATCTAGGTTTTAAGCCCTGCATGCATAAGGTATTGATCCTAATGCTCTTCCTCACCTTGCTCCTCATCCCCCGACAGGTTCCAGTGTGTGATGTTCCCCTCTCTGTGCCCATGTGTTCTCACTGTTCAACTCCCATTTATGAGTGAGAACATGTGGTGTTTGGTTTTCTGTTCCTGTGTTAGTTGGCTGAAAATGATGGCTTCCAGCTTCATCCATGTCCCTGCGAAGGACATGAGTGAGTTTCAAATATTTTAAGGATGAGTGAGAGAGAGAGACAATGCAATATATTAGATAAATATGACTAAAATAAATACATATTAAGTAGTGACATTCATATACCTGTATATAATAAAAATAACAGATAATATTTTTAAGAATTGTAATATTTTCAGGATTTATAATAGACATGATCAAGTTATAAATGATATTGAAATTTTCCATTTAAAAATTTCTTGCAGTGTTATATTTTACATTATTTTCTCTAGTTAATTTTACTTCTTTAGCATTTGTGTATTTAAAATGTTGGTTAAAAATAAATTGCATCATATAGGTCTACTTTGCAATAAGTTTACTTGCATGCTATTTGTTGAAGTAGCTATCATTTTAACTTACTTGTTGATAAAAGTGACTTTTTTTCATTTATTCAGTCTTCAAGAGTAATTATCTGCAATGGATAAACACACATAAAAAAAAAGATGGAAGAAAAGAGAATGTACATTACCTGATTTCCTGGGACTCAAACCTGCATATTGTGATTTTAATTTGACCAAAAAATATGGTGTACATATATATATATATATATATATATATATATATATATATACACACACACATACATGTATAATTTTACAGATAATTTACTAATCAGAAATGCATGATAATGAGTTTTACATTACAATTTTTTTTTAAGTTCTCTCACTATTTCTGTGGGTCAGTAGACACTAATTCTGTCAGTAGGGGCATGGTATAAGGAAATATTGTAATGTAATGAGGTGGTACGATAATTAAAAGCCGCTGTTATATTTTAAAATGCAGTGATATGTTGTTATATTATATTGTGATGGTCTGCAATCAATCAAAGACAATGATCCTAAAATTTGGAGACATTTTCCCCATATGCTGCTGAAAAAAGATACATTTTCAGGCATACAAACATTCAAAGTAAAGATGAACAAATATATACCACAGGAACTTTCTACAAAATAAAGCAAATAGATTTTAAGTATAACAGTATTAGTAGGATAAAAGAAGAGTGTATTATAATGCAAAAGGTCAAGCTATTAAGAAGTTATAATAATTGTAATTAAAATATTTTATGACTTTTAATATAACTTCAACCTGTAAGAAGCAAATATTGATAGAACAAAAAGAAAAGTAGAAAAATCATCAAAATGGGCAGGGCGCGGTGGCTCAAGCGTGTAATCCCAGCACTTTGGGAGGCCGAGGGGGGTGGATCACGAGGTCAAGAGATCGAGACCATCCTGGTCAACATGGTGAAACCCCGTCTCTACTAAAAATCAAAAAATTAGCTGGGCATGGTGGCGCGTGCCTGTAATCCCAGCTACTCAGGAGGCTGAGGCAGGAGAATTGCCTGAACCCAGGAGGCGGAGGTTGCGGTGAGCCGAGATCGCGCCATTGCATTCCAGCCTGGGTAACAAGAGCGAAACTCCGTCTCAAAAAAAAAAAGAAAAGAAAAAGAAAAATCATCAAATATACTGAAGGATTTGAGCAATGTGATTGGCAAAAATGATCTATTTGATACACACAACAACTTCAAAATATACATGTTAAGTCCATGTGAAAGATTTACTGATATATTCTATATGCTTGGGCACATAACGGGTCTAACTAGTTTCTCATAACTGAAATATTTCAGATTATGTTGTCTAACTAAAGCAAATTTAAGATAAAGTTATTATAAAAATGTAAATTCCCCAAGTATTTGAAATAAGCAATACATTTCTAAACAATTTACTGATCAAAGAAGAACATTCAGTGGAAATTTGAATATACTTTGAATTGTAAACTATAAAAGTATTATAGAAAAAAAATGACTGATGTAGCTAGGCCTTGCTCAGTGGGAATCTGAGACCACTTGAAGATGTTAAAGAAAAATTGAAAATGAACCTGTAAGTATTGTTAAATTAATTGAATGAAAGAAATAATATAGGAAACAGAAAAATTTAATGAAAATTAAAGAAAACGCTAATATTAAGAATAAACAGAGCTGAAGTTATTTCTTTAAGGAAACCAATAAACCTTTTAGAATATACTAATACTAGAAAACAATTTTGAAGACACACATTAACAATATTGGAAGTGAAAAGGCACACATTCATAGTCACTAGTAAGAAATTTAAACATCTAAATGAAATAGAGGTATTTCTATAAAAAAGACACTTTCCAAAACTGACCTAAGAATAATTTAAATACCTACATGTAACTGCAGTTTTAAGCAACTGTAATCAAAATTAAAAAGTGTTTTATAAAGAATATTTAAGTTTTAATGGCTTCCTCTTTGCAAACAAGTAAACACTTTGGAAGATACAACCTTCAGTCCTACACATGCTGATTCCTTTCATGAGGTCAGCAAAAATTAGTAACAAAACGTGGCTAGGATTATTCAGCCTGAAAAAAGAAGGAAATCTTGTCATATGCAGTAAAATGTATGAAATTTAAGGACATTATGCTAAATGAAATAAGCCTGTCACAAAAAGGCAACTATTGCATGATTCCGCTTATATAAGATATCTAAAATACTCAAACTATTTGATTAAATTTGACTGGATTCCGTAATTTGTAAGCATATGCACACATAAGACACATGCATTTTTAGGTACTAGAAATAGATTTGAGGTTTTTTAATTTGATGAAAGGGATCAACAAAACATGAATAATGAAAATAATTAATATTGAATTATTTAGTCTTTCCTCCTAATATTGTGAAGAAGTTAAGAGAATTCACTATTAACATTTTTGTATATCTTTGTGGAAATTCTAGTCAGTAAATATGGCTACAAAAAAAATAATATACAAACTTTAAAAAGGAATCTTTAACCAAAGAAAACCTTATTATAATATAAACACAGAAAATCCAAAATAATCTATAGATAAAATACTTGAATTACCAAGTGAATCTGAAAAATCCATTGGGTATAAATTGAATACACAAGTATCTCATTTGTATATAAAATGAAAAAATATAAAAACTAGAATATTTAAAAGAATATTATTTATATTAGCACTAAACATATTACATTCTTGGAAATAACCATTCTAGAAAAACTATGACACCTGTACATACAAAATGACTAATTACTATTAAAAGAGATTAAAAAATAGTGTTAGGCCATTCTTGCTTTGCTATAAAGAAGAACCCCAGGCTGGGTAATTTATAAGTAAATCACACTACCTAACTTCAAAATGGGCAAACATCATGGTGCTGGCATACAAGCAGACACATCGACCAATGAAACAGAATAGAGAGCCAAGAAATAAATCTATGCATTTACAGCCAACTGATTTTTGACAAAGGCACCAAGAATACATATGAGGAAAAGGTTTCTTCAACAAATGATGTTGACAAAACTTGTTACCTATATGCAGAAGAATGAAATTAGATCCTTATATCTTACCATATACATACATTATCTTAAAATGAATTAAAGACTTAAATATAAGACCTGATATTGTAAAAGTGTAGATAAAACATATGGGAAAAGCTTCATACATTAATCTGGGTAATGATTTTTTGAAAAATGACCTCAAAAATACAGACAACAAATGCAAAAACAGGCAAATAGAATTATACCATCCTAAAAAGCTCCTGTACAGCAAATGAGACTCAGAGTAAAGTAACAGCTCACAGAAAAAGATTTGCAAACCATACATCTGATAAGGGATTAATATTCAAAATATTAACAAACCCAAACAGCAAGAAAACAAATAGCCTGATTAAAAAATGGACATAATCAAGGAATAGACTTTCTCAAAAGAATGCATACAAATTGCCAGCAGGTAAATTAAAAAATGCTCAGTATCACTAATCACCAGAAAACATAAATCAAAACCACAATGAGATATAATGTTAGATTGGCTGTCATCAAAAAGATAAAAGATAGCAAGCACAGATGAAGATGCAGAAAAAAGAGAACACTTACACACTGTTGTTGGGGATATAAATTAATACAATCATTATAGGAAACAGTATCGAGGGTCCTCAAAAAATTAAAAATCAGAACTGTGTGACTCAGCAATTCCACTACTGGTTATGTATTCAAAGTAAATAAAATCAGTATGCCCTCCTCAGTATCAAACATTAGGCAATAAAGAATTCCACAAGGTCAATAAGAGAACATTAATTAAGGAAATGGTTGTCAGCTATCATCTAATCTATCTATATCTACCACCATACCTATTTATTTGATACTAAGCAATCTTTCACAGTCTTAAGAACTTAGTTATAATAAAGGCCTTTATGCTAAACATCACTAGACCATGGAATGATTTAATATGATTAATAACCATCTCAGCAAGGAAAACTATAAATGTACAATACATTTGAAATTAAAATCTTTATCAGAATCTCTCTCAGGTTCATATGTTTCAAGATAAGGACATAGTTTACAGATTCTGACCATGTAAAGATATTTAAGATTGGGTATTTGATGAGACTCAAAGTCTCAGTAGAGCATACTCATATTAAATCTTCTATTCAAAGATGAAGGATTTGGTGTAGCAAGAGAGAGTGCTGGTGAGCCCCAGGGATCCAATAGACATCCACGTACAAGGTCCCCAGAGTTCTTATTAATTTTTATATGTAGAGGCTTAGACTGCATGGACTGACAAAAGTTTGTGGAATAAATTCTGTCTCTAGGAAAGCTCATGGCTGAAGTTCAAAGTGGAGTCTTTATGCATTTATATATAGAAGGAAAATCCAGGTGTGTAATCAGGTTTTCCAGGAAAATCAATCGGTCCTGGAGGTTTTCACGGAAAGGAAGTATACCTTCAACAGCAAATTATTTCTTTTCTTACCTAAGCCAAGAGTCAAAACCAAACATTCAGGCATCTACAGATATAAGAATAGAGGTCTCCCAGTTTATTTGTACAATAAGTCTACTCTCCCTGTATAATCCACAACTTTCTCACCACTGGTTAGGTAGTTTTAATTATAAATTACATGTGAACATTGTTCTTCTGAAACTTTTTACTGTGCAGTTAAAGCAACAACAACAACAACAAAAAAATCCAAAATAGTAATCATTTATTTTATGGTCCAAAATATGATCTGTCTTGGTTAATGATCCATGTGCACTTGAGGAGACGGTGTATCCGGATGTTGGGTGCCTGAATGCCAATTAGGTCAAGTTGCTTGATGGTTTTCTTCACATCATCTATATCTTTACTGATTTTCTTCCTAGTATTTCTTACAGATATTGAAGTAGGAATAATGAAATCTACAACTATAATTGAGGACATGTCTTGTTTCTCTGTTCAGATCTGTCAGTTTTCTGGTTTATTATCAGGCATACACATTTAGTATTGTTATGTCTTCTTGGAGAATTTTCCCCTTATAATTGGTAATGTCCCCCTTTTTCTCTGAAAACTGTCTGTTGGAATATCTATTTTATCTGAAATTACTATAAGTACCTGGACTTACTTTAATTAGTGTTTGCCTGATACATTTGTCTTTTTACTTTTGAACTATCTAAATCTTTATATTTAAAAGAGGGTTCTTGCAGAGGCATACAGATGGACCTTGCTTTCTAATTCAATCAGACAATGTCTATCTCATAACTTATATTTAGTCCAGTAGTTAGCATATATATTTTTCTGTAAAGAGCCAGATAATAAACATTTTTGGCATTATAAGTCACATGACTTCTGTCACAAATCCTCAAATCTGCTGTTACAGTGTCAAAATGCAACAACAATGCAACTCTTTTTTTTTTCTTTTTCTTTTTGAGACAGTCTTGTTTTTTTTTTCCTTAGGCTGGAGTGCAGTGGCATGACCTCAGCTCACTGCAACTTCTGCCTCTCAGGTTCAAGTAATTCTCCTGTCTCAGCCTTCCAAGTAGCTGTGATTACAAGCACCCACCACCACACCTGGCTAATTTTCATATTTTTAGTAGAGATGAGGTTTCACCATGTTGACCAAGATGGTTTCAAACTCCTAATCTCAGTTGATCCACCCATCTCAGCCTCCCAAAAGGCTAGGATTACACATGTGAGAGCCACTGCACCTGGCCAACAATACAACATTTCATTGTTACACCACATTTTGTAAAAAAAAAAAAAAAAAAAGAAAAAGAAAAAGTACATTTCATTTATTCATTATTATATTTTTATTTGTTATATATCAGTTGACAGACATTTGGACTTTTTCCACTTTTTCTCTATTATGGATAATGCTCCTATGAATTCTAATGTACCAGTTTTTCTGTGGACAAATGTTTCTATTTCTCTTGGATATTTACCTAGAAGTGAAATTGCGGGATTATAAAGTAATGCTGTCACAATAGCCATTAAATCTGTCACTTATCTCTAATGGTTTACTTTCAAAAAATATTTAAACTTTGACTACGCTTATCATCCTAGTTTGAACCATTGTTTTTTCTCTCCTTGACTTGTTACAGCCCCAGACTTGTTTTATGCCCTTTCCCCCTTGCCTATCTATAATCTATTTGCAAAAAATTCATCTTTTAAAGTGTACATTTATTGGTTGACCTTTAGATCTTATACTATATCATTTGGATGTCTTTTCACCCCAAATATAATGTCGAAATTTGATTTCCAGTATTAGAAGTAGATCCTAATGGGAGGTGTTTGGGTCATGGAGGCAGATCTCTGATGAATTACGTGGTGCATCCTCATGGTAATGAATTAGTTCTCTCTCTGCTAGTTCCTTTAAGAACTGGATGTTAATAAGAGCCTGGCACCTCCCCCTACATCTTGCTTCCTCTCTCACCATGTGATCTCTGCACAGCTGCTCCTGTTTATCTTCCACAGTGAGTAGAAGCAGCCTGAGGATTTCTCCAAAGCTCAATCTTGCAGCCAACAGAACTGTGAGCAGAATAAACTTTTATAAAAAAAAGAGAAGTAGCCAGTCTCAGGTATTCCTTTATAGCAACAGAAAACAAAGACATCTTACGTAAGATTTACTTTTCTGACCTACACTACAATAACCCTCCAGCTACCTCTGCTATGAAGGTCTCTGACATGCCCTGGATACATTTCGCCCATTGTCTTGATGATTAACCTTCAGCTTATTATTATTTATGCAAATTTGTGCATCAGGCTTGAATATTTCCCGAGAAAATAGGTTTTTCTTTTCTATCACATCATCAGGCTGCAAGTTTTTCAAACTTTTATGCTCTGCTTTCTCTTGAATGCTTTGATGTTTAGAAATTTCTTCTGAAGAGGGAGACTCAGGCATCTCAGATCAACTTCCCTTTTCCCAAGACTGTAAACCGAAGCCCTTTTCATATGTAATTCCTAAGACTGTAAACAGAGACCCTTTTCATATGTTAAGCTATGAACCTAAGATTCTTCCATGTGTAACATCTAAAGTAAAAGCCTATATAAAGAAGGAACCTTCTTTTGTTAGGCGAGCTTGGATATTAGGCAAATATGCTACCTGGCTCCCGGCCAAATAAACTCCTTCCTCCAATATTCGGTGTCTGAGAGATCTGTTTCCCGAGGCCGCTCCTGCAACACTTCCACCAGATACCCCAAATCATCTTTCTCAAGTTCAAAGTTTCACATATCTCTAGTGCAGGGGCAAAAAGCCACCAGTCTCTTTGCTAAAGCACAGAGTCACCTTTTCTCCAGTTCCCAACAAGTTCCTCATCTCCATCTGAAACCACATCAGCCTGGATTTCATTGTTCATATCACTATCAGCATTTTGGTTAAAGTCATTCAGCAAGTCTCTAGGAAGTTCCACCATTACATATGACATTTACTATGGGGTTTTTGTATATACCTTTAATTATTTTGTGATAGTTTCCCCTACGCCTAGCTTCTTGAGGCTTTTTATCATTAAGTGTACTGAATTTTGTCAAGTGCTTATTCTGCTTCACTTAGGTTAACCATGTGGTTCTTTTCCTTCATTCTATTACACGAATTGGTTTTCATGCATAGAACTTCATGATGTGTCCTATAATTGTATTTGATACAAACTGTATAGGAAACAAGCCAATGAAATATTCCATATTCCTTTTTTGTCCTATTGTTTGAGAATAAAGACATATATTTTACCTTCTACATTCTAGATATCAGGGAATGGCATCACAATATACACAGTTGCTTAAGGCGTAAATCTCTATTTCAACAACATAACTTGCCTGTACCTTACTCATAATAACAAAATAGGTAAAAAACAAGTTCGATGTGTCATGGCTAAATGCCTTATAAAATATCTCTTGAATTCTCACAACATACTCATGAGTTAGGTATGACTTTACCTGTTTTACTATTAAGGGAATTAAAGATGCAGAGAAGCTAGAATCATTTTGAAATATAGCTAGTAAGTTATTGAGACTTGGATATGTCACTTCCTTTAACACATTTCAGCTTTCTAACCATTATCATACATATAGTATTAATTTTAAACTTTCTAATTAGTTCTAAGAATTTTTGTGGAAAATCTCTTAGCAAAAATGTTTAATTGTGTCAACAAAGGATGCATTTTACAGGTGTGAGGTGACATCACATTGCATATGATTTTCTTTGGCATTTCCCTGATAACAGTGATGTTGATCATTTTTTCATATTAACTATTGGTCATTTGGATGTCTTTTTTTGAGAAATGTCAATTCAGGTCCTTTGCCCATTTCAAAACAATATTATTTGGTTTCTTGTTATTGAGTTGTCATCTATAAATTTTGGATATTAACCCCTTACCTGATGTATAATTTGCAAATATTCCTTCTTATTATGTGTAATCCACGAAATGGACAGGTACTGTGTCATAGGCATCATTAAACCTTCTTTCTTCCTATTATCTGTTAAGATAGGTGAGTTGTTAGGGCATTCAGTTTACTCCACTAGGGAGAAGAGAGACCCAAAACTAGGGAATTGGACAGATGATGAGTGGCCACCTGAGAGAATTACTGTGTACTATGGGCTGGCCACATGGGCTGAGGATGGCTCATGGGGATACCGGACCCCTATTTACTATGTGTAAATAGGCTGTCTCTACCTGGGAGACAGAGGTTACAGTTAGCCGAGATGGTGCCACTGCTTTCCAGCCTGGGAGACAGAGACTCCATCTCAAAAAAATAAAAATAAATAAATAAATGGATGAATTGTGTGATATGTTAATTATGCCTCAATAAAGCTAGTTAAAATCAAATTCAGGTTGGCTGTTTAGCCTTTTTGTGTGCTAGGAATTTGGTATGATTTATTTTCTTTTTGAAACTGTATTTTAAAATATTTAGTAATTATATCCCTAGCATGCATATAGTACTTGAAGAATAATGAAAAAGTTGAATAAACCATTTATTTTCACTCAGACAAAATGTAAGAACAAAGTAAATATGAGCACAAGCATAATTTTACAGATGAATGTGTATATATACATCACCACGATTGGTGTCTTTCTCAATATTCTGTGGCCCTGTAATTTGCAGGAATGGTATTTCAGAATCTGCAATGAGGAAAAACATGTGAGCATTCCCAGTGTATCACAGCATCCTTTCTTCACTTATCTGATGTAAGATGTTACATCAATCACTATACTTCCAAGCCCCAATACACACGCGCACACACACACACACAGGCATCCCCAAACCAGACTTTATCCAATTCTAGAAAGAGGCTCCACTAGAAGAGAGAGTATTACGCAGAGTCATCCCCCACACTCTGGATCTTCTTGACCTCAACCCGGAATGGGAAAGGAAGCATCACCTGTAGGTGTCAGACCCCATCAAGCCTCCCTTCTTCTCCCACCTCCCCAGGAAATGCGCCCTCTTGTGCAGAGTCAAGTAAGTGAGGAACAGCTGTCTGAGTTCTGGGCTGAGCCCTCCAGCTAGCAGATCCAACCATATTCTGGTGGCACGGTGGCCCTGAAATTGGGCGGGCTCTGACCACGCCCCACCCCAGCCTGGCCTGAGGTTCAAGACCAAGGAGGATGATGCCTGCCTAGCCTTGAGGCTCTGAGGCTCTGGAGAGAAAGGCTCTCTGTTTCTCCTCCCCAGCTTGGCCTGAGCTACTGGAACAGGGAGGGTGACATGCCTTCTCGCTGGACACTGAAATGCAGTCCTCTTACACAGCAAAATTTTTCACTTGCAACGACCTGAGGAGGTCAGCCGGCCCAGGCCTGAGAGGATCAGCAAGAGAGCATTGCGTGGCCAGCGGTCTAGCCACAATGATGGCTGCTGAGCGTGGAACCAAGGCTGCTTGCGGCCAGGACAGGGGAGGCCAAGTGGAGCCCAAGAATGGTGGAGTCTGGAGGGCGCGGCGCAGTTCTGTGGAGTCGGGGGCTCCCACCCACAGTCGGCTGCACCGAAGGAGGCACATGGGAGTCTGCGGTTCTGCATACGTGGGCTTTATTTTCCAAAAGTTTGACATTTACAATGCATTCGGGGGTAACATAGGGTTATAAAGCACATTTGTTCCTCTAGGTTGTTTGTTGTGGAAGTTCTTTGCAATATCCCATGTCATAGCTTTCTGGTACAATGGATGAATTACTATAGTGAGGAAAAACAGAACAAATAGAAATTTACAATACGTATAGTAGTAGCCAATTGACTATTTTAAATCATATTTACTACTGAATTTCTACTTTATAATTGCTAAAAATAAAAAATTATAGATAAATTTGATTACATTATAGATGTTATATTAATTATATTATAGATAAGTTTGGTTCTTAGAAAACTGTCTAAGGAGTCCAAATAAAAAGCTAAACATAAAATACATATGTATGTTTTTGTACTTTAGCATTGATTTATAATTTACCAGGGAAACAAAATTATAACTATGAAATGACTATGTAAAAACGATCAAAATCCATTTATTTATTCAATTTTATACACTTGTTTCTTAGAAAATCCTCTGGCTTAGGGGGACAAAATTAAAAGTTAGTCCTTTTTTTTTCCCATTAATATGAAGTTCATACATGAAAATAATAGAGTTAACATGGAAAGAATTTTCACTTTATAGTTAATATTCAGGTTGCTAACTTTAATTTTTTCACAATTTCTTTATTTGTCCTATAAAATATGTCGTTGTAGTAAAATACACAATCTAACCGTTTTGAAGTGTACGGTTCAGTGGTACTAAGTGCATTCCTATTGCGCGACCTTCACCATTTATCTCCAGAAACGTTTTCATCTTGCAAAAGTGAAATTCTGTGCTCAGTAAAGAGTAACTCCTAAAGAATACTTACTATACAACAACTTCCCGTCCTCTGTGGCCCATAAACACAAGAAAATATGCTCAAAATCACTAATCATTAAGGAAATGCAAATCAAAACCACAATGAGATACCATCACACCCATTAAGATGGATACTATGTTTTTTAAAAAGCAGAAAATAACAATCTTAGCAAGATTATGGGCAAACTGGAACTCTTTTGGACTGTAGGTGGGAATGCAAAATTGTAAAACTACTGTAGAACACAGTATAGCAATTCCTCAAAAAATAAAAATAGAATTACCTAATTTCAATTTTGCAACTTTTTTTTGCCATTCTTAAATTGTCCTTCTATGGAATACTATTGTTTCTATACCTTTCAGGTAATATTTAAAAGCAAAATCAAATATTGATTGTCTTTTCCAGTTTATAGAAAGAAACAATGTAAGATAAGGTTAGCTTTTTTAGAATTCATTTTTATTTTATGAATTGGAAAATAAATTGTAACTTTATGAATTGTAAAAAATACTTCTTTCTAAATATATTTTGTTTCAAAAAATTTTTACTTATAAACAATGATAACACAGAAAATTAACCTCCAAATAGCCAAGATTTTTATTTCACTGAAGTATTTACTTCTTAACCATGTGCTTATTATGACAAATGTTGTATGTCATATTTAAAATAGTCCTATACAGCTTAAAGTCTATTTTTTATGTATTTTGTTAATTCGCATGACAACTGATGATAATTAATGTATCAGGATTTCTTGTTTTGCTATTAACTAATAATGGCTTTCTGACTCTATGACCTGAAGATATTTTTGAAGTCTACTATACATCACTGAAGGCATGATAAATAATGTATAGTTACTCATGATTTTATTAAAACCTCTGTTCATCAATCAAGTAATCAAAACAGGAAATACATGTTCATTATTTAAATTCCTTAATTTTCTTTGACTGATTAGGATGGTTGCTTTTTTTTTTTTTTTTTTTTTGAGATGGAGTCTCACTCAGCATTTCCAGGCTGGCATGCAGTGGTGCAGTCTCAGAACCTCCATCTCTCAGGTTCAAGCAATTCTCCTGCCTCAGCCTCCCGAGTAGCTGGGATTATGGGTGTGTGCCACCATGCCTGGCTAATTTTTTGTTTTTTTGGTAGAGACAGGGTTTCACCATGTTGGTCAGGCTAGTCTTGAACTCCTGACCTTGTGATCCACCCACCTTGGCCTCCCAAAGCACTGGGATTACAGGCATGAGCCACTGCGCCCAACCTGGATGCTTGCTTTTTAAAAAACCTGTGTATATATTGTTTGGAGATTTGTCCTTGACCAAATCGCATGTTGGATTATAATTTCCATTGCTGGAGGTGGTGCTTGGTGGGAAGTGTTTGTACCACTGCGGGTGAAACTCTCATGGTTTGGTGCTGTCTTGGTGATAGTGAGTTCTTGCAAGATCTGGCTCTTTCAAAGAGTGTGGTACCACCCCCACCTCTCTTACTTGCTCCTGCTTTTCCCTTGTGAGAAACCTTTTGCCCCTTTACCTTCTGCCATGATTGTAAACTTCCTGAGGCCTCCCTAAAAGCTGAGAAGATGCCAGCACCATGCTTCTGTAAAGCCTGCAGAACTGAGCTGATTAAACCCCTTTTCTTTATTTATTACCCCAATTTCTCATATTTCCTTACAGCAATGTAAGAATGGCCTAACACAGAAAATCTGTACTAGCAGTGGGGCATTGCTATAAAGATAATCTGAAAATCTGGAAGCAGCTTTGGAACTGGTTAATGGGGTGGCAGAATCTGGAGGGCTCAGATAAAGACAGGAAAATGAGGGAACATTTGGAACTTCTTAGAGACTAAATGGTTGTGATCAAAATGCTGACAGTGATATGGATAGTAAAATCCATGCTGCCAAGGTCTCAGACGAAAATGAGGAACTTTTGAGAACTGAAGCAAAGGTCATGTGTGTTTTGCCTTAGCAGAAAGCTTGGCTGCATTGTGCTCATTCCCTGGGGCTCTGTGGAAGCTTGAACTAAAGATGACTATATAGGATATCTGGCAGAGGAAACTTCTAAGCAGCCAAGTTTTCAAGATGTTGCCTGGCTGCTTCTAACAACCCATGGTCCGATGTCGGAGCAAAGTCATGATTTAGGGTTGAAATTTATATTGAAACAAGAAGCAAAGCATAAAAGTTTGGAAAATTTTCAGCCTAGCTATGCAGCAAGAAAAAGCTTCGAAAGGAGAGGAATTCAAGTAGTCTGTGGAGTAACCACTCGCTAGAGATATTAACTAAAAAGGAGCCAGTGCTATTATCCAAGACAGTGGGGAAAGGCCTTGAAGACATTTCAGGGACCTTTGTAGCAGCAATTTCCAAAATAAAAGGGATGCCATCCTTAGGTTCAAGTAGGTCAGAGGCTAACAGGAAACTAAGCATATTAAAGAAATGTCATAGCTAGAAATAAATTATGAATTCATTTTTAGGATGTCTACAACTTTCTCTGGAAATGCAGTTAAAATTATTTAGCTTTCTCTATCAAAAGTAACTACAGAAAGAATGTCAATTTGACATTTAAGCTAATTGGGTGAGTAAATAAACTTTTTATAAGAGTAATATTAAATTATTCAAAAGTTTTAAGTATGACTGAGTGTTTATTTTGCATCTTAAAAAGATTTGGTAAGATGGTTGTTTGGGAAGGTGTTTAATAAAATTTACGGGAGGTTATTGGTGAGCTAAGTTGTTGTGCTAGGCTCCAACAGAACAAACTAAAATGGAGCCATCCATCCTAAGGTACCATGTAACCAAACTGAAACTAAGTTGTTTATCTGACCTTCCAAGAAATCGGGAGAGAGATTATAGCCTAATCCAGGTCAATTTTAGCTTATGTGATAAGAAAGTCCCCTCTGCTTTAACATTTGCAGGAAAAAGTAACTTAAAGTCACCTAATGTTAACCGATCCACTTTTTCATGTCATAGTTTCCTTGTTTGTACTAAAGATACCTTATAAAAACTGCTTTTTAAATTTTTATGAAGTTCAAATTTTCCTTATGGATCATGATTTGTTTGCATGTAAAATAACTCTTAGTATAGTTCTAGGTCTCCAAAAGTTTTGGTTTCTTCAAAAAGTTCCATAACTTTAGCTTTACATTTATATTCATGATTTAACTTTTTGACTTTCTGTTTTGAATTAGTTTCATATTCATGAGACATTTCAAAGAAATGCACAAAAAAGTCTGTGTACCCTTTACTGAACCTCCTGTATGTTAACATTTTGCCTAACTATACTATAATACAAAAATCATAAAATTAACATTGATTCAATTCACAGAGGTTTGTCATATTTCACCAGCTATACATGATCTTATGCTGGCATGTGTGTTCTTGCAACATGATCACATGTGTAGTGACATATAACTATAATCACATTAAGATACAGAACTATATTATAAACACAAGACTTTCTGGTGCCTTCCTCTTTATAGACATACACATGACACTCTCACATTATTCCTAGTCCCTGACAATCATTAATGTTTTCCTTATACTGATTTTTTAAAATTTCAACAACTTTAGATAAATCCAATCACACAGTATGTCAGCTTTTGAAACTGGCTTTGTTTTAGTTAGTATATGTCATATTACGGATTTACTCTGCTTTCAGTAACCATTCACCCACTGGAGAGCATTGAAGCGATTTCTAGTTTATCATTATTATGAATTAAAGTATAATGAACATTTGAATTCAAGTTTCTGAGAGAACATAATTTTCATTTATTGGAGATAAATGTCCAAGCGTAAAATGTACCTCTTTTAAGGTAACTTAATTACAACAAAAGGTAGGAAAGGATACCGTCAAAATCAATGGAGATTGTGGTAGTAACCAATTAAGAAAAGACTGGTAGATATACTTAAAAAAAAATAAATTATACATTAAGAAAGGCAACCAAAGAAAGAGGTCACTAAGGGTAGTTCTTCCAGGGTTAGAGGGAATAAATAAGTTTCAAGGACTAGGTTCAAAGATTATTCTTGCAAAAGCACTTGGATTTAATTGATCAGACTGTGGAGCAATTTATGCTCCAAGTCATGTTGAAACAATTTAGCAATCAGCCTGCAACTGGCAAATAGCTGGGTGTGACAAAGGCAGAAACATATGACTTAACAGAGAAAAATCACAAAAAGGGTGTCAAAAAGGGCCTTGACAATAGTCATTGTCATTACAAGGTGAACATATACATCCTAAGTCTGCACCCTCTTAGGAGCAACATCAAAAGTTTGACATTACAAGGAAGACACATCAATAAAACAGTCCAGCCAAATTACCAAACAAATCCACTGGGGAGGATTAGAATCCAGAGGGAAAAAACAGATGGTATAATCCATATACCCTCCAAAAATATTAGGCAATAAAAACTTCAGAAATAGTTGGACTAAGTTAGACTTAGCAGACAAAGATTTCAAATCAGCTATTATAAATATAAAGAACTAAAGGAAATCATGGATAAAAAAGGGGAAAATGACAACGTTTCATCAAATATAGAATAACAATAAAATAAAATTATTAAAAAGGTAATAGAATGACTCAGCAATATATTTAAATTGGAAGAAGTTCAGTTAATTTAATAGATTAATAGATATTATTCAAGTGGAAGAATGAAAAGAAAAATTACTTAAAAATATAAATAGAGCTTTACATAAATGTAGAATACCATTAAGTGTACCAGTATGCATCTAGCAGAATACCAGAAAGAATAGAGATGTAAAGGAGCAAAAATAAAAATCTATATCTATATCTAGTCAAAATATTGAAAGATAAAGAGAGTAAGACAAAAACAATTCACTAATACTAAAAATGTTCAGTAAGGTTTTCTCATCTTATCTCCCATCAGGAATGTGGAGGCTAAAAGACAATGGGTGACATATCTAAAACATTAAAACAGCTACTGCCAACTAAAAATCTTATGGCCAGCAAGACTATATCTCAAGGACGATTGTGTAATAGAAATATTTAAGAATTTGGGAGAATTCGGACTGAAGCAAATCCCAAGACAGTAATTATAGAATAACAATAAAATGAAATTATTTTTATTTCATGACTGAATTATTTTATTTAACATGAAGAAGCAAAGAACTTTAATAAAGGCAACTATGTGCATAAGTGTATTCTTTAAAAGCACAGTATAGACACACTTTGGTTTCTGTGTCCAGCATGCACAGAGTTTGGAAGTTGTCATTTCATCATCCTAAAATAACAACAAATAAAAATCTGAACAAGCTGAAAATTAACACTCTTCTTAGATCTATTAAAGAATTGAGATCACAAGACAAACAGCTATTTCCCAAACTAGAGACAGATAGGTGGATGTAACTAATTATAATTTACCAGAGCAGAAATTTATGAGCAGAAACTTCCATGGGAACCAGTACTAGGGTAGAAAAACCTAAACCATAACTGAAGAATAGATAGAAGCTCAGTGTGGACAAGTCTGAGAGTCAACAACTTTACGGGGCCTGCTTTTAGTCCACATTATGATGTGTCTGCCTCCAGAAGCCTATCAGGTTCTCACAATGAAAATCAGAGAAAAATCTTCTTATTCTTCTAGAATTAGGAGAGAGGAAAAGAAGCCAGTCTGAAATATGTCCAGAGCATTGTGTTCTTCTTAACAAGGGCTGCCCTCAAGAGAAACTCTTTCATCAGGACCTAAGCTGCTGGAATTTTAGCAGAGCCTAATTGACCTGGGCGAACTCAACAGCAACCCTCTCTTGCTTTTCATGTGGGAGAACGGAAATTTCTCACGTCAGCCCCACTCTATCATCATGTAAAGGCATAGGAAAAACTCAGAAGTAGGAATGAAGGACATAGGTTCACTAAAAGACTAAAACCTAATCATAAAACTACAAAATGTTTTCCACCCCCAACACCTTTCCAGCATAATCTATTTAACACAGTTTCTTTAACATACAATATCATGTCCAGAGTTCAACAAAAAAATCACAAGCAATACTAAAAGACAAAAACACAGTTTGAAGAGACAAAGTAAGCATCAGAACCAGATTCAGACATGGTAGAGATGTTGGAATTATGAGATTCACAAGGCATAATGATTTGAGTACTATGCAGAGTTTTAACAGAAAAAGTAGATAGCATGCAAGAAGAAATGGACAATGTCATCAGAAAGATTCAAAATCTAAGAAATAATTTAAATAATACACTTTAGGATTCAAAAACATCGTTATAGAAATGAAGCCCTTCTTGGGGTCAGTTGTAGACTGGACATAGCTGAGGAAGGAAACAGTGAGCTTGAGAATACGTCAATAGAAATTTCCAAAACTGAGTATCTAAGAAGAGAATACTGAAAATAAGAAAGACAGTATCCAAGAACTGTGGAACAACTACAAAAGGAGTAATATGTGCATGATGGTAATGCCAGAAGGAAAAGAAAAATGAAACAGAATTATTTGAAGCAATGAATGGCTGATAATTTCACAAAGCTGGTATCAGACACCAACTCACAGATGTAGCAAACTCAGAAAACACTAAGCAGATTAGATGTCAAAAAATAACGACTAGGTATATCATATTCAAACTACAGAAAATCAGAGGCAAAGAACAAATCTTGAAAGAATATGAAGGAAAAAAAATTTTACCTATAGAGGCTCAAATAAAGAATTACTTCCAACTTCTCTTCAGTCAACAAAGAAACAAGACAGTAGGGTAAAATATTTGGTATTCTGAGAAGACACACACACACACACACACACACACACACACACACACACACACATTCTCTCTCTCTTTCTCTCTTTTTCTCTGTCTCTATCTCTCCACAATTATCCACCCTGTGAAATTATCCTTTTAAAATTAAAGAGAAATAGACATTTTCTCATACAAACAAAAATTGAGAATTTTTTTTTGCCAGTAGACCTCCCTCTCAAGGAATAAAATAGTTTCAGAAAAGGAGTGTGGTCAGCAGTATCAGATACTGCTAGTTTAACAGAAATGTTCAAAAGTAGTAGTCAAATCTGACCAAAAACGCAATATAGGGGTTTTTTTTGTAATGCTAGCATATGTATTCTTTACTCTTCACTTAGATGTCATTTTCATGATCATAAATTCTGAACTCAGAATGATAATCCCAGCTGAAGTTTACATGTACTAGACACTATAAAATAAAGTAAAAAATGAATTGTGTTTCTATATACTAATAATGAACTATCTAAAAAAGAAACCAATCCCATTCACGATAGCATCAGAAAGAGTAAAATGGTGTAAATTTTACCAATCTAGTAAAAAATTGGCACATGAAGCCCATAAAAATTAATGAAGAAAGTAAAATACACATGAATAAATTAAAAGCATATACACTGTTTAAGGACTGAAAGAAAATAGTTAAAATGTCCATATTACCCAAAGTGATGTACAGTTTTATTGCAATCTCTATCAAAATTCCTATGGCATTTCTCACAGGTATAGGAAAAAACTCTGACATTAAGAAGAAACCACAAAAGATGTGAAATAGTCAAAGCAATCTTAAGCAAAAAGAACAAGGCTGGAGGTATTATACTTCCTGATTTCAAATTATATTACAAAGCTACAGCAATCAAAATAGTAAAGCACTGGCATAAAAAAGACACATATATCAATGAGACAGAATAGAGGACAGAACTAAACCCTTGAACACATTTTTGACAAGGAGATAAGGAATATACAACGGGGAAAGGATAGTCTCTTTAATAAATGCTGGTAAATAAATTGAATATTCACATGTAAAAGCATGAAATTGGACATCACACACATAAATCAAATAAAGACGGACAAAATACTTAAATGTAAAGCCTGAATCTATAACACTTCTAGCAGAAAATAGAGAGAAAGCTCCTTGCCAATTTTCTGGGCAATGATTTTCTTGCATATGTCACCAAAAGCACATGCAACAGAAGCAGAAATAAAGTGATTACACTAAACTAAAACGTTTTGCATAGCAAAAAAAAAAAAAAAAAAAAATCAATGAAATGAAAAGGCAGCCTCTAGAATGAGACAAAGTATTTGCAAACTATATATTTGATAACTTATTAATATCAAAAATATGTATGGGAGGCCATACGCCATGACTCATGTCAGTAATCCTAGCATTTTGAGAGGCTGAGATGGGAGAACTGCTTGAGCTCAAGAGTTTGAGACAAGCCTAGGCAACATAGAGAGACACTATCTCTACAAATATATATGTTTGTATATATAAAGATAATAAAATAATAAGTACAACCAACACCAACATATAATTAGATCTAACTAAAAGAGCACTTGAAATAATGTATTAACTATATTCTTTTCTGACCTAGTAAGTCTCTGATACAGCATAGCATACACATCAGAAAAAGTTCTAGAACATTCAGAATTTTGGATTGCCTGATTATAATAACAAACTACTGAAAAACAAAATTATAAAGATACCAGTTACATTAGATTTAAAATAGTATATTTAGAAATTAATACAACAAACATTACATAACATGCATGATACTCATTAATGACTAGGATAATTTAAGGTAATATATTAATTCTATATCATGTTTACCGCTTATATTCTGTATTCTCTCTGTTGGATAATTTCCTTATTTCATTTCTCTTAAAGATCACAATGATGAAAATCATGAAAAATGGCAGAAAAATGTAGAAACTCAGAATAAACCAGTTGTTCCACTGTTTATTGTAGCTTTTTTCAGTATAAAATTCATCTAGAAATGAATCATACCATAAATTAATGGGGAGTTAGTGGATATTTAAATAAATTTATATTTTTTCACTTTAATAGTATATATGTGTATATGTAATAATTTAAGTTTTAATGTCTTGCAAGCTGATAGGAAAAAATAGAACATTTAAGTTCATAAATGCAAACTAGAGTGCCATATTTTTCATAGATTTTCTATTTGTTTACACATATTTATTTAAATATTAATCTGCTATATACATGTTTAAAATGCTGTTTGCTGCATTCAACTTACTTGTAACATCAATAATTTAAAAGTTAATACAGGGATTAAGTTACAATTTTTAAAATTGTATACTTTGAGAAACCACCATCCCATTCCCTTGCTAAATTGGTTTCTTTCCTCAGAGAAAACCAATTTTAAATGACTAACTTCTCTCCATCTAGTGTTTATATTCTATGCATGTAAAGAAAATTCATATTTATACCTATACTTGTATCTGCATCTATATCTATGCATCTATACATAACATGTGCATCTTTGTGTATATTTGTATGTGTATATCTTTCCACTCATTGACATTCTACAAGCACATTATTTCCTTTGGGTTGTTTTTATACTTAAAAAAATGACATATCATATAATTCTGAAAACTATACAATATATAAATATATTAGCAAAGTTAGCAATGAGTTAACTAAATGAATACACACATACCCACTCTCCAGATCTCAAAAAACTGTCTTTTGATTTTCACTATAGACAAAGTCTATATAACAATAAAAGATTCAATGCACTAGAAAGGTATGACATCTGAGCGCCCAACATCTGAGCACCTAAGTATATAAAACAAACAATGAATGAACTAGAGGAAGAGATAGATAGCAATACAATGATGGTAGGAGACTTCAATGTCACATGCTCAATAATGTAAAGAACATCATAAAAGAAGATCAATAAGAAAACAGAGAATTTGAATCATACGAAACACCAAATGGACCTAACATACATACACGGAATATTCCACTCAACAGCAGCAGAATGCATATTGCTTTCAAGTTTCCACAGTTCTTTCTCCAGGATAAATCAAATGTTAGATCATGAAAATAAACGCTAACAAATTTTTAAAAGATTGAAATCAGAGTAGGTATCTTCTCAGATCACAAGGGATGAAACTAAACAATCAATTGCAGAAGGAAAACTGGAAGATTTACAGTATGAGGGAATTAAACAATACACTAGTGAACAATCTTTGTGTAAAAGAAGAAATCAAAATGGAAATTAAATACCTCAAGACAACTGAATATGAATATGCAACATGCCAAAAATGATTGGTTCTAGCAAAAGTGGCACTAATAGGGAGGTCCATGGTGATTAACATTTGCTCTGAAAAAAAGAGAGAGAGAGATTTCAAACACACTACCTAACATTACACTTCAAGGAACTAGAAAAAGAAAAATGAACTTAGCCCAAAATTCGTAGAAGAAAAAAAAATTATAAGTATTAGAGCAGAAGTAAATGAAATAGAAAATAGAAAACAAACAAAGATCAGTGAAACTAAGAGGTGTTTTTAAAATGGTAAAAAAAAAAAAATCGAAAGAACATCTAAAAAATAGAAAATGCAAATAAATAAAATCAGGAATGAAAGGAGAGACATAAAAACTGAAAAATTATGAGACATTCATGAGAGATATTGATTTGCAGTTTTGCTCGCTTGTGAATTCTCCTGGTTTTGCTATGGGGGGTGATGCTGGCATCATAGGATGAGTTAGGAAGTAGCACCTCTGCTTCAGTTTCCTTAAAGGTATTGCAGAGAATTAGTGTAATTTCTTATTTAAATGATTGGTCATATTTACTGGTGACTGTATCTGGGCCTGAGAGCTTTTTTAATAGAAGGTTTTTAATTATTGATTTAATTCTTTTTGTACATGCAGGCCTATTAGGATTCTCTGTTTCATCTTCTGTGAGTTTCGTTTTGTGTCTTTTAATTACTTTTTTAATGAAGATTATAAAATTTGTGAGTATATGGTTATTCACAATATTTCTCTGTTATCACTTACATGTTCATTTGATCAGGGGTTAGCTTTCTTTCATTTTCATACTAATAAGTTATGTCTTTTTTTTCCATTTTTCTTAGTATGTCCAGAGGTTAATCAATAAAATTGACTTAAAAAAAAAAAAAAAAAAAAAAAGATAGGGTTTCACCATGATGACCAGGCTGGTCTTGAACTCCTGACAAGTTTTGCTTTTGATGAATCCCATAAATTTTGATAAGTTGTATTTCATTTTTATTCAGTTCAAAATGATTTTTAGCTTTCTCTTGAAGCTACTTTAACCCATGTGTTATTTGTGAATTTGTTATTTAATCTCCAAGTATTTCAGGGCTTTATAGCTCTCTTTTTATTACTGATTTCTAGTTCAATTTTCATTTTGGCTTCAGAAAATACATAGTAGAGTTTTGTTGCTTTAGACTTGTTAAGGTACACTGTAAGACAGAGAATTTGTTCTACAATAGAGAATGTTTTATGTGGTCTTGAGAATAATTGTTAGTCTGGTCTCATTGTATGGAATATTTTCTAAATATAACTAGATCAAGTTGATTGATCACTGTATTAAGGTCAATTATATACAGTAAGTCCTCACCTAACCTTGTCTGCAAGTTCTTCAAAAATGTAACTTTAAGTGAAACAATATGAGCAGGTCCTCAAGGAAAAAATCTTTTTTTTTTTCAACAATGTTTCATTATAACATTGATGAGAAAAAGATGGTTTCATTATATATAGTTTCATTTCAAGTCACAGTTTTGAAGAACTTGACAATATTAAGTGAGGACTTCCTATATTTACTGATTTTCTATATGTTGTTGTGTCAGTTACTAATAGAAAGAAGTTAGACTAGTCAACTATAATAGTGGATTTTTATATTTATCCTAGAAGTTCTTTCAGATTTTGCCTAATTTGTTTTGACACTGGTGATACACACACACACACACACACACACACACACACACACACACACGCATTTTAAGACTTGCTCCCCTTATTATTATAAAATATCCCTCTTTATATGTTTGATTGTTTTGATGTTGACTTCATCTGAAATTACTATAGATTATCAATCTTTCTATTAATTAGTATTATCATGGTATATCTTTCTCCCATCTCTTTACTTTTAATTTACCTGTGTCTTTACATTTAAAGTGTGTTTCTTGTAGACAACATAGAGTGTGGTCTTGTTTATTAAATTTTTTCTAACATTCTGACAGTCTCTGTCTTTTAAATAATTTATTTAGAAGATTAACATTGAAAGTGATTATTGATATATTTGAATTAATACCTATTGCTTTATTGTTTTAGCCCTTTCTATTCGTTGCTCTTTTTAAAAATTTTATCTTGCACTTTTTTTAATTGGCTTTCTCTAATTTTAATTGACCATTTTACATTATTCCATTTTCTCTTTATGTTATATTCATTATAAATGTGTGTGTGTGTGCTTGGTCCAGCGTTTAGTGCCCTGACTTTGTCCTGTTTGGAATTCATTAAGCTTCTTGGATTTGTATATTTATGATTTTCATAAAATTTTGAAAGTTTTGGGTCATCATGTCTTCAAATACTTTTTCTCTTTCTTTCTTTCATTATTCTTTCCATATGGTACTCACAAAATGAGAATGTTGTTCCACTTGATAGTGGTCCTCAGGTCTCTTGGGCCCTAATCAAATCTCTCCATTCTTTTGCTTTCTGGCCTCAGATTCAACCATTTCAATTGTTCAGCCTACAAGTTTACTGTTTCTTTTTTCTCTCTGCTCAAATTCACTTTTAAACCCTTGTAGTGAATTCTTCTAGTTATTGTGCTATTGAGCTCTAGAATTTATTCAGTTACATTTAATAATTTCTATGTCTATTGATATTCTCATTTTGTCCGTACATGTTTTTCTTGATTTCTTTAGTTCTTTGTCCATGTTTTCCTTTAGGTGTTTGAGTATATTTTAAAGCCTTTGTAAGTTTGAAATTTGGGCTTCTAGGGAATGATTTCTGTCAATTAATTTTGTTCCTGTGAATAAGTCATGCTTTCCTTTTTCTTTTTAAGCCTTGTGATTTTCATTGTTGTTGAAAATTGGCTATTTGACTGTTATAACAAGGAAACTGATTATCTCCCTGTCTGCCCTACTCAGGATTTGCCAGTTTCTTGACTTCTGAAGACTTCATTAGTATATTTCTTTTAGTGACTTACCAGGGTATTTTTGCAAAGACTGTATCTTTTGGCTTTATGTCTGATTCCCAGAGCTTTTGTTCCGGTAATGCTTTGACAGGGATTATTTTGAAAAACAGGAGCTAAATTTTAACACTAATAGTAAGTACATAGACAAAAAACAAAGGAAACAATACAAACAAAATAACTTCTATTCAGCTCAGGCTGAGTCCTTCCCTGAGCACTTGTTTACACTGAGCCAGACTTTCACTGAGCCTAGAAATTAGCCTTGGGTAACAGCTCATTATCTTCTTAGATATTTTCTAGCATGAATCTTTCAATAATCATGCATCTGGCTTTCTAAATTTCTCCATATATCCTTGTAATTTTGAATTTCCTTGTTAAATTCCTAGTTATTTCCTGGTCTGCCATTTGTTCTCAGCGTACCTATCCTATCAGCCTAGAAGAGCAGTTAGTCCTCCATGTTCTCCTGACAACGTAATTGCCGATGTAATCAACAATACTCCAACAAATCTAGTAATTCCCTTTTTCTTCTCACCCCACCCTGAAGCAGCAAAATTAATGGCTTTTACATATAGCTTCATCCTAGTTGAACCATGTTGATGAAGTTAGGTCAGGCTAGTCTAAGGTAAGACATCAGTCTAAGGTAAAGAAACCTGTTAACAGAATTAGTTTTCATCAACAAAGGTTGTTAACATGTAGCCGTGTTAGCAGAAGTAGTTTTCATGAACAAAGTTTATTTATATTTAACTTGCTTAAGGTTCACTTAGCTTCTTGGATGCAAGTACTGACTTTCTTCAGCTTGTTGGGAAAATGTGGGGTCATTATTTTTTCAAATGTCTTTTCTGTATACTCTCTCTTTCTCATTTTTATCTGATTCACCCATTAAACATGTACAAGAAAAATTTATATTGTCTTAGAAACATGCAACTAATTTCACCTATTTCCCCTTTCTCAAATGTCAGAATTGTTTACTTGTTGACAAACACTTCATACAATTTTCTAGAATTATTCTGTCACAGCCAAAAAAGAAAATCCTCATGGCTGCTCCTTTTAATCTATTTTTTTCAGAGATTATTAATAATCTCAGAGATGTTTCTGAAACACTATTGCCTACAGAAGTTATCTCCAGTGTTTTTATCTCATCTCATTCTACACAATTGTATCATCCCATGAGTTACTTTATCTAAACAACCTATAAACTAAGTATGACTATTCCCTAATGCTCCTAATGATACCACTATCAAATGATATTGTCAAATTAATTTTCCCACAGATAACTAAACTTCCGTATAGCCAAACTTAAATGCATTATCTTCATCCTCTGATAATTTCATGCAAATTTTTATAACTATCCATATATAAAACACATTGATCATCATGCCTTTATTCATTGTTATTCACAAAAATTGATACTATGTAGCAACCTTTTTTTTTTTCCTTTTATTGTCTACTTTGGGACCTTAAGTTAAGATTCCTGATTTCCCAGCAATTTGCATTCCTTAAGACTCATATCACCAAACCCATTTCCCACATTGCTGCTTGGGTGGACTTTATAAAATGTGAATCTCAATTTTGTTGCCTCACCAGAAACCCAATAACATGTTTGTGGAGGAAACGTATGAATGAATGAATAGCTGAATCAATAAGTAGTTTATGATATTGACAGGGACAAGGGCAGAAAAATTCTAGGCAGAAAAGTTAGTAGGCCCTAACTAAGGCCTACTCTCAAGCTGATAAGCTTGAGACTGCAGCCCAAAGTGAGAACTTTTTCCTGGTTGAATGTTGCCTATTTCTAAACCACCCATATCCCCATCCCACCCCCATCCTGTGCCTATAAAGACCCCAGACTCAGCTGGCAGAAAGGAGAAGCAGCTGGACATCAGAGACTGTGGCTAGACATTGAAGAGAAGTGACTTGACTTCAGAAGGAAGCTTGATGGCATAACTTTAGGGAAGAATCTGGCCAGAGACGGCTGAACTTCAGGGGAAGATGATCTTCTCACCTTGGCCCCTTTTCAGCTGCCCTTTCCACTGAGAGCCACTTTCATCAGCAATAAAATCCCCTACATTTACCATATTTCAATTCATTCACATGACTTCATTTTTACTGGACACTAGACAAGAGCTCAGGAGCCATGAGTGTGGATGCAAAAGGCTGTCACACTGGCCCTTTGCCCTTGCTAGTGGAGAGCAACCACTCACACGAAAAGGCAGAAGGTCCACTTAGCTGTTCATACCTAAGCTGTCTGCAGATGGCAGAGCTAAAGAAGCATGGCAACATGCCCTCTGGAGCTTCAAGGGTCACTGGAATCCCTCCAGATGCTGGTGCAGGGCCTGCACCAAATTTGCTTCTGTTGGTGTTCAAAGTGTTCCCCCTGGCTCCTGCACCCACTTACCTGGGCTCTCCCTCCTTCAAGGGTTGGAATACATCAGGTCCCAGTGAGTGGATTTTGCCCCTGCTGGCACTGAATCAGCCAGCTGGTTCCAGTGCTCATGTACTCCAGTTCTCATCCCATTCACTCACACACTCCCTCCTGCAAAGAGTTGAGAACTGCAGGTTGTGTAAATGAGGCACCCCTGTCACAAGTTCCATTAAGGCGTCAGGGAAATATCCTACTTGAATATTGCCTTCATTTATAGAAATAAGTTAAGTATAAATATTCATGTCATCACTCAGAATGTGATTGAGTTCCTGTTATTTCTTTAAAAATATGCATTTTTATTTTGCCATGTTTTCCCAAAGTTGATTGAGAATAAACAATGTATGATACAGTTTTTTTTTTTTTAACAGCCAACAGAGTTTGTAACAATATGGAATAAAAATCATTCGTGTAGTTTTTATTCTTCTATATGTAAATTTTCAAAAATTTATTTAATGACATTTGTTGAAATTTATTGGTACTATTTTCTAACTTGTTTGAGTTAAAGCAGAATGTCCCTGAGAACATCCGATTATAGATATTGTTTAAGATTACTGTAGTCATTCCCCCTTATCTACAGTTTTGGTTGCACAGTAACAAGCACGGTCAACCACTGTCTGAAAATATTAAATGAAAAATTCCAGTAACCAACAATTCATAAACTGCATGCTGTTCTGGGTGGCATGATTAAATCCTCCATCATTCCTTTCTGCCTCACTAGGACCTGAATCATTCCCAGGTCCAACAAATTCATGCCGTATATGCTACCTGGCCATTAGTCACTTACCCATCTTAATTATCAATTTGATTTTTATGCCATTACAGTGTTTTGTTCAAATCACCCTTATTTTACTTCATAATGATCTTAAAGGGCAAGATTAGTGATGCCATCAATTTATGCATGCCAAAGAGAAGTCAGGAATTCTTTCCTTAAGGAAAAGGGTGAATACTCTTGACTGAATGAGAAAAATATATTAATACATGCATATTCCAAATATATGTAAGTCAAATAATTATATGTATATTTACAAATGCATGTATATATTTACAAATATTTTAGTATTTAAATAAATGTATATGTATATTTACAAATGTCAACATTTGGCAAAATATACATACATACGTATTTTCCTCAATAAGATAAATTCATTGCTAAGATCTGCAGTTAAAACAAATCTTCAATCCATAAAATTGTAAAGAATGAGAAAGTAATCTGTATTAATTTTGCTGATGCATCTAAAACTACAAAAGTTAAGACTGCAGTGGATGATAAATGCTTAGTTAAGACAGAAAATACATTAAATTTATGAGAAGACATAAACAGAAAATGTGTTCTGATTAACACCAACATGTTGCACCAGAAAACATTTGAACCTGTAAAAATACTTCAGCATGGAATTCTCTGAAATACATAAGCCATTTATTGCAAGTAAGAGATGGGTACACATATTCAGGAATAGGTTTGGACTAAAAAATATAAAAAATTACTGGAGAGGCTGTGTCTGCTGAAGAAAAAGCAGCTGCCACATTTCCAGCAGAGTTGATGTTAATCATGGAGAAAGGACATCATCCAAAGCAAGCTATCAATGGTATTGAAAACAGTCTTCTGGAAAAAGATGACCAATAGAACTTACAGTAAAGGAAGTGCAAAGGAGGCGCCAGGGCATAAAACATGGAAGGACAGTTAGTTATTGTTGTTACTGTGCCTAGTTGATGAATGAAACTTTATCATAGATATGTATATGGAGGAAAAAGCATAGTACATTTAGAGCTTGACACTATCTCAGTTTCAGGCATCCACTGAGGGTTTTAGAATGTATCCCCCACAAATAAGAAGGGACTGCTGCAATGTAAATGAAGCCACCATTCAAAATAACTTAGATTTCTTCAATTAGTTTTACACAAAATGACCTTCTGTTTTTCTTTGGAAAATAAATTTCCACTTACCAGATTTCTGAAACTTTCCATCATCAATACTACCCCCTGGGGAACCAATCTGAAATTTACAATCTGGAGGCCTATGTCCAGGGAAGCATTGACAATTACCAAAATTATTACAGATCTGAAACAGAAAAATACAGAAATAGTTTGAGTCAGTCATCTTGGTCTTTGTATCAGATGCAAATACATACATTTCATAGAATAATTATTTTTTCTTAAGATTATTATGACTATATAATATGAGAAATAGGTTATAAAAAAAGTAGTAAAAATTTTGACAGCCTAATGGCCAGATGGCAAAATACCTACATGAAAGTTTATTTCTGGCCTCTGTACATTGACTATTTTTAATGTCTTCCTCAATCATCTTTTTAATAAAGTTGAAGCCTTCATATTCATAGAGATTGAAGTTTTTAAAATAACTGTTACCTTATTTAGTAATTTGAAAATATTGGTTGTCACTATTTGGATATTTTCATTTCTTTTTTCTTTTTGTGACCGAGTCTCACTCGGTGGCCCAGGCTGGAGTTTAGTGACACAATCTTGGCTCACTCACTGCAGCCTCTGCTTCCCAGGTTCCAGTGATTCTCCAGCCTCAGCCTCCTATGTAGCTGAGATTACACCACACGCCCAGCTAATTTTTCTATTTTTAGTAGAGACGACATTTCACCATGTTGTCCAGGTTGGTCTCAAACTCCTGACCTCAGGGTAACCACCTCAGCCTCCCAAAGTATTAAGATTACAGACATGAGCCACTGTGCCCAGCCCATTTGGACTTTTTCTATTCATGCACTTCAATGTCTATACAAAATATTGTGATAAAAGAAACATCAATTGACTTGGCCACTTTAATTCTTTATTCTAGCCCCTTTTCAACATTTGACATTATTGGTCAATGATGTGCATTTTATTTTTAAGTTAATATATTTTCCAAAATAAAGTAACATACATGCAAAGCAAATATTAAAAATCAACAATCAATTCAAACTTTATGATGAGCTTGCATTGCTAAAAGTTAACATTTGACAATGTTTCTATATTATTCATGCTTTTTGTATTAACATTTCAATTAGTATTAATTTTCATTTTAAAACTAAACAAATACATTATTTTGCAAAATTCAAATAAAAGTATATAGAACTCAAATTTCTCAGTAACGAATTAAGTCCCATTTCCAACTGCTAAAGATGTTGTGTTTCACTCATATATATCAAATAAATTTATAAATACACATACCCACATCCACAAACGCAAATGAACACACATTAATAGATTTTTGCCAAATAATATTCATAACAATGTACTATGAGCTTATTCTCATATCTGTATATATGAAAACGTCACAGGCACATTTTTAAAAATAGACTCATAATGTTCAGTAGTGTGAGTATTCCTTATAATTTTCCTAAAGATATTGTGTCCTGTCCATTTATACTCATTTTGCGAAGTTGTTTATACAGTTTATTGAAATCGATTACCTCTTTTCTACATATCAAGAGATTTCAATAAAGTGAGTTTGAATTATAGCCCTGAGTCCCATGAAGTAGTATTCTATTTTATATGTCCATGTTCTTGTTGTTGAATATTTAGTGTACAATATTTTAAGATAAAAGTTTTAAATTAGAATCAGAATATCATATATGCACTTTTTTTAAAGGGGGTCTTGCTTTGTTGCCCAGGCTGATCTCAAACTCCTGGGCTCAAGTAATCCTCCTGCATCAGCTTCCCAAATTGCTAGGATTACAGGTGTGAGCCAGGGTAACTGGCCTTATGCATCCTATTTAACTTATTCCACAACTGTAGCCTCTTCTGAATTAATTTACATTTATTTAAATACCTGAATACAACAAAATATCTCATTGTTTTATTTTACTAACTTCAAAAGAAATGGTCAACAAGAGCAAAGCTATACCAAATAAATAATACAATTATAAAAAATAAAGAAAATGTGATATTTTGGAAAATAGGTAACAATCGCCTGTCAAATAGAAAAAAAAAAAAAAAACAGAGAAGCACAAACCTTAGGCACTTGCTGGCAATAATTCTAAGAACACACATGCACAAAGGCAATCTTACCATATTCTGTAAAGTGTAAATAAACTAAATATAGCATCAGATTCCTCCCTGATAAGACTAAAAGCAACAGTATAGTACAACAGAGTTTCGAAGTTTGAAGGTAAGTCAAAATATGATAATTCTTAGACAAAAAAGTGTCATTTATGTGGAAGACCATCATTTTCACATTTTGATATCAAGATCTCTGAATGCATTTTTCTCACATATATTTTTTTCTATATATTTTGACAAGGTGTTATTCCGGTGCCCTACCCCTCCAATGAAAGTACAAGGACATGATAGAACACTTGATGTTGGATAGCAAATTTAAATATATTACCCTTTTAACTGTAGCATAATTTAAAAAACAGAATTAACATAATGCATATAATACCAGGAACTTCAAGTCCAAAATTGCCAAAAAACACAAATGTTAGAGGTTTAAGATAAAGGGTATGAACAAGTGCAAAAACGGTCACTCCTTAATTGGATGTGCAAGGAGAAATAAGTTTTATTTAAGCTTGGCCTAGAAATAGACAAATGAAACGGAAACAAATGTTTAAATTCCCAGGTAACTAGGGTCCCTAGGGCCAAAACAGAAATCACAATACATAATTTTCTTTGTATTAGGGCAAGTCATGGCAAGATAAAAAAAAATTTAAATGACTTAAAATAAAAAGTATGTTGAATTTTATCAAAAGTCTTTTCTGCATCTTTTGAGATAATCATGACTTTTTTGTCTTTAGTTCTTTTATGTGATGAATCGCATTTACTGATTTCCGTATGTCGAACCAACCTTGCATCCTGGGGGTGAAGACTATTTGATTGTGGTGGATAAGCTTTTTTGATGTGCTGCTGAATTCAGTTGGCCAGTATTTTGTTGAGGATTTTGACATCAATATTCATGCCAGATATAGGCCTGAAATTTTTGTTTTTTTGTTGTATCTCTACCAGATTTTGGTGTCAGCCTGATGCTTGCCTCATAGAATGAGTTACAGAGGAGTTCCTTTTCAACTTTTTGGAATAGTTTCAGTGAAAATGGTATCAGTTCGTCTTTGTACCTCAGGTAGAATTCAACTGTGAATCTATCTAATTCTGGGCTTTTTTGTTTGTTTGTTTTTCTGGTTGGTAAGCTATTTATTACTGCTTCAATTTCAGAACTTGCTATTGGTCTACTTAGTGATTCAATTTCTTCTTGGTTCAGTCTTGGGAGAGTGTATGTGTCCAGGAATTTATCCATTGTTTTTCTAGATTTTCTAGTTTATGTGCATAGAGGTGTTTATAATATTCTCTGATGATTGTTTGTATTTCTGTGCAGTCAGTAGCAATATCCCCTTTATCATTTCTGATTGTGTGTACTTGAATCTTCTCTTTTTTCTTCTTGGTTAATATAGCTAGCAGTCTATTTATCTTACACATTTTTTCAAAAAATAAACTCCTTGATTGGTTAATCTTTTGAATGTTTTTGGGTGTGTCTCAATTTCCTTCAGAAAAGATTTCTGATAAAATTCAACATCCCTTCATGTTAAAAGCTCTCAATAAACTGGGTATTGAAGGAACATACCTTAAAACAAAAACAAGCAATGGGAAAACAATACTCTATTCAATAAATGGTGCTGAGATAACCGGCTAGCCATATGCAGAAAACTAAAACTGAACCCTTTCCTCACACCATGCACAAAAATCAACTTAAGATGGACAGAAGACATAAAAGTAAAATCGAAAACTATAAAAACCTTGGAACACAACCTAGGCAATATCATTCAGGACATAGGCACTCATGAAGATTTCATGATGCAGATGCTGAAAGCAATTGGAACAAAGTAAAAATTGACAAATGGGGTATTATTAAAGAGTTTCTGTACAGCAAAAGAAGCTATCAACAGAGTAAAAAGGCAACTTATAGAATGGGAGAAAATATTTACAAACTATGATTCTGACAATAGTTTAATATCCAGATTCGATAAGGAGCTTAAACAAATTTACCAGAACAAAAAAACATTAAACAATAGACAAATAATATGAACAGAAAGTTTTCAAAAAGAGATACAAATGCAGCCAACAGTTATATGAAAAAAAAAAGCCTGGCATCATGATTATTAAAGAAATTAAAATCAAGACCACGATGAGATATCATCTCATGCCAGTCAGAATGGCTATTAGTAAAAAGTAAAAAGAAGAAAACAGATGTTGGAGAGGTTGTAGAGAAAAAGAAATGCTTATTGGTGGGAGTGTTAATTAGTTCAGCCATTGTGGAAGACAGTGTGGCGATTCCTCAAAAACCTAAAGACAGAAATCCCATTCAACCTAGCAATCCTATTTCTGGGTATATACCCAAAGGAATAGAACTCATTCAATTATAAAGACACATGCATGCGTATGTACATTGCAGCACTATTCACAATAGCAAAGACATGGAATCAACATAAGCACCCATCAAGGATACACTTAATAAACAAAATGTGGTACATATACACCATGGAATACTATGCACCTATAAAAAAGAAAGAGATCATGTTCTTTGCCAGGACATGGATGGAGCTGGAGGCTATTATCCTTGGCCAACAAACACAGGAACAGAAAACCAAATACCATTCATTCTCACATATAAGTTGGAGCTAAATGATGACAACAAATGGACACGTAGAGGGGGATGACACACAGTGGGGCCCACCTGAGTGCAGAGATTGGGAAGAGAAGTGGATCAGAAAAAATAACTGATGAATACTAGGCTTCTGTATCAGAAACCCCCATGACACGTGTTTACCAACCCGGACATCCTTGCACATGTACCCTTGAACTTAAAATAAAGGCTAAAAAATGATTTGAAATTAATTTAAAAATAAAAAAAGAAATACATAAATATGAAATATAAGAAATAAGGAGCATATAATGTCAGGAACAACAACAAGCACTTAATTAATAAAATGCAAAGATTATCACAAAGTATTAAAAAGTGAAAATTAGGAAATAAAACAATATGTATATCAGCAAATACAAGCAAAAATGTATCACAATGAACACATCAGAAATAAAAATAAGAAAAATAACCTATATCAGAAATATATATATTTTTAGAAAAAAATTAAAAGATGGATAAAAATCACTGATTTTTATATAAAATATAAATAAACCTCACTTGCATTGGAATAAATTTTAACTCATATGAGTCAATAATTGGTAGGGAAAAAAGTTAAAAATATAATCAATTATCTACATCTTATAAGAACAGCAGGTCCAGATTATTAGTTTTGAGCAAAAATTTTGGAAGTAAATATACTTACATATCTTAACCTTCTCAATATCATATAAATAAAATCTAAAAAGTGTCCCAAATCACTCTATAATCCAAATTTTTCATGTCATGTTACACTCAGAAATTAATGTTTACAATATCCCAATTAGATAAATAAAAAGAGCTTGGGATAATTTATTTTTATTAAATATTCATTAGATTACATAATTGTATAAGAAGATAAATTGCAAAATATTGGGACACATTTGCTATTATATTTATCTAAAAGTTCTACATAGAAGAAAAAATTTCATTGAGAGAATTGCTTTGTAAATGTTCTCATATCAAATTTTGTGTTTACTTTGTCACACACATCCCCTGACTAAGAAATATTAATAATAAACTCTGCAAAATTCTGAATGAGAAAACTGTTTACACAAGTGATTATAAAATGAAATTACCGTACATCCATTTAAAATTTGTGATAATTAAAATTAGTTAAGCTTCAACAGCATTATTTTTTATTTATTGATAAATTTAATGTTAAAATTTCTTGTGATTATGTGATTTTTTTAAAAAATCACTTTTTAATGTCATTTTCCAAGCAATGCTATACATTTAATTTCTAGAATATATAAGAACTTTTAGAAAAATCACATTGTAGGTAATTTAAATGTTATCAAAGTGGCAAAAGTCACACACAGAAAAGAATATTCCAGCCAATTCAGTCCCCCATTTCACATTGTTTTACACCCTATACTCTCTGAGTATTTAGAAAATATGTTTCTCTGTCACCTTCCTGTCTCTCTTGTTCACATACATTATACAATTAATTTCTGAGAAAAATGCACAGGTTGTTGTGTACTTCTTCAGACACCCTTAGCTCTTTGGGAAAGATCAGAAATTTCAAGATTTTTCTAATCATCATTGCTGCCTACTAGGCAATAGGGTCCCATTATCACATTCTGCTCTGCTTTGTCACTCCTTGAAGATCCTTGAAAGGGCTTCTCACTGCAACAATATTTACTCTATATCTAATCTCATTACCTGTGGGCCATCAGACTCAATATCTTGTGGCATAGTTGTATTCAATTGGCAGTATAAATGTGGTCCAGTTATTAGATAAATAACTGATTTGTAAGTATTGCATTTTTTTATAGCAAGATCATAAAACATCTCATATTAGCACAAAAATTCTACACACCAGTATATTTAAGAACACAAATTCATATATACCATACATCATATTAACACATCTCACTGTGTAATATTAAAAAATAGTAAATCAAACTAAATAGAATTTATCCTAGAAATTAAAAGATAATTCAGTTTTACACTACTATGATTCACTGAAGATATTAATAGAAAAAAACACGATATAATTAGACAATAAAAAATAAATCAATAAAATTGACGTCTTTCTTCATAAACTTTTCAGCAACTTAAGTAAATATTGGAAACTTCCATGAACCTAGAATGAATATCATGTACATTATTAAACTTTAGAATACTTCAACATGCAATTACTAAGTTGAAAAATCTATAAAAAAACAAGTGAGACTTGAAAGTTCTTTAAGGAACGATAATTTCAAACCAATGATTGTCCCTTTTTCAAAGAGGCATTTGCCAGTTGGGCACATTTAGAAGTGTAACTCCAGCTTGACAATAATGAGGGCAATTTTTAGTAGACAAACAGCAGAATGATTATCATTTTCTTGAAATATAAGGTTTAGAAAGTGGAGTTGTGAAGGACTAGAACATACAGCCATTATCTCCCTGAAGACATTTTCCTTATTCTTAAATTAAGGGCCAATTCAAAAATTTCTCTAAGCTCTGCTGCAATTGTTAGAGTTTCTTGATACTGAGGAGATAAAGATGCTGCAGTTTTTTAGGTGAAAAATTTAGGTACTTACACCATTGAAATATGGTATAATAGATTTAAAAAACTAAGTCTTAGATTTATAAAGCTATGAATTTGTATTTACCTAGCTCAAGTCATAAATGGATTTAAAGTAATCAGCCCTACACTATTTCTGCCAAGAGAAAACTATAAAGCCTCTCCTGTAAAAGATACCATCATTGCAAATTATGTAAGGAGGCTTGTAAGGAGATAGAAAGGTATCAGGAAGAAAATCAGGCAATTGAAATGACTGTTAGAGGTAGCAGAAAATTACTTTAACATAATCAACAAAGAACACTTCTGTGACTCCCATGTGTAGGGGTATTTTCTCACAGGCCAAGCAATTCACCAAAAGATTCGCTAGAGGACACTAGCTAGGTGTCAATACAATAAAAGGGAGTACATAAATTAACAATACCAGAAAAAAAGCGGAGTTATCACTACAAATTCTGTAGACTTTACAAAGGCATAAAAAGAATATTCCAAATAATTACAACTTAGATATGAGACAAATTGATTAATAAAAATCTAAAAATAGAGAAGATGAAATTTCTCCACACTATTGAAATTGATTAAAACTAAAAAGAAATTTAAAAATGAAAAAATAATATTAATAAATAGGAAACATAATACAAGGCTTTAAAAGAAATTAGAAACAGAAGAATAATAATAGAACTAGAAAATAGCTTTAAAACAGCTGGATTGAAAAACAATGAATGAAAGGTCAAGAGATTCAGAACAAAATCTAACCTGTATTTAGAACACAGTACAAAACCATAAATTTGGTGTAAATTTAATCCCAAAGGGATTAAATAGAGAATATAGAGAAAGCAAAATTAAGTAATAATTGAAAATTTTTCAAAATGGAAGAAAGATAATCCTTAGTAGAATCCAGTAGCTCTGTAAGTTCCAAGTATGATGAAAACCACACTATAGCGAATCACATGCAAACATTTGAACACCAATGTCAAAAAGAAAACATTTAAAGCATGTGTCCCTCAAGAAGCAAGAGCAAAATGCATCTGACTTCTCAGAAGAGATTGTGTAAGTCAATATAAAATAGATTATGTTTTTTAAACTACTGAAAGAAAACTGTTATATAAAGATAAAACATTCAAAAAATGCTTCTCAGAAAAAAACATTAATTTTAGCCACCATACTTTTTTTCAGGCTGAAGAAAATTTTTAACAGAAATAAACACAGAAACATAGGAAAGGATACAAGAAATAGGAAGAGTACATGTATGATTAGGCAAGAATGAATAAATAAACACAGACTGTAGAAAACAAAAATTATGGTGTTTTTGATGTTTAAAATACATAGAAGGCAAAATAAATGAGGTAAAAAAATTCACTACCTTTTAAAACAACCAATTGTTCAAAGTAGAAATCACAAGGAAAATTAGAAAATATTTTGAGAAATGTAAATGAAAACACAACATACAAAAATTTATGTTATGCAGCAAACGTCTTGCCAAAGCAATTAGGCAAGAAAAAGAAATAAAAAACAACCAAATTGAAAAGAAAGAATAACATAAAATATATTTACAGATAATATAGTCATATATGTTGAGAACGCTAAAAATCCCATATAAACATCTTGGACTAATACATAAACAAAATTACAGGATACAAAGTCAACACACACACAAAAGAGCTGCATTTTAAAACACTAGCTAGCAATACATAACCCAAAAAGGAAATTGAGAAAACAATATCATTTACAATATTATTAGAAAGAACAGAATACTTAAGAATAAGCTTAAAACCAAGAAGAGACAAGACATATACATTCAAAATTACAAACAATTGCCAAAGTTAAAGAAGACATAAAGAAATGTAAAAACATCTCATGTTCATGATTTGAAAGGCTTAATATTGTCAAGATGACAGTACTACCCAACCCAAACCAATATACAGATTCATAAGAATCTTGATCAAAATTTGATGCTTCTTGCACAAATTGAAAAATGCATTACCAAGTTCATATGGAATTCTAAGGCACTTCAAATAGCCTTAAAAGTTTTTTAAAAAAGAATGAAGTTGAATAACTTGTAGTTCCTGAAGACAAAAGTTAATGCAAAGCCACAACAATGAAAACAACCTGGTTTGATATGAAGACAGGCATATAAACAAATGGAGAAGAATAGAAAGCCCAGAAATTAACCCTAACATTTGCAGTCAAATTATTTCCATCAAGACTCCCGTGACCATTCAATGGGTGAATGACAATTGTTTCAATAAATGCTGGGAGAAGCTTATATCCATATGTAAAAGTAGATTTAGCATCTTATCTCAAGCATACCCAAACATTAACTCAAAATGGATAAACGATCTAACTGAAGAAAGAGTTAAAAAGTTAAAATTCTTAGATATAAACATAAGGGAAAAGCTTCACAACATTAGATTTGATGATTTCTTTAATATTAAACAAAAGACTAGGCAATGAAAGAAAAATAAACATCATCAAAATTAAAAACTTTAGTACACAAAAGCATACTATTAAGACAGTGAAGACAACACATAGAATTAGAAAATAGCAAATCACATATATAATAAGGAATTAATATCCAGAATACATACATTCTAAAACTCAACAATAAAAAGAAAACGCAATTTAAAAATGTGCAAAGGACTTGCATAGAAAATTCTCTAGAGATATATGGATGGCCAATAAGCGAAATAAGGCTCAACTTGGCTAACTGGGAAATGGAAATCAAAACTACAGTGCTAGTCCATTTTGCAACTATTAAGATGGTTACTATTAAAAAAAATAATAAATATTGGTAAGAATGTAGAGAAATTGGAACCCTTGTGCTTGCATTGTTGGCGACACTGTGGCAAGGAATATGGTACTTCCAAAAAACAACTGAAAATAGAATTATCATATGCTCCAGAAATTATTTTGGGTATATACCCAAAAGGATTGAAATGAAAACAGGGACTTGAACAGGTATTCGTATACCAATGTTCATAGCAATACTATTTACAACAGTCAGAAGGTAGAGGCAAATTAAACATCCATTGACAAATGATGGATGAACAATATGTGATATATACATACAATGACATTTTTTCAGCTTAAAAAATAATATAGTTTTGCTACATTATACAACATGGATGAACTTCTAAAATATCATTCTAAGTGAAATAAGCTAGACACAAGGACAAATATTGTATAGCACCAATTACATGAGATATCTAAAGTAGTCAATTCATAGAAACCTCAAGTAGAATAGTGGTTACCAGAGGCTGGGGGAAGGGGATAGATAATGGGGGATTTATTTAAAAAAAAAAAACAGGCAAAAAATTAAGACACTTCATCATAGAAGATACGTATCATATTTAAAATAAGAGTAATAAAAGATGCTTAGCATCATATGTCATTAGAGACCTGCAAATTAAAACAACATTGAATTACCACTAAACAATAATTAGAATGCTTAAAATACCAATTGCTGAAAACACCAAATGCTGGTGAGGATGCCAAGCAACAAGAACTTTCATTCATTGTTGGTGAGAATGAAAAATGGGACACCCACTTTGAAAGAAAATTGAATAATTTTCTACAAAACTAAACAAATATGCTGCTATTATATTACTCAGTAGGTATGCTCCTTGGTATTTATCTAACTGATTTAAAAACTTAAGTCCACACCAAAACCTGTAAATGAATGTTTATAGCAACATTATTCACAATTGCCCAAAACCAAAAATAAAGAAACCCACATTGTCCTTTAATAGATGAATGATCAAACACACTGTAATACATCTGTACAGTGGAATATTATTAAATGATAAAAGCAAATAAGCCATAAAGCCATGAAAAGACATGGAGGACTCTTAAACAAATATTACAGTATTTGAGACAGTAAAAAGATAATGGGTTTCTAGGAGTGTATGGAAAGAGATGAAGAGCTAAATATGCGGATAAAAGGGCATTCTTAGGACAGTGAAACTATTGTATATGATACTGTAATAATGGAAACATATTTTTAAGACCCATATATGTTTTAAGACCCATATATTTTTAGGACTCACAGAACATACAAAAAGAGTTAAATGCAATGTAAACTATAGACTGTAGTTAATAATAATGTATAAATAGTAGCACAGGAATCATAGTGCAACACTAATGAAAGATGTAAAATAATAGGGCAAGCAGGGAGGGAGAGGAAAAAGATAAATGGTAGTTCACTGTACTTGACACTTGTTTTTATGTAAACCAAACATTGATCTGAAAAATATCTGCTAATTTTTTTAAAGCAACTATAGAAAATATATCATGAAGCACTATCAAAATAGCATAACCTTGATACAAAATCAGAAACATTAAGTACAAGATATAAAACAATCAAATTCATGAGATAGAAACATTTATATCAAATAAAATACTTAAAAATTGAACAAAAAACAGATCATGGTTGGTTTTATTCCAGAAATTAAAGTTGGTTTACTATTTTAAAAATCGATGAACATATTTGTACATTAACAGATTAAAAAGGAAAATCATAAAGTCAATAAATGCTCAGAAAAGTCTTTGATAAAATTTAACATTTATCCATAATAGAAAATGCTTGGACTAGAAATAAAAGTATTATTTGAAATTGAAAATTATCATTAAAAATATTCTATAAATATCATAGCAAAGTGTGAAGTCTTGAAATTTTTCTTTCATAATAAGAACAAGGCAAGAATATTCACCACTTATATGGCAACTTGCATAAAAGTCTAAATTTAGTATTCTGTTATTTTCTTAACTTCTTGATATTGATGCTTAGATTACTAATTTTCAGAGTAATAAATTATAAATGTCTATGGCAACCAATGAAAAGTATATCATTAATAAAAAGAGAACAACACTATAACTGACAATGTTTCATGAATAATGGTATTTCACCTACATGCTAATAAAATTGATCTAGAATGATAAATGATAATGCTGTCTATTGAGATGTCATTAGAGTCTATGCAAATTTGCCTAGATTCAGTAAGATTTCTATTAACTTATAATTATGTTTGTAGTTTTTCTTTTTAAACATTTTAACTACAGAATATAACACATGTTTATATATAAATTAAAGATGGAAGTTATACCTTATGTATTTCCTTTATGAATGTAATATTTCATAGTAAGAGGTTTTATCAAAAAAATCTAAAATGTAGATGTAAAACAATGACTGAATGTAAACAATAATATATTAAGAAAACAATTGTGTACCCAATGAAACATGGTAGCAAAAATTGACAATGTATAACTTTGTGTTGAGATATTACTAAAAAAAATAAGGCTAAAAAATTAAAAT
Organism: Saimiri boliviensis; assembly: GCF_048565385.1. Classification (NCBI taxonomy): domain Eukaryota; kingdom Metazoa; phylum Chordata; class Mammalia; order Primates; family Cebidae; genus Saimiri; species Saimiri boliviensis. Next base: position 76,713,152 of record NC_133461.1, read on the forward strand.
ATAACAGAGGAAGTAAAAAATTCAAGCCAAAATAATAACCACAGAAAGGAAAAAAAAAAACAAAACATTAAAATGTGGCTATTTTCTTTGTCAACAACTGATAGCAAATTACTGTTAATGTAGTAGCATTTTATATCCTCTGAATCCAAAGAATTTAGAAACTATAGAATTAAATATTTATACATTCTGGTGAATTTGAGGTTACTCTTATAATGTTGACTATAGCATGTACTGATTTTTTTTAGGAAAATAATTTTTTAAAACCGTAACATTATACATTATAACAAATGTAAATGCAATATAAAAATAACAAATTTAAATTACCAGATTAAAATAGACAAATAAAAAATAAAAAAGCTTTTTGCATGAAGTCGTTGCATTTCCTACTAGAAATCTCTCCACAAGAACAATAAAAATATTCCCTGACATATCAACAAGTTTTTAAATATACTTTGTAAACTATTGTATACTCATATACCTTAATTATTAAACGTACGTGGGAGAAAAATAGTATGTTCACAATATAAGTAAAAACGCATTTATTTGTGTTTAAGGAAAAAAGTTTTTATTTAAACATATTACTAATTAAGTTGTGAGTGCTTATTGTTCAATACATATCTGATGCAATTCACTTAATATGTTATATAGTGTTGAAATTAGGTAAGTTATTTTTCTTTATATTACTCTATTTGATCTAGGCAAGTTAAAATAACTTAGATTCTCAATCTTTATAAACAGACGTTTATTTTTAATTACCCACAACAGTAACATGCAATTCAGACACAAAAGTGACTTACCCCTTTCCCTTTGCATTTTGTAGTGGCATTACAGTTATATCCCATTAAACGAGCTTTTCTGCAGGTTTTATTTACACAGTACTAAAACAAAACAAAATTTTACAATTCACAAACATCATATAAAACAAGAAAAAAATTAATAATTTGATATATATGCATAAAAGATGCTTAAGTTGAAAGATTTTTTAGTAATATTAATATGGTTATTAATATGATTAAAATAATATTAATATTTATGTTAATATACAAATCAAAACAATAAAGTAATTGCAAGCAAAAACTCTGAAGATGTTTACTTTGACATGGTTTCTGTAGATTACATTTAGTTTTGGTTTTTGATATTTATAGCTGCAACTGGATTGAGACACTCATCATATGAGTTTTCTCATGTGATGCTGTTTTGATATCAATAATTGATTACATGTTAATAATCTGTCCTCTCAAAAATTGGAACAGAATTAATTTTGTGTAGATTTTGAATATAATTTATAAATTATCATGAATCTTTGTCATAATATTCATCAGAATAATATGGCAAGAAAAACATTTAACTTTATTTTTATTTCTTGTAAAACTTTTATTATGTCAAAATGGGTAATACAGTCATGAATAATCACCTGGATATGTGGTGTTTTGCCTCATTTATGTTTTCCTACTTTTTTCTGACTTTGTAAGCTTTTTATTTCAAAATGTCACCATGAAATCTGTTTAAGTCATTCACAATATAACAATACTAAACATGAATAAAAATTACTTTTTATTTCCTCAAATCTACATGAAACCAATTTATAAATTATATGTTGCATATCTCAACCCACTTTTGTCCCTCATATTGAGCAAATATAAGGTGTTCTAGCCAGAGCACTTCAGCAAAAAATAAAAAGATATCAATTTGGCAAGAGAAAAGAAAAAATACAATAAAAACTTAGAAATAAAATTAACAAAGGAGAAGCTTTGTACAATTAAACTCCAAATCATTGCTTAAAAATTAAAAGAAATGATTTTTAGTGTCCATGTATGAATAGGAATATATGGTACTTATTTCTCTGTGCTTGGTTTATTGCAGTTAACCCAATAGTCTAGAGGTTCATCCATGTTCTGCAAATAACATGCATTCATTTGTTTATTGCTAAATAATAATTCTGTTGCGTGTATGTACCACATTTTTTAAAATTCTTCCATCCATTAATGAGCAATTAGGTTGATTCCATAGTTTGGTTATTGTGAATAGTGTGGCAATAAACATAAGAGTGTAACTATCTCTTCAACATATTTATTTCATTTTCTTTGAATAAACATCCAGTAGTAGGATTACTGCATCACATGGTAGCTCTATTTTTAGTTTTGGAAGAAACATCATATTGTTTTCCATAATAGTGGTACTAATTTGGATGCTCACAAACAGCATGTAAGAGTTACCCTTTCTCTACATTCTTGCTAACATGAGTCACTTTTTGTATTTTAAAAGTTTGAGGTGTTGAGCTTGCTAGACAGGTATGATTATTATACATTGTATACATGCACTGAATTACATTAATTGATATACAATTAATTGATATATACAAATGGTATATATTTATAAGAAAGTCTGATTAAAAATTGGACAAAGTATATAAATAGAAATTTATCCAAAAAAAAGATAAATAGATGTTAGAAAAAATACTCAAAATCACTAATCAATCATTAGAAAAATGCAAATTAAAACATTAATTGATATACAATTAATTGATATATACAAATGGTATATATTTATAAGAAAACAGTCTGATTAAAAATTGGACAAAGTATATAAATAGAAATTTATCCAAAAAAAAGATAAATAGATGTTAGAAAAAATACTCAAAATCACTAATCAATCATTAGAAAAATGCAAATTAAAACCACAGTGAGATATCACCTCATACCTGTAAGAATAGCTATTATCAAAAAAACTAAAGATAATAAGAGTTGGAGACGATGTGGAGAAAAGGGAACTGATATGATTTGGCTCTGTGTCCCCACCCAAATTTTATGTTGAATTGTAATACTCAGTGTTGGAGAAGGGACCTGATGGGAGGTGACTGAGTCATGGGGGCAGATTAACCCCTTGCTATTCTTGTGATAGTGTGACAGTGAGTGCTCATGAGATCTGGTTGTTTGAATGTGTGTAGCACTTCCCCTTTCTTTCACCTCTCTCTTCTCTTCTCTCTTCCCACCCCCACCCATCTCTGCCTCTCCAGCCATGTGGAGATGTGCTTACTTCCCCTTTGGTTTTCACCATGATTGTTTAAGTTTTTCTGAGGCTTCCCTAGCCAGGCCTCCTGTACATCCTGTGGAACTGTGAGTCAATTAAACCTCTTTTCTTCATAAATTACCCAGTCTCAGTTAGTTCTTTATACCAATATGAGAATAGACTAATACAGAATATTGGTACCAGAGAAGTGAGATATTACTATAAAGATACCTGAAAATGTGGAAGCAACTTTGGAACTAGGTAATGGGCAGAGGTTGGAAGGAAGCATTCAGCATGGGAGAAAGATGAAGGCCATAAGACTCAGCAAGCCAGCTTTTCCTACCTTCTTCCTTCTGCTTTGTTCTAGTCGGGCTGTCACCCACATTGAGGGTAGATCTTTCACTCCCAGTCCACTGACTCAAATGTTAATCTCGTCAGGTAACACCCTCAAAGACACACTCAGAAACAATACTTTACTACAATCTAGGCATTTTTTGATCCAATTAGGATGACACCTAATATTAACCAACATAGGAACACTTGTACTCTGTTGGTGAGAATATAAATTCATATAGCCACTATAGGAAGCAGTACATAAGCTTCTCAAAATCTGAAAATAGAAATACCATATGATCCACCAATTCCAATACTGAGTAAACAGCCAAAGGCATAGGATTTCAAAGAGATGTCCACACTCTTCTCTTCAATGTAGAATTTTTCACAATAGCTAAATCACGGAAGCAATCTAATCTAAATGTCCATCAATAGATGAACGGATAAAGAAAATGTGGTATATACATCCAATGGAATATTATTTATCCTTAGAAAAGAAATTCCTGCCACTTGCAACAACATGGATGAACCTGGAGAACAATAGGCTAAATAAAACAAGCCAAGCACAGAAAAACAAATGCTACATGATACTGCCTATATGACAAATCTTAAATAATAAAACTTACAGAAGCAGTGAGTGGAATGGTAGTTACTAGGGACTGAGGGGAGGGAGAAATCGGGAGATATTAATCAAAAGTTAAAACATTTTGGTTATCTGAGATAAGTAATTCCTAGAGATTGACTGTATGTCACAGTTTATATAGTTAACAATAACGTATTATACACTTAAACAATTCCTAGGGGGTAGGCCATATGTTAAATGCTTCTATGACAAAGGTAACAATAATAAGTAAGTAAACAAAAGATTGGGAAGACTTTTTGGAAGTTATCAATAGCTTATGACATGGAAGGTAGTGATCATTGCACAGATGTATAATTATCTCTAAACTCATCAACTTATTGTTTATTTATTTATTTATTTTGAAAGAGGGTCTTGCTCTGTTGACCAGACTGGAGTGCAGTGGTATGAAAGTCTCAGTCTCCTGAGCTCAAGAGATCCTCTTGCTTCAGCCTCCCAAGTAGCTTGGACTACAAGTATGTGCCACCACAACTGGCTAATTTTTAAAAATATTATTATTTATTTTAGAGACAAGGTCTTGCTATGTTTCCCAGGCAGGTTTTGAGCTCCTGAGCTCAAGTGATCCTCCCATCTTGGTGTTTCAAAGTGTTTTTTTAATATGTCAAATAAAATAAAATATACAATTCAACCAAAGAAAGTAAGTAAAACAAAGTACAGAGTAGGAGAAAATATTTGCCATCTTGCCTTTAGGATATTTAAAGAACAATAAAATTGAACTTTAAAAAAGACAATCTGATTAAAAATAGGCTAAAGATATGATCAGATACTTTACTCAGGAGGATACACTGATGACATATAAGTTCATTATATGAATAAAGGAAAAATGTTGAATAAAGTTAACCATTAAAGAATGCAAATATCACTATGCACGTACAAAAATTAGTAAATAATAAGTAGTGATAATACCATGCTGGTGAGGTGGAAAATGTGCTCACTCACACACTGCTGGTGGAAATGAAAAATGGTATAGCCACTCAACCAAAGATTTTATCAGTGTTTAATAGAACCAAAAACATACTTATCTTGCAAATCAGAAATTGCACTCTTAGAAGTTTATCTTAGGAAAAGGAAACAATACACATATTATCTCAGTTTCATTGCTCAATTCTGCCAGCAATGAATTCTGAGAATGGTATAGCTTGGTCTTTTGCTTCAGATATTTGCATAGTCTGGTACTAAAACGCCAAACAATTTCATCTGAAGGTTTTACTAAAATGAATATGCTTTCCAATTTGTCACGTGGTTATCATTTTCTCAAGGTCTTTTGGATGGAGGCCATATTCAGTTTCTTCCCATGTATTACTCTTCAACATGGCAGCTTGTTTCATCCAAATAAGCAATAAAGAAGGGGCAGGAGAACAAAATGGAAAATACTGTCTGTTATAACCTAATGTTGCTAGTTTTATTCCATCATTTTTTTCCATACTCTATTGTTAGAAGCAATTCACTATGTCCATCCTTTACATGGTTGGTAGGGAATGAGTATTATAAAGGGACTGAACAGAAGAAGATAAGATACTGGAGAGTATTTTAAAAGCTGAGTAGCACAGTTCATCTTCTAATGTTACGTATATTTTACACACAAAAACCACATTAATTTTCAAGCTAACACTCTCATTTCATTATAGCATCAGTTCAAAGCCTATTTCTTCATCTGAGTTAACTCCAGCTATGGATTAGGTTCATGGGTATACTTCCTTGAGTATGGCTCCATTTGTAGATCTTTGACACTAGAGAGTAATCTGTCCCTAACCCCATCAATATATAATGGTAATAAAGGCATAGAATAACTAGATATTTTAATTCAAAATGTGTGTGTGTGTGTGTGTGTGTGTGTGTGTATGTGTGTGTTGGCAGAGGGTAGGGGGCAGGATTAGTGCTAAAGAGGAATTACTGGTCCTTAGCAATTCTGAAATATCTTGGGAGTTCCTTGATTGGGTTTCAAAGTCTGAATAATCTCTTTTGGTTCTCAGTTCTGCCTTCTCAGTTCTTATTTGACTCTAAGTATTCCTTCCTTTTTCAGGACAGGTAGCACGTGTTTGCCTCTGAGCAACTGTCTCAGCCTGCCTCCTCTCAGTAGAATTTTGGGGGTTCTATAGTCTCTTTTCATTTTGTATTCTCTTTACGGGCAGTTTCTCAAAAACTGTGGGCCTCTCAGGAATCTCTTTGGGATTTGTTATATTAAACAAAAGCCATGCTCAAAAATATTTTTGAAATGAACCATTTTCTATCTTGGGCTTCTGCTGAGATGGCTGAAGGACAAAGCTCTGAAGTTTCTAGATGCCCTGTTTTTTAAAATGTGAGGCACAGTCTTTCTTTCTTTGAAGGACTTCTGTATAACTGAATAACACTGAGTCTTTTACTGTAGAGCATTAGTTAAGAGTTGATCTTGACTAATCTTTTGGAATTCTTAACTAATTAATGTTTTACAGTCTCACTCTTGTCTGGAGAGGCTAAGAATTTAAATCATCAATGGTTATGTTTTATTTAACAGTTTTCTGAAGTTCTTTCATTTCATATTATATTATAAGCTGCTAGAAGGAATCAGAAGCTAGATCACCAAGTTTATTATGTACACATTCTACTTTCCACATACTGTAGAAGACAATATGCTAAACTCTCTGCCACTAAATGAAAAAAACCTTACACCCTCCATTTTTCAGTAATTTACTCCTAACTACCACTTGAGCTCTCAGCAGGCAGGTCGTCAAAGTCCAGAGTTGTACTTAAGGTCTGTCCCAGGCAACGTGAGCTTTCTGTATCTTGGTCTTCAACATTCTTCTGGTCTCTACCCACTTCCTGGTTCTATATTCACTCCCACTTTTTAAGGTATTTGTTATAGCAGCACCATATTTCCAGGTGTCAAATCTGCCTCAGTGATCTATTGCTGCATAACAAATTATCATCAAAATCAATGACCTTAAACAACACATATTTATTATATCACAGTTTCTGTGAGTCTGAAATTCAAGCACATCTTATCTCAGTTCTCTGCTTCACAGTCTGTTACAAGCTGAAATCAATATCAGTTATCGGGGACTGTTGTCACATCTGTTAGTCTGATTTGCAAAGCTCCTCTTTATAGCTTGCTCAAGTGGTTTTTGGCAGAATTCAGTCCCTCACAGGCTACTGAACTGAGGGTCTAAGATTTTCACTGTCCCACAATTGCTTTCCTTGTGGGATTTTCCATGATGGCAGCTTGTGTCAGCGAAGTAAGCAATTTGAGAAGGCAAGGGAGTCCATGCAAAACAGAAGTCACTGTCTTTTCTCACCTTCTTTCTTGTCTCTAGCCTCTAATCTTTTAAGTGACATTCCAGTGTTTGCCCTGTTTTATTTGTTACAAGTAAGTCATTAGATACAGTCCACAGGCAAAGGTAGGAATTACACAGGGGAATGAATGACAGAAAGTTGGATCACTGAGTTGTTTCAGGAGCAGACCACCACACAGAAGTTTTTCAAGGAATTAGGGTTGCTAACCCCAGATATAACAATTGACTAACTTGTCCTCCATTTCTAGGTTTTGTTTTATGTTTATGCCATGTTTTCTGGAACATGTGCCTTTATATTGCAAGATTAACCAAGTCCCAACGCCTTTTTGTCCTCTTTTTATGTTATGACTCTATAGCTATAAATGTTCATATATATTCATGCATGTATGCACACATGAGTTTGTATACGCACCATAGCAGTGTGTCCTAGTATAGATTCTTGTTTGGTTCTTCCAAACCTCTCATAACTTGTATTTTGATCAGATACAAAGCAAATAATTTAAGAAATATGTAAAGTCAATTAATGCTTTTTAGGAAGCAAGGAACAATGAAAAATTTGTATTAAAATTTTATAATTTAAAGCTACCAGATTATCAGTTAAAATCTTGTGTTTAAAACACATATGTACTTTTTAACGTAAGGATTGATAATATTTAATCCAAAAAGCAATGTAATTGGATAACTTAGGCTTGTTTTAATTATCATTTAAATATCACATGAAAAATAAATGCCAGCACAAGGTTTAAATCCATTCAATATAATTATGATAGTCATCATGGAATGCAGCATCTGATAATTAACATAATTTCACACAGCTGAATATAAATTATCACATTTTGTTACCATTTCTGGACCGCACATGGTGCCATCAGCCACATAGGCATTGTCTGTTCCATCTGATCTCACGGAGGTCCCAGTGGCTACAGATATACATACATGGTCTTGAATGTATGAATAAACTGTAGCTCGAATGTCACTTTTATAGGTATTTTTATGTGGCTGAACACAAGCTAATTTTCCACAGAGAACATCCCTGGATATGAAAAACAAAAAATTCCTTATCAGTTTATCTCTTAATGATAACAAGTTCCAAGCCAATGATGCTTAGATGGTAACATAAATACTGTTAATTGATAGTATAACACCTGAAAAACACCAAACTAAAACATTATTCTATGGTATACTACAACTAAATGCAACTGTCTGAATAGCAAAATTGAAATGTATGTGCTTAACTCAGATGTGAAAACATGACTTCATTTCCTATTATTGAGCCCAATTTTGTCTCTAGGCTCCAGTTGCCTTAGGGCATTCATATCTTACTACACTCTGGGAGAATTAATCACTTGCCCCGTTTTGATATAGCTTGGCCAGCCTGGTCACTTATTACACAAAATTTGCTGAGAACGGTTAATTGCATTTCTCTTTCTGCACAATTTTACTGTGCCTATCATTCCTGTCAGATCTCTAGACAGTACATTTAGGCAGTATACACACTTTTCATTTTGATCCACAATTTCAACATACAGATATTTCCAGTATATTTAAGCTTATCGGTTAAAACTTTAAAAACTTTTACATCCCCTCCATGCCACAAACATACCAAAGGTTATATCTTATCCCACAGACACTTTATTTTCCCATTTGTAATCTATCATCGGGTAAAATACTAGCTTCTTTATGAGGCTAACAGTATTTCTAGACTTTGTTCTGAAAGATAATCTATGTTATTTTTTGTACTTGAAATTATTAAAATTTAATAATCAAATACCATCCTCAGTGAGAATAATCATTTTTAGCCATTGATATGTGTCTATTGAACATGTCATTATTATTTCACCAAAAGTCTCCTCTTAGAGAATTTTACCCATTTGTCCTAAAAGACCATTTGAGGTTTTTTCAGTGTCAGAAGGATAAGCTTAATTACATCAAGAAGTAAAGATTAAAATGACACTAAGAGCTGAAACCTAAATTGCATTCCACTCGAAACCTAAATGCATATCCCTCCTCCAGCATAACTTTTCTACTTTACCAGGTCTCAATATTTCTTTTGATTTGGGCTCTGCTCTCTTTCTATAAATGTATTCTAAACCAGACTTGCATGTACAGATCCTTCTAGTTTGGCTACCAAGTACAGATTCTTCCCCCAAGTCCATTTTCCAAAAATTTGCCTTTATGGTTAAATGTTTAGAACTATTTTTTCTTTTCTGAAAAGGAATCACGGTCTGTTTAGTTCAGATGATGTATGCTATTCAATTATAGTTTCATCTAATGATTTTATTTCAGAAAATCCATGTACTATTATCAAATAAGACAAAGTCCAAAGGAGTCATGTTTGCTAACTTTCACAATTTCTTCCAAGTTTCTTTATCTTTTTGTCATGAATAATCAGAAAGGCAGCAGATGTGCCTCTGAACATCAGGGAGAGAGGTTAATATGGCTGCCATGCCACTGTCTTCTGTCTTTGTTAGGATCCACTGTGGCATAACTCAGACTGCTCACCCCTGGTGCCCTGTATTAATATCCAACAGGTGTGGCTGATTATGTAGGGTCTCCTCCTGAGATCCCCACCCATCAGTACTTTCTTTGTGATTCCATCTTTCTTCTTTCCATGTACTAATTCTCCTGCGTTGGGGCAAGCAGGAAGCTCTGTATTCTCTCCACAGCATACATAACCCATGGTAATTTCATGTATGGAGGAGTGTGATGGAGGATACTACTTTAGTCCCACCCTACTGCGTACCTTCTTCATCCATTTCTCATCTTCATAAAGGAACCATATTGTTTTGAACAATATTGAGTGTGGTGCTTACCTAAGGATTTTATGTTTTTCCTTGGTTATGTCTTTGAGACTAAAAGAAATCTCTGCTTCTCCTTGAATTAATTGTATCTAATATTTTAATTGTTATTCCCATTCTCTAATTTTTTAAATCTGGCTCTGTTATAAATGTTTATGATTCTTTAATTTTCAATGAAATTAAGGAAGATAAAATTAAGGAAACATTTGTTATGGGGTAGGCTCTTCTTTGATTAGACTATTGAATTTCATGAATCCATTTATTACAGGGATTATAATAAAATTATGCTCCAATAGTCTGAATTTAGCTATTAATATATAATTCCATGCTTTACATATTGATGTTTTGTACACAATCAACAAAAACATAAATAACTTTCTTCTTCTCAACAATCCTATGTCTTAAAAATCAAAGCCTGAGATTTGCTTTAAGATTGTTGCTATTTATAGGCTTAATACAAAACCTCATTTGAAGTCTCAATATAGAGTAGCAGTTCTGATTTCTGGCAGTGTATGACCATTTTCTTTCTCTGTTACTAAGTATTAGCCTTTATTGTCCAATCTCATTTTTAGGATGATATCAAAAAAAAATAATAGAAAATCCTGAATTGTATAGAAAAAATATATGCATTGGTATTTGAAAATATTGCTATGTTATAAAATTTAATGTTCATTACGCCTTAGTGTCTCTTGATAAAAATACATAATTTTTACGATTCAAAGAAACAATCATTTTCTACATACGTACTTCTGTTCACAAGGCAATGGTTGTGAATTTTTAAAACCACAGTTTTCAGATCTTTCATTGAGATAATTAACTTCTTTAAAACAGGCAAGTGGAGCACCTTGAGCACCTTAAAATGCAAACGTGACAGTTGAGTCATCATTCTTAAACTAAATTAAATGTTTATCAGTAACAGGCTAAGGAAACTCTAATTTCAAAAAGATCATGCACTTGGAGGAACAGTTAACATGTATATTTGCCAAGGTGTTATGGGGATTTTCTTCTAAGGTCCTTGCTACCACTTAAGTCAATGAGTTCTGGTTCTGAAAATTGGTTTAGATTCAGAATGTGGACATAAAATTGAGATATTTACTGAGACAACTCTCCACAATCTCCTGGTCATCTATTTTTACACATTTCCTTTAATGGAACAAATTGAGTAGTACCCTCATTGACTTCTCATAGAACACAGGGAAATTGTATTGTATAAACTCTCTCCCTAATATTTGGTAGGGAAGGTACCCATGTCTGCTACTGTTACTGTTACTAAGTGTCTACTGCTTATTGCAATAACATTATTCATCTGGCTTCTGGTAGTTAAGCACTGCTATCTGCTCTTGATTTTTGAAGATATTATCATATCCATTGCTACCAATGAGTGTACTACTAAAGTGGCATTCCTGCTGTGGCCTACAGAGGAGGCCAACTTTGAAATTTATGGTAAATATGGTATCCCTTTCTCTAGCACATTCCTTATGTCCTTGGGCTTTTCTGTTTGGCCTAGTCGTTTGGCTTTAAATACACAGTACACAGATTACAGTATTCTCACTTCCCTGAGCCCTTTTCTTCTTTTCTCCACTATCTGCTATGGCAATTTGTCATTTAAACTTCACTTAGGGTGAGTCATCATGTTTTTTTCCAGGCTACTGGAAGCCATCCTAGTAGAAAGATTTTACTGTCTTCTAGTATCCATGCCAGTATGTTAAATGCTGTACTTTGGGAGAGTGTTTCGGAAACAATAAATACTCCCCTATCCCATCTTGTGTTCCTCCATTCAATCTCATGATCAAGCACTCTCAGAATTCAGTCCTGTGTTTACTTCCCTGATTCTGGCAGTAAATACTGGTTGGGACCAAATCTTTTTTTGGGCTATAGTTTCTTTAGTGCTTTATAAAGTCCATCAGATCCCTGTCTCTATTATTCTGTGCCTTTTCTCTATTTTCAGCTAGTGGCCATGAAGGGTAGTGGGAAGATACTGATGAAAATACACTTCATGTTATGAAGAGTACAGTGGAAAAATCAGAACTAGACCATTCTATAGGTCCAATAGACCCAAAGAAGCCTAGAGGCTTAAAATTAGGATGGTCATGTTTTCAGTTGCCTCCATCCCAAGTGTAGGTCCCATTCTTCACCCATATAGAACCCTAATCCTGAAAAATAAGCCTAATTAGGAATTCAAACTTCAATAGAGTTCAGCTTTTCAATTGAGTCCTCCTTATCTCTCTCTAACCTCTTTTTTAAAAGATGAGGGTATTTCAATGTGGTTTTGATTTGGATTTCTCTAAGGACCAATGATGATGAGCATTTTTCATATGTTTGTTGATCACATAAATGTCTTCTTTTGAAAAGTGTCTGGTCATATCCTTTGCCCACTTTTTGATGGGGTTGTTTTTTTCTTGTACATTTTTTTAAGTTCTTTGTAGATTCCGAATAGTAGCCCTTTGTTAGATGGGTAGATTGAAAAAATTTTTACCCATTCTGTTGGTTGCTGGTTCACTCTAATGATAGTTTCTTTTGCTGTGTAGCAGCTCTTAAGTTTAATTAAATCTTATTTGTCTCTTTTGGCTTTTGTTGCCATTGCTTTTGGTGTTTTAGTCATGAAGTCCTTGTCTATGCCTATGTCCTGAATGGTATTGCCTAGGTTTTCTTCTAGGGTTTGTATGGTGTTAGGTCTTGTGTTTCAATCTTTATTTATTTAATTCATCTGGAGTTAACTTTTGTGTAAGGTGTAAGGAAGGGGTCCAGTTTCAGCTTTCTGCACATGGCTAAGCAGTTTTCCCAACACCATTTATTAAACAGGGAATCCTTTCCCCATTGCTTGTTTTTGTCAGTTTTGACAAAGATCAGATGGTTGTAGGTGTGTGGTGTTACTTCTGAGGCCTCTGTTCTCTTCCACTGGTCTAGATCTCTGTTTTGGTACCATTATCATTTGATTACTGTAGCCTTGTGGTATAGTTTCAAGACAGGTAGTGTGATGCCTCTAGCTTTGTTCTTTTGCTGAGGATTGTCTTGGCTATGTGGGCTCTTTTTTGGTTCCATATGAAGTTTAAGGTGGTTTTTTCCACTTCTGTGAAGAAGGTCAATGGTAGCTTGATAGGGCTAGCACTGAATCTATAAATTACTTTGGGCAGTACAGCAATTTTCATGATATCGATTCTTCCTAACCATGAGCATGTAATGTTTTTTATCTGTTTTTGTCCTCTCTTATTTCCTTGAGCAGTGGTTAGTAGCTCTCCAAACCTTAATTTTCTTTTAGCATTTTATTTTTATTTTTTTTAATGCAAGGAACATAGCTATAGATTTTATATTTCTTTTCTTTTACTGTGTTTTTCTCTTGCTTATAAGCTTCATGAGTACAATAATCATGTGACAATGTCCATCTGGTTGAATATTGTAAGCTATTTACATATAGACACTCAGTGTAAAATTTTGAATGAGCAAATCTACTTATATTTCAACATTTCTTTAAAAGCTAAAATTTACTTAATAAATGAACACAAAATTAATGTAACTACTTGTTAGTTAACATGTCCTATATAATATACTATCTTAAGCAGTCTACTTTTGCCCTATGGTTTTTGTTAACAAAAGAAAAATGTCTGCAAGTAAAAATCTAAGTAAATGAATCAAAGAGAAAATGGGAGATGAATGAATTAATGGATTAACAAAACACTGCATCAGAAGATGACACTTTTGACGCAATCATGTTAGTTTTTTGGAGATCCCAGAACATGTAGAAAGAAATACACAACATTTTCCTAAACATCCTCTTGCAATCAGAACTCAAAAAGACATCATGCGTCAAGTAAATCAATTCTAAGTTGAAGGCTTTTTAAATTGAAAAATAAAAGAATATATTGTAGACTCTCCTTAATGAACCTTAAAGAAATTATTATTTAATTTTACTTTTAAGAGATATTTTAAACCCTGTTAAAATAACAAGTAATATTACTCAAATAGAAATAAATATTTAAAAAACAAAACACACATAAAAAGTAGCATTCTAGAAACATAGCACACAGAAAATAGTACTGACTTGTGATTTAAGAAATCATAGTTCTGCAGCTTTTGTTGAATTTTGGTTGAAATTTATTACTCAAATAATTAGGTAGACAAGATGGATCATATACCATGTTATTTGGTATAAATTATATTCCTGAGCTTACCACTGGGAAAACAATTGAACTTTGGTATACCACCTTTACTCAACTAGAAAATAATTGTATTTATATGCATTTCTCTGGGTAATTTTGATGTGTTTATATTTAATTCCTCTAAAAATGCAAAATTATATTTGGATATTATGAATAATTGCTCACTGGAAAAGCAAGTATATATACACAAGTCTTATTAGAATTACTCTCAAAGCTGTTTGAAAAAACAAAATATAAAAATGAATTTTGATCAGGTGACTTGAGACCACCATTATCTTAGCAGTTATTCCTCAATTAGGAAATATAATTTTTTAAATGAAATTCACTCTGAGCCTTGTAAGCTTCATGCCATTAAAATTAGATAATGAATGTGAGGAAGAATAGGAAATTGTGTAAATTTTATAATCTATTGATTAACTATTTTAATATTTACATAAATGATCAGCTGTAGACATGGATTTTTGCCCAGATAGCTAAACAAAAACAAAACTCAAACTAATATAAAAATAATGTGTGGTATTATTCTTGGAAAATCTCAGACACTCTTAAAAAACTAGCCTTCTTTAAATAAAATTTAATTTTTATTAATCTTGTGGTTCAGGCTCTTCCACTTCTAGAGTTGTGTGGTATATAATGTACTCTACAGAGAGATGCTAATTTAAGGTAAAAGAAATATGAAAGAAAGAGCAATACCTTTTCCAAATATCTTGGCACATTGATTATCAGTAGTTTGACATTGTCCATTATAACAATAGGCAGTTCCCAACCTGCACAAATGGCCATTCAATGCATAAGTGTCAGGAACACAATTACTAGAGGTTCCATTGCAGTACTCTGTAAAATCACACTCTGGATCAATACTCTTTCTACATGGAGTGCCTGCTATTGACAACTGGGAGAAAAAGGAAAAATGAAATTATGTTCTGTAAATCACTTTTCTCAATTGCTTAGTGAAAAGATTTATCATGTAAAATGTTTCTAATTATTGACATTTGAGGGAATGCCAGAGTTCCCAAGTTCATGAGTTTGCCAAAAATAAATAAATAAATAAAATTAAATACAGTATTCATTGTGAAGCTCAGAGAAAACTATTTCAAGGACACATAAGAATTCCTTTTCAGATAGTTTGAAGTCTGGTAGTGTGATGCCTCCAACTTTGTTCTTTTTGCTTTGAATTGACTTGGCTATGCGGGCTCTCTTTCAGTTTCATATGAAATTTAACGTGTTTTTTTTCCAGTTTTGTGAAGAAGGTCATTGGTAGCTTGATGGGAACAGCATTGAATCTGTAAATTACTTTGGGCAGTATGGCCATTTTCACGATGTTGATTCTTCCTAACCATGAACATGGAATGTTTCTCCATCTGTTTGTGTCCTCTATTATTTCGTTGAGCAGTGGCTTGTAGTTCTCCTTGAAGAGGTCCTTTACGTTCCTTGTTAGTTGTATTCCTAGGTATTTTATTCTCTTTATAGCAATTGTGAATGGCAGTTCGTTCTTGATTTGGCTCTCTTTAAGTCTGTTACTGGTGTATAGGAATGCTTGTGATTTTTGTAAGTTGATTTTGTATCCTGAGACTTTGCTGAAGTTGTTTATCAGTTTCAGGAGATTTTGGGCTGAGACGATGGGGTCTTCTAGTTATACAATCATGTCATCTGCAAATAGAGACAATTTGATTTCCTCCTTTCCTATTTAAATACCCTTTATTTCTTTTTCTTGCCTGATTGCTCTGGCTAGAACTTCCAGTACTATATTGAATAGGAGTGGTGAGAGAGGGCATCCTTGTCTAGTGCCAGATTTCAAAGGGAATGCTTCCCGTTTTTGCCCATTCAGTATGATATTGGCTGTGGGTTTGCCGTAAATGGCTTTTATTATTTTGAGATACGTTCTGTCAATACCTAGTTTATTGAGGGTTTTTAGCATAAAGGATGTTGAATTTTGTCAAAGGCCTTCTCTGCATCTACTGAGATAATCATGTGGTTTTTGTCTTTGGTTCTGTTTATGTGGTGAATTACGTTTATGGACTTGCGTATGTTGAACCAGCCTTGCATCCCTGGGATGAATCCTACTTGATCATGGTGGATAAGCTTTTTGATGTGCTGTTGCAATCGGCTTGCCAGTATTTTATTGAAGATTTTTGCATCTATGTTCATCATGGATATTGGCCTGAAGTTTTCTTTTCTTGTTGAGTCTCTGCTGGGTTTTGGTATCAGGACGATGTTTGTCTCATAAAATGATTTGGGAAGGATTCTCCTCTTTTTGGATTATCTGGAGTAGTTCAAGAAGGAATGGTACCTGCTCCTCTTTGTATGTCTGGTAGAATTCGGCTGTGAACCCATCTGGACCTGGGCTTTCTTTGGGTGGTAGGCTGTTAATTGCTGCCTCAACTTCAGACCTTGTTATTGGTCTATTCAGGGTTTCGACTTCTTCCTGGTTTAGGCTTGGGAGGATGCAGGTGTCCAGGAATTTATTCATTTCTTCCAGGTTTACTAGTTTATGTGCATAGAGTTGTTTGTAATAATCTCTGATGATGGTTTGAATTTCTGTGGAATCCATGGTGATATCCCTTTATCGTTTTTTATTGCATCAATTTGGTTATTCTCTCTTTTCTTTTTAATTAATCTGGCTAGTTGTCTGTCTGTTTTGTTGATCTTTTCGAAAAACCAGCTTCTGGATTTATTGATTTTTTGAAGGGTTTTTTTGTGTCTCTATCTCCTTCAGTTCTGCTCTGATCTTAGTTATTTCTTGTCTTCTGCTAGGCTTTGAGTTTTTTTTTTTTTTTTTTTTTATCTTGCTCCTCTAGCTCTTTCAATTTTGATGCTAAGGTTTCAATTTTAGATCTCTCCTTGCTTCTCATTTGGGCACTTATTGCTATATATTTTCCTCTAAAGACTGCTTTAAATGTGTCCCAGAGATTCTGGTATGTTGTGTCTTTGTTCTCGTTGGTTTTGAAGAACATCTTTATTTCTGCCTTCATTTCATTGTTTATCCAGTCAACATTCAAGAGCAAGTTGTTCAGTTTCCATGAAGCTGTGCGGTTCTGAATTAGTTTCTGCATTCTGAGTTCTAACTCAATTGCACTGTGGTCTGACAGACTGTTTGTTATGATTTCTGTTTTTTGCATTTGCTGAGGAGTGATTTATTGCCAATTATGTGGTCAATTTTAGAGTACGTGTGATGTGGTGCTGAGAAGAATGTATATTCTGTGGATTTGGGGTGGAGAGTTCTATAAATATCTGTTAGGTTTCCTTGTTCCAGGTCTGAGTTCAGGTCCTGGATATCCTTGTTAATTTTCTGTCTAGTTGATCTGAGTTCCTGTCCTTTGTAGGGATGTGGATGAACCTGGAAACAATCATTCTCAGCAAAGTGACACAAGGTCAGAAAGTCAAACACTGCATGTTCTCACTCATAGGCGGGTGTTGAACAATGAGAACACATGGACACGGGAAGGGGAGCACTACACACTGGGGTCCATTGGGGGGAAGTAGGGGAGGGACGTGGGTGTCAGGAGGTGGGGAGAGATAGCATGGGGAGAAATGACAGATATAGGTGAGGGGAAGGAAGGCAGCAAATCACACTGCCATGTGTGTACCTATGCAACAATCTTGCATGTTCTACACATGTACCCCCAAACCTAAAATGCAATAAAAAAGTAAATAAAAATAAAAATAAATTCCTTTTGAGAGTGAATTTGCAGCTGCTCACCTCCTTTGTCCTCTACATTTTGAGACAAGCTGACTCAGACAGCATTAGAAAAGAACTAAACAGATTAAACATACCTGTTCCTTGTGTCTATAGGAACACGTCTCTACCTTTTTGTTCTTGGAGAGACTCAGGAGTCAAATTTCCTTGTTTCAGTCCTTGTCTCTGACTCTTACTATCTTATTTGTATGAGTGAGAAACACAGACTTTCTGTTTTACTTTTGTAAACTTAGATTAAAAAAAACAAATTCTCATAGAGATCTTATTGAACTGAACTAATGGAAGAAGTTCTTAGAACAATACATAGTAAACAGTGTACTTTTGCTCAGGCTGGAGTGAAGTGGCATGATCTTTGTTCACTGCAACCTCCATCCCAGAGCTCAAGCAATTCTCCTGCCTCAGCCTCCCAAGTAGCTGAGATTATAGGTGCCTGCTGCCATGCCTAGCTAACTTTTGTACTTTTAGTAGAAGTGGGATTTCATCCTGTTGGCCAGGCTGGTCTCGAACTCCTGACCTCAGGTGATTCACTCATCTCAGCTTCCCAAAGTGCTGAGATTATAGGTGTGAGCCACCACGCCCAACCTTGAGCCACCATGCCTGGTCTCATTTTTATATATTTGTTATTCTCTGAGAGCGTAAAGGCCTCCTTGCATCACTCAGATGTGGTGTATAGTTATTGTCAAAATTTTGCAGTGGCCTGACCTAATCAGTTGCCATCCATAGTGAAGTTCACCATGTTGAAGTGCTGCCCTGCTATATATATTGATAACACACATGTACAAACATGCGTACACACACACACACCAATCTAGTTTAATGGAATTAATACTTGATACGGTTTGGCTCTGTCCCCACCCAAATCTAATCTTGAATTGTAGCTCCCATAATTCTACATGTGGTGGGACGGGCCTGTGGGAGATAAGTGAATCATGGGTGAAGGTCTTTCTGATGTTATTTTCGTGGTAGTGAATAGGTCTCACAAGATCTGATGGTTTTATAAAAAAAAGTTTCCCCGCACAATCTCCCGTCTCTTGTCTGCCACCATATGAGACGTGCCTTTCACCTTATGCTATGATTGTGAGGCCTTCCCAGACTCGAGGAATTGTGAGTCCATTAAACCTCTTTCTTTTGTAAATGGCCCAGTCTCAGGTATCCCTTTATCAGCAGCATAAAAATGGACTAATAATACGCTTAATAATGAAACAAAGATGCATAATAAATAAATGAAGTGGCAACTTAAAAGTGATGAAATTTTAAAAAACTTATTTAACTTAAAATTCCATACCTTGTAAATATATATCTCAAAAGCAAATGAAATATAAAGACTTTCCTAGACAAAAAATAACTGAGGAACCAGGCATGGTGGCTAATATCTGTTATCCCAGCACTTTGGGAGGCCTAAGTGGGTAGATTCCTTGAGCACAGGAGTTCAAGAACAGACTGGGAAACACGGTGAAATATCCCATCTCTACCAAAAAAAAAAATACAAAAATTAGGTGGGCGTGGTGATTTGTGCCTGTAGTCTTAGCTACTCGAGAGGTTAAGGTGGAAGGATGGCTTGAGTCCAGGAGATAGAGGTTGCAGCTAGCAGAGAGTGCCACTGCACTCCAGACTGGGCAGCAGAGCCAGACCCTGTCTCAAACAAACAAAAAAATAACTGAGATAATTTATTTTCAGAGGACATAAATTACAAAAAATAGTAAAGGTAAGTCTTCAGGTACAAGAAATATGATAATAAACAGAAATCTGCAAAAGGAAATAGAGCTCTGAAATGGAACAAATGATGTTGATTAATTTAAATCCTTTTTTCTTATTTACACTAAAAGATTAGACTATATACAGCAAAAATAGTAACAATGTATTTTGTTTTTATAGTATATGTTCGTGTTCTATTAGAATTATTCACTAAACATGAAATGAGATATGAAATTAGCCTGATTAATGATTTATAAAGGAATGGCTAATCAGTAATTTATAATCAATAATTTGTATGCATCAATGATTTAAATAGTTTTTAAAAGGTATAAATAACAAGTAGCAAAGATAAAACCATATTTTTATAGTTTTAGAGTTTACATTTAGTTTACAAAACGACTATAAGTCTCGTAAGTGTCTCGTGGGATTTCAAGATAGTATAGTTGTTTGAAAGATCATTTTTCAATTTCCTATAAAGTTCCATATTTACTATATGATCCAGCAACCCCACTCCTAGGTATCCAGCTAAGTGAAATGAAACACGATGTTTGTACATAAATATGCTTATGAATATTATTTATGTTAGCCATATTTTATCACCAAAAGTGGAAAACAGCCAAAATAGTTCTCAACTGGAAAATGGATTAAGTTACTATGCAATATCCTTACAATACTTGCAATATTATTAATATACAGCCACTATAAAGGAATGACCAACTAATAAACTTAAGAACATGAATGAATCTCAAATACATTATGCTAAGATGCCTAATTCACATTTGTACACATTGCATGATTCAATTTATGGATAGTTTTGCAAAAGCAAAATTACAGCTTCAGAAAACAGATCAGTGCTTACCAGGGGCTGCAGGTGGAGTCATGAATTGAGTTGAAAGAGGCACAGGGAAATTTGGGAGAGGAGTGATGACATCACCTACCAATAATTGTAATGCTAGTTATAAGCTTAAATATGTTTCTTCTGACACTTGGGAATATTTACTAACAGAATTTTAGTATATTACGTTATACACTAATAGCTGAATTCAACAAAAAGAATACATAGCATATTTACATAGAGGTGATTCACCAGAATTGGAATAATAAAATATCTTGCATTAAGGAACTTGTTTTCTTATCCACATGTGTGTTTTGGACATAATATTATATTACTGCAAGAATATTTAGCACATATTTATTAACACTTGTACAATACATAATAATTTATGTAACCATTCCAATATCAAAAAACATTGTTTGTTTCAATCATATGTGTATGATTTGCATTTCAGTTATCAGTAAGTGTGAGTTATTTACACATTCTATATGCTGCACATTTTGTCTGCTATTCATGTTACAGTTTTTCCAAAATCATGTATCATTTATTTGACATTATAATTTATTTAACAGTTAACAACCTTTTGGATATAGTAATGCATGCTTTTTCTCCCCTTTATCTGATAATTTAGAAGATGGTAAACTTTGTGAGTTTAACACTAAAGAATAGAGTCATGACTCAGACTCCATGGGCATTTTGTTCCAGAAACTTACAGATCTTACATTCACGGACACTCAAGTCCTTTATATAAAATCTTGTAATATTTGGATATAACTTATGCACATCTTCTTATATATGTTTATTTCTATACTACTTATATTATCTAATACAATATAAATACTATGTAAATATTTATACTGTATTGTTTAGGGAATAAGACAAAAATAAAAACAAACTAACATATCTTTACAATATTTGCACTACTATTCAGCAACTAAAAAAGGAATGATTTGCTAATATACACCACAACATGAATGAATCTCAAATGCATCTTGCTAACGTGCCTATTTCATGTTTGCACATATTGAGTGATTCAATATACAGAACCCATGCAGATAGTAACTGTAACTGTAAGGGTACCTGTCTGAGATGACTTTTATATTTTATAGCAATTTTCCTTTAAACCTGTATGTTCATGTACTCTATATTTTATTTCACTAAATTTCTTATAATTCTTTTTATTCATTGTGCATTGATTCAGTTAATACAGACTTCTCTTACCACAGTTCTATTTCCTTTTAATAAATATTGATAACTTACCTCACACTTTGATGTGCAACATGGTCCAGAACCACATTTTACTGAGCCCTTCAGTTTACACGTGTTATAATCACAGCACTTCTTAAACTGGCATTCCTAAAATTTTACAGAAAGAAATATTACTATAGGTCAACCACTTAAGAACTCTTGTGTCTTAATCTCAATTTCAGTTTAGTATTCTGTTGTGTTCAAACTTGTAATTATACAATACAATTGTACAATTCCAGTGAAGCTTTACTACTTTACCATTTCTTTTCTTTTTTCTTTTCTTTCTTCCTTTTTTTTTCACAGGATTTCACTCTGTTCCCCAGGCTGCAATACAGTGGTGTGATCATGGCCCACTGTAGCCTCAACCACTGAGACCCAGGTGATCCTCCCACCTCATCCTCCTGAGTAGCTGGGACCAGAGGGGCGAGGAATCATACCCAGGTATGTTTTTTTTTTTTTCCCTTTTTGTAGACTAGGTGTCACTATCTTGCCCAGGTTGGTCTCAAACTCCTTAGTTCAAGCAATCATCCTGCCTCAGTCTCACAAAGTGCTAGGATTATAGGAGATATCCACCATGCCAGACCCTATTTTACTATTTCAAGAATAGCCACAGGTACATGCAAGTGCAGGAACTACAGAAATTAAATCTAAACTAGGAGTTGTTCAGATAATTAACTCATAAGTTGCCAACACCAAAATATATCCTTGGGGAAATAAAAGGGTGGTTTTTACAAGAAACAAATATTTCTCAATAGTCTCATGGAGGATTTGTTTACCAAGGATTCCAATTGTAAATAAAGTTAGATTCTATGCACATAAGCCAGCAAATCTAGAAGAAATTGATAAATTCCTAGATACCTACACCCTCCCAAGAGTAAACCAGGAAGAAGTTGAATCTCTGAGTAGACCAATAACAAGGTCTGAAGTTGAGGCAGCAATTAATAGCCTACCAACCAAAAAAAGTCCATGTCCAGATGGGTTCACAACTGATTCTATCAGATTTACAAAGAAGAGTTGGTACCATTCCTTCTGAAACGATTCCAAACAATACAAAAAAGAGGGAATTCTCCCTAACTCATTTTATGAGACCAGCATTATCCTGATACCAAAACCTGGCAGAGACACAACTAAAAAGAAAACTGCAGGTGAATATCCATAATGAACATTGATGCAAAAATCTTCAATAAAATACTGGCAAACTGAATCCAACAGCACATCAAAAAGTTTATCCATCACGATTAAGTCAGCTTCATCCTGAGAATGCAAGGCTGGATCAACATACACAAATCTATAAATGTAATCCATCACATAAACAGAACCAAAGACAAAAATCACACGATTATCTCAATAGATGCTGAAAAGGCCTTCAACATAATTCAACAGCCCTTTATGCTAAAAACTCTTAATAAACTAGGTCAATGGAACATATCTCAAAATAATTAAAGCTATGTACGACAAACCCACAGCCAGTATTATACTGAATGGGCAAAAGCTTGAAGCATTCCCTTTGAAAACTGGCACAAGATAAGTGTGCCCTCTCCCACCATGCAACATAGGATTTGAAGTTCTAGCCAGAGCAATAAGGCAAGAAAAAGAAAAAGAAAAAGAAAAGGTATTTAATTAGGAAAGGAGGAAGTATAATTTTCTCTATTTGCAGATGACATAACTGTATATTCAGAAGACCCCATGATCTCAGCCCAAAATCTCCTTAAGCTGATAAGCAACTTCAGCAATGTCTCAGGACTCAAAATCAATGTGCAAGAATCACAAGTATTCCTATACACCAATAACAGACAAACAGAGAGCCAAATCATGAGTGCACTCCCATTCACAATTGCTGCAAAGATAATAAAATACCTAGGAATACAAACGTGAAGGATCTCTTCAAGGAGAACTACAAACCACTGCTCAAGGAAATAAGAGAGGACAAAAACAGATCAAAAACATTACACGCTCATGGTTAGGAAGAATCAATATCACGAAAATGGCCATACTTCCCAAAGTAATTTATAGATTCAATGCTATCCCCATCAAGCTAGTATTGACCTTCTTGACAGAACTGGAAAAAACCACCTTAAACTTCACATGGAACCAAAAAAGAGCCTGCATAGCCAAGACAATTCTAAGCAAAAAGAACAAAGCTGGAGGCATCATACTACCTGACTTCAAACTATACTACAAGGTTACAGTAATATGGAACAGAAAAGAGGCCTTGGAATTAATGTCACACATCTACAACCATCTGATCTTTGTCAAAACTGACAAAAACAAGCAATGAGGAAAGGATTCCCTGTTTAATAAATGGTGTTAGGAAAACTGCCTAGCCATGTGCAGAAAGATGAAACTGGACCCCTTCCTTATACCTTACACAAAAATTAACTCCAGATGGATTAAAGATAGAAACATAAAACCTAACACCATATAAACCCTAGAAGAAAACCTAGGCAGTACCATTCAGGACATAGGCATAGGCAAGGACTTCATAAGTAAAACACCAAAAGCAGTAGCAACAAAAGCCAAAATAGACAAATGAGATTTAATTAAACTTTAGAGCTTCTGCACAGCAAAAGAAGCAATCATTAGAGTCTACCGGCAATCAACAGAATTGGAAAAAACTTTCACAAGCTACCCATCTGACAAAAGGCTAATATCCAGAATCTACAAAGAACTAAAGCAGATTTTCAAGAGAAAAACAAATAACTCCATCAAAAAGTGGGCAAAAGATATGAACAGACACTTTTCAAAAGAAGACATTTATGCAGCCAACAAGCATATGAAAAAAAGTTCATCATTACTGGTCATTAGGGAAATGCAAATCAAAACCACATTGAGATACCACCTCACACCAGTTAGAATGCTGATCCATTAAAAAATCAGGAGGCGGGCCAGGCACGGTGGCTCACGCCTATAATCCCAGCACTTTGGAGGCTGAGGTGGGTGGATCACAAGGTCAAGAGATGGAGACCATCCTGGTCAACATGGTGAAGCACCTTCTCTACTAAAAAAAAATAAAAAAATTAGCTGGGCATGGTGGCACACACCTGTAGTTCCAGCTACTCGGGAGAATGAGGCAGGAGAATTGCTTGAATCCAGGAGGTGGAGGTTGCGGTGAGCTGAGATCTCGCCATTGCACTCCAGCCTGGGTAACAAAAGCGAAACTCCATCTCAGAAAAAAAAAAAAAAAAAAAAAATCAGGAGACAAGATGCTGGAGAGGATGTGGAGAAATAGGAACACTTTTACATTATTGGTGTGAGTTTCAATTAGTACAACCATTGTGGAAGACTATGCAGCCATAAAAAACGATGAGTTCATGTGCTTTGCAGGAACATGGATGAATCTGGAAACCATCATCCTCAGCAAACTGACACAAGAACAGAAAACCAGACACTCAAAGTAATTTATAGATTCAACACTATCCCCATCAAGCTACCTATGACCTTCTTTCAAAATATGTCACACGCATACTTGCTTTTTGTAGTATTTGCTTTTTAAAATTATTCATTTCAATGCCAGGGGATCCTTAGAAAATGTTTGAAAATTGAGAATTTCTAGGCCATTTTTCATGTAAAAATCTAATCAATTCTTTAACTTGAAGAATCAGGATTATAATTGTCTCAAATTTCCCTGAGGCATTCTATATTAACTTGGATATTTTCATTCATTCCCCAAAACTATTTTAAATGTTTTATAGCAAGAGCTCAAGTTGGATATGTGAAGTAATCTTTACATTTATTATTCATATTCTTCTCAATTTTGAAAATAAATTATTTTAAAATGTTGATTAGAGAATATATGAAGTGATCCTCTCCACAATTCAAATAAGAAAAATTGTAGTAGAACATCTGCCCACCAACATTCAGGTTGTAAGAAGATAGGCGTGTAAGGTACTCTTCCAAAGGATATGAACAGACACTTTTCAAATGAAGACATATATGAGGCCAACAAACATATGAAACAATGCTCTTCATCACTGGTCATTAGAGAAATCAAAACCACATTGAGATAACATCTCACGCCAGTTAGAATGGCAATCATTACAAAATCAGGAGACAGATGCTGGAAAGGATGTGGAGAAATAGGAATACTTTTACACTGTTGGTGGGAGTGTAAATTAGTTCAGCCATTGTGGAAAACAGTGTGGCAATTCCTCAAGGATCTAGAAATAGAAATTCCATTTGATCCAGCAATTTCATTACTGGGTATATATCCAAAAAATTATAAATTGCTCTATTATAAAGACACATGCACATGTATGTTCCTTGTGGCACTGTTTACAATAGCAAAGACCTGGAACCAACACAAATGCCCATCGATGATAGACTGGACAAGGAAAATGTGGCACATATACAATATGTAATACTATGCAGCTGTAAAAAAAAAATAAGTTCATGTGCTTTGTAGGGACATAGATGAATCTGGAAACCATCATTCTCAGCATACTGACACAAGAACAGAAAATCAAACACTGCATGTTCTCATTCACAGGTGAGTGTTGAACAATGAGAACACATGTACACAGGGAGAGGAGCATCACACACTAGGGTCTGTTGGGGAGGGATAGTGGGGGCGGTGGGGAAGTTCGGAAGGGATAGCATGGGGAGAAATGCAGGTGATGGAGGCAGCAAACCACATTGCCATGTATGTACTTATGCAATAATCCTGCATAATCTGCACATGTACCCTAGAACCTAAAGTACAATTTTTAAAAAATTTTATATATATATATATATATATATATAAAAATAATATGTGTGTATGTATATAAAAAGAGGTGTGGGAACATGATTCATTACTCTTAACTCATCCTCATTATCTTATTTTAGTTATTAATTAATGGCATAGTTGCATATTTCATTCTATATATACCATGACAAACATTTCTTACATTTTATCAGAGACATAAAATTGTGCTTAAGTTTCAATTTTTGTTACTGACCTCTTTATTACCACAGTCACATTCTTCATTGGATTCCAAAATCCCATTACCACACACTGGTTGATTCTGATGTAATGGTTGCAAATTTGAAAACTTCTGAAGACATTTAACTTCAAATTTTGAAACAAAGTATCTATAGTCATGCATGCTGCAGTTGCTAAAAATCTTTATACCGCTGGCACTCCTAAAATAAAATAACATTCTTCAGGCAAATATACCTTGTGAATAAAACCACATCTAAACAACACTCCAAACATAATCATGCAAATCACAAGATAGCCACACCTATATCAATACCTTAGCAGAGATTAAACTAACCATAAATAAATTTTAATTTCAATATTGCTTATCTTTAGCATTCTCTCTAAAAAAAAATGCATTGAAAACCTATTTTTCCCATCAAAGTAATACAATAAGTTATGGTGGTTAAATCTATGTATCTACAGATCTATGCATTTACATATCTACATCTCTATATCTAACCATCTATCTATTGTTCCCTCTACACAAGTGTGTTGCTCTTCTGTTGTATAGTTCAAGCTTTCTTCCTTCATTTCAGTCAGACATCTGCTCAAATGTTACTTCCCAGAGAGATCTCTTGACAGCACTATTTTCAATTGTGTCCCCTCTTTATTCTCCTTCTACTTTCAATATTTTTCTACATAGCACTTTTGCATTATGTACAAATAAACTTCATTAATTTTTATTTTCAAAACTTTGTCTTATATTACCCAAACTTTATACTGAAATATAAGTCCTGAGGAGATCTTTATTTACATGTTCAAAGGCATATTTCTACTATAACATCTAGGAGAAAAGTCTAATAGATGTAACAGACATTTCAAATAGACAGTATGTGATATTGAACTACTTATCACAACCATGTCTGTCTTCAGTTGCTGAATACTGCATTCTTTTAGTTGCTAAGGCTAACACTGGTGTGACCCTGGCCTCTGTTCTTTCTCTCACAATCCATACTCAACGCAAATACACACACATGCTAGACTATAACATAACCAATTCACAATTTTTATTTTGTACTTGTTAAAGTGATAATATTTTTGATTTACTGGGTTACACAAGCTATATCATTAAAATATATTACCACAATTAATTTCATCTGATGCTTTTAATTGTGAAAGCTTCTAGAAAATTAAAAATTACAAATGTGACTCACATTTTATTTCTATTGGACAGCACCATATTAGATAATTATGTATTAGAGAGCACTATACCACTATGTTAGACAGTCATGTCTGAGACAGCAATACTTAAACAGCAAAATCTGAGATGAAAGGTTCTGAGTAGTCCTCTAAGCCTCCAAGGAAAGAAATGCAGAGGTGCTAAAGTTTCAGAGTTGGAAGTTTAAGAGCAAAGAGAAATGCTTGAGCTTATATTAACAGCCGTTTGGTGTGGAACAAACATGAAAAAGTAAGAGAAATATTACACAGAATAATGTTATTTAATCAAATTCTCGCTACTATTTAAAAATACTGTGTTTTAATAGGAATAAGTATCACCAGACGTTTGCAAGACACTCTCATGCAAAAAGCTACAGATACTGGGCACTGAAATCGCTTTACACAAAATTAGTGTACAAATAAATAGGGACTCAGAAGTTATCTTCTACTTGGACCATACAATTTTCAACTGAAAATTAAAAGTATTGTTTACAAAATGAGATTTTTGTTTAAGATGGGTACAAAACAATTAAGTTTTGAAACTGCTACTTAAAAATTGGACATGACAAAAAAAAATATGAATGTGGTGTCAGTGGTGTGTGTGTGTGTGTGTTCATGTGTGTGCACAGATGTAGATCAATCTATAGTATATATCCCTAAGTATATATAATTTTTGTGTGATATCGCTTCAAGCATGATATACCTTTCTAGCCATTTACGTGGTATTGCAAATAAAAGTTTAAAAACTTTATTGTGTTTTGGAAATAGCCTTATAAAAATATAAGTAAAATTAATTAAGAAAACATCTTACACGGCTTCACGATTCATGATGCATGTAGCTCTCATACAGGAACACTGAGTGACATCATCATATGTTAATCCTACATTAAGGCCAAGCAGTTGAGCTATAATAACTGAAAATCCCTCCAAACCTATAGCATCTGGATACTAAAATAAAGGACATTAAAGAGAAAACTATTACGTGTGAAAACAAAAGCAAGTAATAACTTGAAATATTTTTGCTCCTATCATATTTTCTATTTTAATACTTCTCATGTTGAGCATACTTCACAAAAATTATTTTGGTATGCAACTTATCTGCCATAATTGATTAAAAAGCATGAAGCAATCAAATTGTGATATTCTCTAATTTTAAATTTTGCATGCCAAAATTCTGTAGCTTTGAACACGTGGTATTTATGATGCAATGAAACAAATTTATTTCACTTCATTAATTCATTCAATTAATAGATATCAACTCAGTGTACTCATCTGTCAGACATTGTGATAGATGATAGGAATATAATGGCATGTGTGAAAGAAAAATAATTTGTTCACATCTATAGCTTATATTATAGACGAGGAGAAAGACAACAGTAATCTGCAATAAACTTTCTATATAAAAATAGATTGTTACACATGCTCTTAAGAAAATAAGGTACTCCAATAGAAAATTTTATGGAGGAGTATAAAATAAGGTTGTTAAATAAGGTAGTTATAAAATCTTCATTGTGGAATTGATATTTAGGCTGAGATATAAAGTATGGGAAGTGACCCAACAATATGTGTATGTATAGGGGGCCTGAATGGGGTCCTACCAAAAGGTTTTGTATAATGACTAAAGTGAAGAAATGATAGGACAGAAGCCAGAGATACAGACACAATCAACACTAAAGAAATTTGGGCCAGGTGCAGTGGCTTAGGCCTGTAATCCCAGGATTTTGGGAAGCCAAGGCAGGAGGATTGCTTGAGGCCAGGAATTCAAGACCAGCCTGGGCAACATAGTGAGACTGTGTTTCTACAAAAAAAAAAAAAAAAAAAAAAAAAAAAAGTAAAATAGCCAGCAAGGTGATGCACACTTGCAGTCCCAGCTACTCATGAGAAGGCAAGGATGACTTGAGCCCTGGAGTCTGGGGTTGCAGTGAGCTATGAACTGCACCATTGTACTCCATCCTCAGCTACAGACTGAGACCCTGTCTCAAAGACAAAAAGAAAACAAAAAATAAATTTGAAGTGAGAAGATATTAAAAAATGGTTGCTAACAGTGTGGACTCGAAGTATTTTTCATATTATCTATCTTTGATAAATAAATTATATGTTTCTTAGCTTTTAATCATTACAAGCAAAAATCTGAGAACATGTCTAATTTTTCTATATCAATTTACATTTATAACTAGAAAATGTATATAATGCATATCTAAAAGAAAAACAAGATTGTGTACATGTTTGTATATATGTGACTGAAAAGAGATTTAGTGATATGAAAAATAAACTAATAAATATCCTTTCATATTACCATGTAATAAATATGGTTAAAAGTCACAATGTCAGAATTTGAAAGAAGTTAAAGCCAAAACAGAATATGAGGCATGATATCTAGGCTAATCATCAAGTTTTGGGGCGAGATATAAGAGCCAAAGGCTAGACTTTTGATACTTGATCAGAGAGAGAAATATGGTTTTGCACTTTCAATATAAATGGTGTTCTTATTAAAAGAAGATATTTAGATACAGTGACAGAGACACAGAAAGAACTTCATGTGAACAGAACGGTAAAAATTGGGGTAATGTATCCATAAGCCAAGAAATGCCAAAGATCGCTAGTAAACTAATAGAAGCTAGGGCAAAGGCAGAGAAGAAATTATCTTTCACAGCCCTCGAGAAGAACAACTCTGTTAGTCTTGATTTCAGAATGCTATTTTATCCAGAACTGTGAAGCAATACGTTCCTGTTGATTAAGTGCTTAGTTGTGGTATTTTATTATGGCAGTCCTGGAAATCTAATATAGTCTCCCAAATATATCATAACCCAATGTAATATATCATAAAAGTGTCCAAGGCATGGGGAAAATACATTATATAGTGAAGAACAAAGGTATAATTACAGGAAAGTTCTCATTAGAACAGTGCAAAAGAGAAAACAGGAGGAAAACCTCCCTAAAACTAGCACTAGATAAGGATGCCCTCTTTCACCTCTCCTATTCAAAATACTATTGAAGGTTCTAACAAGGCAATCGGGCAAGAGAAAAAAGGTATTTAAAGAGGAAGTCAAGCTATCCCTGTTTTCAGATAACATGATACTATATCTAGAAACCCCACAATCTCATTCCAAATGCTTCTTAAACTGATGAACAATTTCAGCAAAATTTTAGGATACAAAAATCAATATGCCAAAATCACTAGCATTCCTATATACCAATAATAGTCAAGCCAAGAGCCAAGTCATAAATGGGCTCATATTCACAATTGTCACAAAAAGAAGAAAATACCTAGAATTACAGCTAACTGGAGAGGTGAAAGATCTCTACAAGAAGAACCACAAACCACTGTTCAAAGAAATCAGAGATGATACAAACAAATGGAAAAACATCCATGTTCATGGATAGAAAGAATCAATATTGTTAAAATGGTCATGCTACCCAAAGCAATTTATAGATTCAATACTATTCCTATCAAACTATAATTAACATTCTTCACAGTACTAGAGAAAATGATCTTAAAATTTATATGGAACCAAAAAAGAGAATAAATAGCAAGGCAATCATAAGCAAAAATCAAACGAACAAAAGACAAAAATGAAAAAAAAAAAAAAGCAAACAAACCAAAGCTGAAGGCATCATGCTTGCTCCCTGACTTTAAACTCTACTACAGGGCTACAGTAACCAAAACAGCATGGTACTAATAGAAAAACTGACACCTAGAAAATGCAACAGAATAGAGACCCCAGAAATAAGACCACAGGCCTACAACTATCTCATCTTCAACAAACCTAACAAAAACAAACAAAGAGGAAAGAATTCTCTATTTAATAAATGGCACTGAGATAACTAACTAGCCATATGCAGAAGAATGAAACTGGACCCCCTCTTTACACCATATACAAAAATTAACTCAAGATGGATTAAAGACTTAAATGTAAAACCCAAAACTATAAAAACCCTGAAAGACAAGCTAGGCAGTACCATTCAGTACATAGGCAGGGGCAAAGATTTCATAATAAAGATGCCACAGCAACTGCAACAAAACCAAAAATTGACAAATAGAATCTAATTAAATTAAAGAGCTTCTACACAGCATAGGAAACTATTTATTAATAGAGTAAACAAACAATATACAGAATGGGAGAAAAAATTTGTAAACTATGCATCTGACAAAGGCTTAATATCTAGCATTTACAGAGAATTTAAAGAAATTTACTAGAAGACAAACACCAATAACTCCATAAATATTGGGCAAAGGAAATGAACAGGCAATTTTCAAAAGAACAAATGAAAACAAATCTCAACATCCCTGATCATTAGAGAAATGCAAATCAAAGTCACAATGCGATATCATCTCACACCAGTAAGAGTGGTATTATTAAAAAGTCAAAAAATAAGATGCTGGTGAGGTTTTGGAGAAAGAGAAACACTTACACGCTGTTGGTAGGAGTGTAAATTAGCTCAGCCATTGTGAAAAACAGTGTGGTGTTTCCTCAAAGACCCAAAGACAGGAATACCATCAGACTCAGCAATTTCATTACTGGGTATATACCCAAGGAATACAAATCATTCTAAATACTATGCAGCCATAACAAAGAAGGAGATTATGTCCTTTGCAGGGACATGGACGGAGCTGGAGGCCATTATCCTTAGCAAACTAGCACAGAAATAGAAAATTAAATGCCACATGTTCTCACTTACAAGTGGGAGCTAAATGATAAGAACACATGGACACATAGAAGGGAACAGCACAAACTGAGGCCTATCAGAGGATGGAGAGGATGAGGAAGAATAACTAATGGGTACTAAGCTTAATACCTGGGTGATGAAATAATCTGTACAACAAACTATATAATAAGGCTACAGTAACTAAAACAGCATGGTAGTGTTACAAGAACAGATACATAGAACAATAGAACACAATAAAGAACCCAGAAATAAGACCACACACCTAAACCATCTAATCTAACAAAACCAAGCAATAAGTAAAGGATTGCCTATTTAATAAATGGTGCTAGGAGAACCGGCTAGCCATATGCAGAAGAATGAAACAGGACCCCTTCCTTACACCATATACAAAAATTAACTCAAGATGTTATTAAAGATGTAAATGTAAAACTCAGAGCTAAAAAACCCGGAAGACAAGTTAGGCAGTACCATTCAGGATATAGACATTGGTGATGATTTCATGAGAAAGATGCCAAAAGCAATTGCAACAAAACCAAAAATTGACAAATGGAATTTAATTAAACTAAAGAACTTTTGCACAAAGAAATGATCAACAGAGTAAGCAGACAACCTACAGAATGGTAGAAAATTTTTGCAATCTATGCATCTGGCAAAGGTCTCCTATCCAGTACCTACAAGGAACACAAACAAATTTACAAAAAAAAAAAAAAAAAAAAAAAAAAAACTATTATAAAGTGGGCAAAGGACATGAACAGACACTTCTCATAAGAAGACATATATGTGGCCAACAAACATGAAAAAGAGTTCAACATCACTGGTCATTAGAGAAATGCAAGTCAAAACCATAATGAGATAGTGTCTTTTAACAGTCAGAATGGCTATTATTAAAAAGTCAATAAACAAAAACTGCTGGCAAGGTTGGTGAAGAAAAAGAAACACTTTTACACTGTTCAAGTGAGTGGAAATTAGTTCAACTGTTCTGGAAGAGTGTGGCAATTCCTCAAAGACCAAGAGGCAGAAATACCCTTTGACTCATGAATCCCATTACTGAGTATATACTGGAAAGAATATAAATCATTATATAATAAAGACACATGCACACATGTATTTATTGCAGCACTAGTCACAATAGCAAAGACATGGAATCAACCTAAATGGCCATCCAGGATAGATTGGATAAAGAAAATGTGGTACATATACATCATGGCATACTATGCAGCCATAAAAGAAATGAGATTATGTCCTTTGCAGGGACACAGATGGAAATGGAGGACATTATCCTCAGCAACCTAATGCAGGAATGGAAAATCAAATACCACATATTCTCACTTATAAGTGGGAGCTGAATGATAAGAACACATAGACACGCAGGGGGGACAGCACACACTGGAGCCTGTTGAAGGTTGGAAAGTGGGAGGTGGGAAAGGATCAGGAAGAATAGCTAAAGGATGCTAGGCTTAATATCTAGGAGATGGGATGATATGTGCAGCTAAACAGCATGCCACACTTTCAATTAGGTAACAAATGTGCACATCCTGCACATGTATCCCTGAACTTAAAAGTTGGAATAAGGCCGGACGTGGTGGCACACGCCTGAAATCCCAGAACTTTGGGAGGCTGAGGCAGGTGGATCACAAGATCAGGAGATCCAGACCAGCCTGGCCAACATGGTGAAACCTCGCCTCTACTAAAACACAAAAAATAAGCTGAGCGCGGTGGTGCATGCCGGTAGTCCCAGCTACTTAGGAGGCTGAGGCAGAGGAATTGCTTGAACCTGTGAGGCAGAGGTTACAGTGAGTCAAGATCTTGCCATTGTACTCCAGCCTGGCATCAGAGCAAGACTCCATCTCAAAAAAAAAAAAAAAAAGTTGGAATAAAAATAAAATAATTAAAAATTTTTTCTATTACACAATTTACTTCCCACCTTTCTTGCCAGTAAAGTATAGGAGCTCACTTCTAAAAAAATGAGCAAAATATAAAAGAAGGATACACATAACACAAAAGAAACAAGATTGAAAATTCACAAACCCTATCTAGGCAACAGGTCTAATATAGATGGCAAAACAGACAATTTCTGCAATGTCTCCAGGAAAGGAAAGAGATACTTCTGAAACAAGGAGAAAACTGAAACAATGTATAATTTTATTAAAAATTGTTGCACAAAACACAATCAAGGCTATTTAATCTTTCATTACTTGGCTCATTAGGGAATAAGACACAAGTCAAATAAGGTATATAATTATAGAGGGGGAATGAAGGAGTCAACATATAGATATGATGAACCATTAGGATGTTACATTCTAACTTCAATAATGGGAATCCAATAGATAATACTCATATTTCAATAGTCAGAAAACTTCATGGGCATATATTTTACCAATGGTAAAAGAATGAACTATTCCTACCCATAAAAACATAAATATAAGTATGATTCGTAAGTACCTTCTCAAATGTTAGTAACATTCTGACTTTGCAAATATAAAAAGTTTTAAACTAGATAATATCTAATAACTATACAAAATACTGAAATCTTTGACTTTAATTCACTTTAATACCAATGCAATTTCCTTGTGTAACTCTTAAAATGGATATAATTTCACTAGCTCAAATCCAGCTTTGTTTGGTTACCAAAAGTTAAAGGGAAAAGATTTTTTAATTTGTTAAAGAAGCAATCTTACCAGTCCTAAAGATAAGCATTTTTTAAATCTAAATATTTTTAAAAAAAACCAAATCACTCCTAGTAAAAAGTAGACATGAAATGTATTAACTTATGGATAATTTTAACTGAGTAGTCTCCATTTTTACATCATTCATAAACTAACGATTACATGTTTTCTGGGGTATCATATTAAGCAAAATAGAACACACAAGAATACACAGTGTTCTGCTTACGTAAACATCAAAAAGATGTAAAATTAAATTTCCTTTGGTATGGGTGGTAGGTGGGAGGATGCATGATTCATAAGTACCTTCTGAAGTGTTGATAGCATTCTATTTCTTGATTTTTCTGATGTTTACACCTATGTATAAACTTGATAAAAGTTAATTGTGCTATATACTTTGACTTGTGGAATTTTCTCTATATACTATATTTTGCACTTCAGTAAAACTTCTCTTTAAAAAGAATTTAACATGGAGTTATATGGTTACAAAGAAGAAATTTTTTAATTGAGAAAGAGGATTTAGAGGTTGTAGATTATGCAGGAGACACTTTTAGCAATATACAAATTTTCAAGATCTAAAAACAATATATATTGTTTATGCATATATATATTTATTAAGACAGCATAAAGAACGTGTAAAATTGCAAGCAAAAATTTATAATTTTTGCTATTTATTGAACTTGGAGCAAATGTGCAAGAGGCTTTAACATTGCTCTAATGCTTTATTTATTTAACAATTTAAAGCAAACGTTTGTGTCCATTATGACCAGTTGGTGAGTGGTCACACTAAGGTTTACTCACATTATATTCTTTGTGTTCGAACTTCATAAACAGATAAACTTTCTGAGATTCTAATAATTTTATCCCAATGAAATCATAATGAATATACACATACAGAAAAAGATCAAGTGGTTATACACTATTTAACTATTTAAATTAATACTTACAAAACATATAAGGCTTAAAAATAGTGGTATAAAGAAGAAAAAAAATTACATACCATAACAATACCTGCATCATAGCTTTTATTGCATATGGTGCCAGGAAATGTTGCTCCCACATATTTAGGATGTTTCCTGTAACTACATTATGATAATATTGTCTTTTTATTAACTGAGTTATGCAAAAAAATTCATAAACTTATTTATTAAATTAAACCTTTTTATAAAATTTTAGAAATGACTTTGCAAATATATAAAGTTTCAAACTAGATAATATCTATACAAGTAAGCTATACAAAATACTAAATAAGCTATACAAAATACTAAAATCATTGACTTGAATTAATTCACTTTAATACCAATGCTTGTGTAACTCTTAAAATGGATATAATTTCATTAGCTCAAATCCAGCTTTGTTTGGTTACCAAAAGTTAAAGAGAAAATAATTTTTAATTTGTGGAAGACATAATCTTATGGGCCCTAAAGATAAGCATTTTTAAAAACTAAATATTAAAAAAAAACCCAAATCACTCCTAGTAAAAAGTAAACATGAAATGCATTAACTTATCATAGATAATTTTAACTGAATAGTCTCCATTTTTACATCATTCATAAGCTAAGAATTACACGTTTTCTGTAGTAAAGTCAATATCATAGAAGTTCATGAAATGCAGATTTTAAAAATAATATTATACTCCAAAATATTCTAATACGAAACTATTTATTGTACTTTTTATTATATATTTAAGTACACTAGCACCTTCACAGCAAAGGCTACTTTTTAATTTTATTTTATTATTTTATTTTTGAGACAGAGTTTTGCTATCATTGCTCAGGCTGGAGTGCAGTGATGTGATTTTGGCTCACTGCAATCTCTGCCTTCCTGGTTCAAGCGATTCTCCTGCCTCAGCCTCCTCAGTAGCTGGGATTACAGGCCTGCACCACCACGTCTGGCTAATTTTTGTATTTTTAGTAGTGAAGGGGTTTCTCCATTTTGGTCACGGTGGTCTTGAACTCTCAGCCTCTAGTTATCAGCCCGACTCGGCCTCCCAGTGCTGGGATTACAGGTGTGAGCCAGTGTACCCAGCTAAGGATACTTATTTTTAAACATTTTCAAAGGGGCTTAAGGAAAGTTGAAGAACACAATAAATTCACTAAGTTACCAATTTAAAATAATTATATATGCAGATATCTTTATTAATGTAGAACATTGTGCTTACACAAGTAAGTATGCTACGTCATGGGGCCGTAGGATAAGATAGTCCCGTTTCCATGCCAAAAATCTTTGTAATATATCATCAGCATCCCCACTGGTGGAAATCTGGTTTTCATTTGACCATAATTCCAAGGAAGACAGTATAACAGTCAGTTTGAACTGGGTAAACATCTAAAAGTAAGATTTATGGT
The DNA here is from genome assembly GCF_048565385.1 of Saimiri boliviensis. Classification (NCBI taxonomy): domain Eukaryota; kingdom Metazoa; phylum Chordata; class Mammalia; order Primates; family Cebidae; genus Saimiri; species Saimiri boliviensis. Next base: position 76,750,630 of record NC_133461.1, read on the forward strand.
ACATTTTTAAAGTAACAAGTTATTACATTTAAAAAGTACGTTAAAAATTTAAGAAAATGTTCCAGTATTTTGAGTATTAAACTAATAAAGTAGTTGTTATTAATTTGCCAAGATAGAATCCAAATTATATTAAATAAACTTTCATATAAATGGAAATGTGAAAAAGTAAAAACTTACTGTGTTGACAAGCCCAATAACCTGGACAATTTTTTGTGTTACAGTCATCATTTCAGATCCCATATGATCATACTGAAAAAGAAATTTTATTTTTCATGAAAGTATCATTTTGAATCCAAGTGAATGCAATGATGTTTAGGTATTGTATTAGGTATTATAAGTAATCTAGAGCTGTTTTAAAGTACATAGGAGAATGTGTGTAGGCTTGAGCAAATTCTAAGCTATTTTATATAAGGAATTTAAGTATTTATGGATTATATATTAAATATATACATATATATTATACACACACAGAAATATTAGTAAGCCTTCAAAATGGTTATTCTGTCATTTGTGGCAAATGGGTGAACCTGGAGGACATTATGATAAGTGAAATTAACCAGATACAGAACAGAAAATACTACATGACCTCACCTATATGTGGTATCTAAACTAAACAAAACAAATATATTCAAATACATAGAAACAAAGTGAAAAGGTGGCTGTCAAAAGGCAGAGGGCAGCATGTTGGGAGAAATGTGGAAATAGCATTCATAGGATACAAAGTTTGGATTATGTAGAATAAATAAGTCTAGAGACCTAATGTACAACACGAGAGCTACAGTCAACAATATTGCTTTATACACTGGAAATTTGCTAAGAGAGTAGATTTTAGGTACTTTTACCACAAAAATGTAACACTATGTATATAAAAACATCCTGATGTAGACATCTTAAACATATATACTTTAAAAAAATAAAAAGAGAGATGTGAATTGTCAATATCAGGAATGAAAGAGGATTATGATATCTAAAACGGTGATAATAAAGTATGAAATAGCTTACATTTTCATACATTTGAAAATATTATTTAAAATGTCATTTGCCAAAATGTCCAAAGGTAAAGTTCAAAGACTATATAATCATGTAACTATTAAAGTGGATTCTGTAATTTTAAACCTTCCTATTAAAGAAATATCAGGTTGAAAGGACTATAAGGGTTAACTGTTGGGCAGGTGCAGTGGTTCATGCCTATAACCCCAGCACTTTGGGAGACTGAGGCTTGGACAACATGGTGAGACTTCATCTCTATAAAAACTGAAAAAGAAATTAACCAGGCATTGTGATGTGTGCCTGTAGTCCCAGCTACTCAGAGGCTGAAGCAGGAGGATTGGTTTAGGCCAGGAGTTTGAGATTGCAGTGAGGTATGATTTTGTCACTGCACTCCAGGCTGCACAACACAGCCTGTCTCTCTCTCTCTTTCTCTGAAAGAGAAGAGTGAGGCCCTGTCTCTCTCTCTCTCTTTCTCTGAAAAAGAAGAGTTAATAGTTGCAGATATTTAAATTATATGTAAAGAACAAGTAAAGGCATTTATAAAGAAATCATTCAGAATATAGGAAAAGGGCAGACATTCTGTTATATGAAAGCAACACTACCAACAGCTTAACAAGAAAGGGTCTTTTTTGATCTGAGAAACATTTCTATGAAATAACTGGCACATATTCTCCAATAGTGCCAAGGTACATGAAAGACAAATATCATAGTACTGCCACAGATTGTAGGAGAAAAAAGAGACATGTCAACTCAATGGAATGTAGGATCTTATAATTGTGGACTAAATTAGGAAAAAGGCATTTATGAGAAAAATCTCAAAAGTCTTTTAGTTGATAATAATGTAGACACATTAGCTTTTATGTTTTGATTACTATATTATGATTATATAAGATGTTAACTTAGGATAAGTTATGGAAAAATATATGGGAACATTTTACTGTTTCTTAACTTTCATGTAAGTTTAAAGTTCTTTCAAAATAATAAGTTTAAAATAATAAAATTCAGCTAAAGAGCAAAGGGGAATATCCCACCAACATCATTGGTGAACATTTGAAATGGTGATGCTACAAATTTATGAATTTTTAAAAGTTAAAAAGAATGTATTACAAATTCATTCTAAGAAATTTGATAATTGCCTCATGCCTTAAAGCCATAACATTGGCCATTATGTTTCAATATCTGAATTATGAAGAGGATACATTCAAATCATAACAATCTAACTTGTAGAAACTAAAACAAGTTTAAAGAAAATCTAAACTTTCTTATGTATATCAAATAAATTTAATGTGTACTTTAAAATATTTTCTCAAAGAAAACTTAAGGTCTACGGAGTTTCAGAGTATTTTCCAGCTATATGTGGAAAAGGTCATATTCATAATACCTAAATTCTTGAACAGACTATAAGAAGAAGAAAACTCACTAACTTATTTGATGAGGCTAGGATAATCTTGATTCCTTTCTATAAGAAAGGAATATAACATATCATTATTTCATGAACATAAACCCTAAAATCAAAATCAAAATATTAAATAAAAGATCCAGTTATTTGTAAAAATTGACAAAAATGTAATAAATAAGTATGGTGTATTTTAGAAACACAAGTATGGCTCTCTATATCCACTGATCATCTATGTAAGAGCAGAAAAGAAAATTGATGAAAAACAGCTATCCGTGATAAAAATCTTGGAAAACAGGGAATATAAGGGAACCTTCTCAATATTATAAAGATCACCTACCAAAAACTAAGAGCTAACATGAAAATTAGAGAGAATGGTTAATCTGTAAGTTAGGGAAATTTTTAGAAATATACACATCAGTCTATTTAACATTGTACTTCAGAGTCAAGCTAGGACAATAAAAGAATAAAATTAAATAAAAGTAAAATAAATAATAAATACATGTATATATAAAATAGATAAAAGGGAATAAAATTGAAAAAGAAAAAATGTCATTATTCACAAATAATATGATCGTGTACATAAAATAATACAAAATCTACAAAAAATGAAACACAACAATTAACAAGTAAATTGGCAAAAATCACAAGATATAAGATGAATACATGAAACTCAACTATGTTTTTATAAACCAGAGCAAAAATACTTAAATGTCAAATAAACAATACCATTTACCAGAACATCACAAAATCATCAAATGCATAACAATAAAACAAATAAAGATGTTCTAGAACACTGATGAAAGAAATTAACAAAAAATGTAAAGATGTGTGTGTGTGAGGGGGTTCTCCTTATTCAGAGATTGAATGACTCAATATTATTAAGATCACAATTCCTGGGCTGGGCGCAGTGGCTCAAGCCTGTAATCCCAGCACTTTGGGAGGCCGAGGTGGGTGGATCACGAGGTCAAGAGATCAAGACCATCCTGGTCAACATGGTGAAATCCCGTCTCAACTAAAAATACAAAAAAAAAAAAAAAAAGTAGCTGGGTATGGTGGCGCGTGCCTGTAATCCCAGCTACTCAGGAGGCTGAGGCAGGAGAATTGCCTGAACCCAGGAGGCAGAGGTTGCGGTGAGCCGAGATCGCGCCATTGCACTCCAGCCTGGGTAACAAGAGCGAAACTCCGTCCCAAAAAAAAAAAAAAAAAAAAAGATCACAATTCTTTCCAAAGTGAGCTAATCATTCAATGTAATTCCAAAATCAAAATTACAGAATTTTTGTGAAAATTTAGAGAGTGATTCTAAAATGGATTTAAATCAAAGGGACCCAGAATAGTCAAAACAATAATTAGGATTAGTAAAAGGACAAAGCCAAATAAATTATATAACAATAAAGCTATAGTAATGAACTTAGTGAATTATTAATTCAATAAAACAGAAATAGGGCAATGGAAGTGAACAGCAACATAAGAAATAGGTCACACACAATTCTGCTACATAATTTTTTTAAATTGCTAACACAATTGAATGGAGTAAGATATTTTCCACAAGTGGAGATGAAGCAAATATGGAAAAAAGACAATCTTTACTCCCTGCTCACAGCACATTTCTCAATTAGAAATATACTGTAAAACCTCTTTAAAAGGGTAAAAAAAAAAACCATAAAATAATATGGAAGTAAAATTATGTCCTTGGAATAATATAATATTTCTTAAATTGAAAACAAAACAAAATTTATGTTAAAAAACATAAAATGGACTTAAATTAACTGTAGTTCAGTGTGTATGTTTATCAAAAGACATCATTAAATGAATAAAAATATAAGACAGAGACTGGTAGAAAATACAGCCATCTGAAAAAGGCCTCATATTTGGAATACGTAAGGAATTCCCACAAAACAGTAAGAAAACTATTAAAATGGGGGAAAACTTATACATTTACTCTGAAAAATATCCAAATGGTAAACAATGGTATGAAAATATGCTCAACCTCAGTCGTGTGCTAAATGCACCTAAAAACCACAATATAATATCACTTATATATCCACTAGAATGGCTGAGATTTTTTAAAGTTTATAAATTCTAATCATTTGTAATGATATAGAACCCCTGGACCTTTCATACATCGCTGAAAGCACAGGAAATTACTATAATAACTTTTTAACTGTTTACCAATATTGTCTAAAGGTAACAAACCAATCCCATGATATAACAATTTTGCTCAGAGGCAGATACCAAAAGAAATTATGTCTACCAAAAGACATGAACAAGATTGGTTATAATAATTTTATTCATAATAGCTCCAAATTGTGGTATTCTTCACATTAGTATACAAGAAACAAACTACTGTTATGGGGAACAACAGAAGTAAATCTTGAAGACATTATATTTAACAAAATAACACAGATGCTGTAGAACAGATAATCTACAATTTACACTTTCGTATCTATCTGATTGTATTGTATTTATCTGATAAATGCTAGTCATTCATCTAAAAATCTATTCTATGAAGGCTTTCCTTAACAATTCCTGGCCAGGCACTGTGGCTCACGCCTGTATTCCTAGCAATTTGGAAGGCTGAGGCAGGTGGATTACTAGGTCAGGAGTTCAAGACCAGCCTGGCCAACATAGCTAAACACTATCTCTACTAAAAATACAAAAAATTAGCCAAGTGTGGTGGTGTGCATTTGTAATCCCAACTACCTGGGAAGCTGAGGCAGGAAAATCATGTGAACCTGGGAGATGGAGGTTGAGTGAGCCAAGATCATGCCATGCACTCCAGCCTGGGCAACAGAGCAAAAAGACTCTGTCTCAAAAAAAAAAAAGAAAGAAAGAAAGAAAGAAAGAAACAATTCCTACATCTTTCTCAATTTCATCCTGTAATTTTGTGCATGTATATATGTATATATATATAACATATTACATATATTCATATATAATGTATGTAGTATATCATAATTATTTGATTGCATATCTGTCTTTTCCATCAAAATGTGAATCCCTGAAAGTAGAATTTCTAGTGATTAGTCTCTGCTTCTCATTTAGGAAATATATAATGGTACTAACTTTAAAAATAAGTATATATTTAAAACCAGAGGTGTATTTATTCAAAAACTATGCTGAAACATATTTTAAGAATAATAAACGAAAACCATAAACACTACCATTATTGAAGTGAAATTTCTGTTAGGAATAAAGGTTTTGAAATGATGTGAAAGAAAAGAACTGAGTTAGTTGAAAATGTTGGATAAAAGGATGGGTCATTAGGGGTTAAAGTCAAAGAGATATTTACTGAGCTGGAGTGGAGGAAGCAGATAGTGTAAAGCATTTTAGGTTAATTTGGGTTGTTATTCATAATTGCTTTTAAAATGTCACAATTGTTGATTTATCTAACACTCCTAAAATAAAATATCTTTATTTTAAAATGTTAAGAAAAATTTTGGCCGGGCGTGGTGCCTCACACCTGTAATCCTAGCACTTTGGGAGGCCAAGGTGGGTGGATCACCTGAGGTCAGGAGTTCAAGACCGGCCTGGCCATCATAGTGAAACACCATGTAAAAAAAATAAATAAAATAAAATTTTTATGTCTTTAAAATTAAAACAAAAGTTTCACAAACTTATAGAAAGAAAGATGAGTGAAAGAAAAAGGAAGGAAGGGAGGGAGGTAGGAAAGGAGGAGGAGAGGGTGAGAGGAAAGGGAAAAAAGGAAGGAAGGAAGGAAGAGAGCGAGGGAGGGAGGGGAACAAAAGAAAGGAATGAATGAAAGAGGGGTGGAGAAATAAAAGGGAGGACAGAGTGGAAGGGAGGAAAAGAGAGAGGGAGAAAATAGAAAGACAATAGAGGAAGGAAGGGAAAGAAGAAGGAAGAGAAAAGACTGGAAGGCAAGAAGGAAAGTTTTACTTACCAAAGCTTTTTCCACTATAATGTGTATTTCCAGATATTGGGTTAAGAGTTTTGGAAGATTATTTTTCTGGAAAACAACAGGGATTTATAAAATGTTAAAATGTATTGAATTTAAGAGAAAAAGATGACATGTAAAGAAAGCAAAAAAATGCATATAAAACCTTCATGAGGACTTAAATATAAAAATTAATTTCGATGTAGGAAATTTTACTTTGAAACATATTCCAAGCTTAAAATACTTCCAGAAAGCCTGCTAGAGTAATGTAGGGGTCTATGTAGTCTCTGTTAATGCTGAATGAGGAAAAAAGGGCATGAATATATAGATATACCTTCTGTGGTCTTCATCTGCTGACAAATCTATACTACCAGTTCACATTTGAACATTTTTCACTAACTGTCTTATGAAGGACTATAGCAACACTAACTGTGGCATACCAAAAATTGTCCATTCATAGAGATATAGGAAATATTTGAGAAATCATAGTCTACACTGAAATTTAGATATATATTGTACTTTGTCTATTAATAATAATTGATGATCTATGGGGTGTGAGTACAATCAATTTATTGCATTATATAAAATGACTCACAAAGCTTATGCCCTGGAACTATTGAATTATTTATGATATTTTACATTCTGTTCTTTCCTGTGTATCCATGATTATCACCTACAAATCATCAATTATTACATCCTCATTTAACACTTTATTGATAATTTACATGGGTTATATTTTTAACAAACTGAAGTGCCATTTCACATATAGAAACTTCAGAGAAACTAAAATTTCTTCTTTGATCTAAGCATATTTATTGGTCACCAAATACAAGAGTAAAGAGGGTATTGAATCTGCAATAGAACAGCCTGAGTTAAAGTAAGTAAACAAGCAAACAAATAAGCCAAACTTAATGGATAGAGCCTCTATTTAAATAGGTTGGTTTATATTTCCATGGGAAAGTAAAGTATGCTTCATGTCATATATCCATTGTTGTTATCTCTATCTATCTATTGATGTATCAGTCTATCTAGTTATCATTTATGATCTATCAGTCTATCATCTATTGACATATATATTTATTTATCCATCTATCTATATATCCTCTTCTTGTGTATACATGTATATATGCAATTTTTTAAGAAAGGCGGCTCTCATTTTTTTCAACATTCTAAAATATGTGAGTTTGGTTTTTTAAACTTTCTGTTATTGGTGGTTTTTTTTTTTATAATCATACTATTGTACTATCAACTTGTTGCTCAAACTGAAATAATGTGGAATGAGAAAATGGGGCACTAAAATAATCAAAATTATATAATTACTAAAATTGATATTTAATGACTAAAAATTTTAACTTTCTCAGCAGAAACCTTACAAACAAGAAGCATTGACATTCATCTTTTGTCTCTTTAAAAAGAAAGACTCTGCCAAGAATTTTGTATCCAGCAAAACTAAGTTTTATAAATGAAGGATACATAAAGTCTTTTTCAGAGAAGCAAATGCTGAGGGAATTCGTCACTACTAGATAAATCTTACAAGAAATGCTAAAAGGAGCTGTACATCTTAAAACAAAATGTCAATATACACTAGAATAGGACCTCTTGAAAACATAAAATCTATAGAACCTATAAAACAATAACATAATAAAGAATATAAAGTATCTAAGTGACAATCAGCATAACTGGAACAATATCTCACATCTCAATATTAATGTTGAATGTAAATGGTCTAAATACACCATTTCGAAGACACGGATTGGCACAATCAATAAAAAAAATTACAAATTATAAATATCTGCTGTCTTCTAGAGACTCACATAACAAGTAAAGATTCTTACAGACTCAAGGCAAAGGAATAGAAAAGACATTCCAGACAAATAGAAACCAAAGGCAAGCAGGAGGTGCTATTCTAACAACAGATAAAATAAGACTTTTAAGCAAAAACAATTTTAAAAGACAAAAGGATGTTGATATGGTTTGACTGTGTCACTACCCAAATATTGTAATGATCCCCATCTGTCAAGGGTAGGGTCAGGTGAAGATAATTGAATCTTGGGGGCAGTTTCCTCATACTGTTCACATTGTAGTAAATAAGTCTCATGAGAGCTGATGGTTTCATCAATGAGAGTTCCCTGCACAAGCTTTCTATGCCTGCTGCCTTGTAAGATGCCTCTTTGCTTTTCCTTCATCTTCTGCCATTATTGTGAGGCCTCCTCAGCCATGTGGAGCTGTGAATCCATTAAACCTCTTTCCTTTATAAATTACCAGGTCTCAGGTATGTCTTTGTCAGCAGTGTGAGAACCAAATAACACAGATGTCATTATATAAAGATAAAAGGATGAATTCAACAAGAAGATATTACAGTCCTAAATATAAACGCACCTAACTTTGGTGCTCCCACATTCATAAAACAATGACTATTTGACCTATGAAAAAAGATAGACGGCAACACAATAAAAATACGTGATTTCAACACTCCACTGACAGCACTAGACAGATTATCAAGGCAGAAAGTCAACAGAGAAACATAGGACTTAAACTGTACTCTAGAACAGGACCTAACAGATATTTATGAAATATTCTACCCAAGAACTACATTCTCCTCATCAGCACATAGAACATTCTCGAAGACAGATAATATGATAGGCCACAAAATGAGTCTCAATAAATTTTTTAAAAATCTAAATTATGTAAAGTAGCTTCTCTGAGAAGTAGAGTAAAACTAAAAACCAACTCCAAAAGGAACCCAGTCGAGTACTAAAAATTTACACAGTGGAGTAAAACTAAAAATCAGCTCCAAAAGGAACTCTCAAAACAATAGAAATATAAGGAAATTAAACCACCTGACCCTGAATGATTTGGGGATTAACAATAAACTCAAGATGAAAATTTTCAAAATTACTATTATCATTCAAAACAAATAATAGTAATAAAAATCATCAACACCACTGGGACACAGCAAATGCAGTGCTGTATATTGTATATATCAAGTATTCTCTCATTATCCACCCCCTGCTCACCTCCTCACCCATTCAAACTGTTATTGTCTATTATTCCACACTCTATGTCCCTGTGTGCACAGCATTTATATGCCATTTATAAGTAACTACATGCAGTGTTTATTTTTCTGTGTCTGACTTGTCTCACTTAAGATAAAGGCCTCCAGTTCATCTATGTTGTTGCCACTGACAGGATTTCTTCCTTTCTACAATGTAACTGTTGGCTATTAGTATGTGTCCTTTTAAGAAAGTCTGTTCACCTGTTCAAGTGTCTTGTCCATTTGCAAGCAAAGGCTCTTTAGTTTGTTGTAGTGTTTGTTATTATTGTTGTGGGTTTTTTGTTTTTGTTTGTTGTTTCTGCTTTTGCAAAAACATGTGCTTTTGAGGTCCTGTCTAAAAAAATCCTTGCTCAGACCTATGTCAAGTAGTGTTTCCCTTGTGTTTTTCATCTAGTAATTTCATGGCTTAAGGTTTTATGTTTAAATCTGTAACACATTTTGATCTTTTTGTGTCAATTCAGAGACAGGAATTTACTTTCACTCTTTTGTATGTGAATATTCAGTTTTCCCAGCACCACAT